>NC_042616.1:596993340-597302871 GCF_901001135.1 Rhinatrema bivittatum
TTTAAGTGACTTTGAGGAAGTATGCAAAAGTGGAGACAAGGGGGAAATAAGGTCAATATAATTTTATTTTGACTTTGCAAAGGCCATAGATATGGAAGAACACATGAAAGGTTACTTTACAGAGCAAATCAAAATTAGTGAGGAAATTTCAAGTGGTTAAATATCTGTCTGAAAGAATCATTCCAGAGAGTAATAACCAACATCAGTAATTCTTATAAGTAAGGTTCATGGTGGGATACCACAAGATTCTATACCTAATCCCACACTTTTAATCTATTTAGAAATTATTTGGAAGAGTGTAGCAAGAATTTCTCTCTATAACACTGGGCAACAATGAAAGTGTTACTGACCTAAAAAGGTCCTACTCTGTAGTATCTTGATGTGCTGAACACGAATAGGACCATGAAAAGTTTTTATTGGCTCTCGTTTTGAAGATATTTAATATAGTTCACTTTCTATGTTTAGTCATGTAAATTTATCCAGTAGGACTGTAAATAAGCCTAGAATGATGTAATATTGCATCATATTGCATAATACCATCATGCACACATCATCCAGAGTTTATTACATCATTTTCTGATGCAAGGCAGTTCTACTGCCATGCTGCTGCTGAGTAAGCTGACGTCAGCAGTGTACTATATGAAGCCCAGTCAGAAAGGGTGAGCATTTTAAATATTCATGCTGGCTGACTACTGCTGGACACTCCACAGAGATGCTCCCGAACAGGTGTACAAGAGACAAGCAAAGAAATCTAAGACGTAGTCTATGACTTCATTTTTCAAACGGTAATAACCGTAGGTCTCCTACTATTGGCATACAATTCAAGATGTAATTATATTATTGCATATTACAAAACAACTAGAGCCAATTTTGCAGTTTCACAGTCACATTCATGTTTAGCACATGGAAATTTATAAGAATTGACTAATTTCATTTCAGTAACATGACTTTTGTGAAAATTTGTTGCCCATTGTAATGAAATACCAACTGTAGGGTATATGTACTTAAAAGCAAGCAAAACAATTAGAGCATCTGATTTTAGCAAACATTTTTGGCCCATTAGGCTTTAGCGCTCAATAAACTAAATTATGTATTTGCAGAGCACACACATGCTCAAAAGGCTGCATTATAGGAAATGGGCAGGTCAATGTGTGAAGGACTCGAGATGTCATTTTGGAGGAGGATGGTGGTTTGGTATGAATGAAGTAAACTGTTCTCCTTCTCCTGCAGGTTTCCTGAACTGTTGGGAGCTGGGCCTAGATGGGGTGTGGGCCTAGGGGGTGGATTCATTTACCAAGGAGTGTGGGCCTTGAAGGAAGAGGCTTTCCTGCTTAGGAGGGTAGGATCAGAACTGAAGGAGGAGGAATGACCCAGAGTAAGGCTTCCCCGATTTGACTAAGTGCTAATATGCTGACCCTGCCATATAGGGTCAGTGTACCAGCATTTAACTTCAGCCCCAGAACAGGACTTAAATTTCAAGAACTGGCTTAGTACATAGCATAGTAATATCTACTGTAGTTAGGTCAATCCCATGCTGGTTTAATGTTCTGCAAATGCATGTGCACTAAAATTTAAGATTAGTTTTGCCTCATGTTTAAAGTTTTGTGCACTGGGCATTATTTAATGAGTGCACTAATGACAATTAGAACGTGCATTAGCCTGAATGCACTTTGGGTGTATAGGGCCTTGAATAAGGTAATGCAATGGTGTACTGTATGCATGGACTTCTTGAAAATAGGCAAACAAGGCTGAAATATTACTCAGAAAAGGGTGCACATACAAGAAAAAAGTTTGCATTTTTTATAATAACCAATATTACATGAAAAAACATTCAAAGTATAGTTTTCTGAGATAAAAATATCCCAACAACATGCATATTATTTTTACATGCGCTACTGTGGTGCCATCCAGAAAGCTCTACAAAAAAGCAAAATAAACACTTGGCATGCATATTGTATTAGGCCTTATAGTAATACATGTTGGGTGTGGGCTTTGCCTTCAGAAAGCCATAAGTAAACTAAATTACAATTACAGTAGTATACCTCCCATACTAAGAAAGAGCACTAACTGCCATCAATGAAACAGTAAAAAGCTTAACTATAAAAAGGCAACACTGCAGATATTACACCAGGGCTTGGAAACCAATACACCTCCTATTAGGAAAACAGAAAAAGCCAGCCTGTTATAGATTCCAAAAATAGAAACTTTATACTAACAGGATACTTCACCTCAGTTACACAGGCAGACCACATATAGACCCTCACCAAATACAGAATAAAGAAACCATACAGTATAAACAGAAACATGTAGACAAAAACTGAACCGAAAACCGCAACAAGCCACACTATATGCAGTGCAGCAATGGAAAACCAGAAATGCCACTCCTCAAAACAATAAAATCAAGAAACATGAAACAATCATAACAGTAAAACCATACTAATAAAAAGAAAAAATATTTCAAAATAGCTGATCAATAGCATATTAACCAATAATTAAAATCTCATATAAAAATTATAAAAGTTTTCCAAATAGCAGACACATGAAATAATACCCAATAATTAAACCTAGTAAGAATAAAAAAATCCATACCTGGGAACTTTTGATTTCTAGTCATCCTGGGATTTCTGGGGATTAGTGGGAGAGCCAGATGCGGTGGCAGGCAGGGGGAACTTTCTTTCCTCTCTCTCTCACTCACACACACACACATTTATTCACACTCATGTACACAGATGCTCTCACACAAACACAGGTTCTCACTTTCCACACATGCTCATACACATAGATGCTCTAGCTTGCTCATACACACACACACAAATGCTTTCACACAAGCACACATTTGCTTTTTCACACACATTCATATACACACAAGCTCTTCAAACGCATACCCACTCCCTCCACCTCACTCACACGCTGTCAGGCTGTCAGCAGATGAGCTCAGCAGTCAGCTATAGCCTCATATTTTCTTCTGCCACTGCTAAGCCTAGTCTCTTTTTTGGCCACCGGCGTGTCCTCCTTCATTGTTTCTCTTCCACCGGCTAATTGAGCTCCATTGGAGGCCCGTGGGTCATTTGTTGTTTTTCGGCCACCAGCAGGTTGGGCTCTGCTGGTGGCCGAAAAGAGGTTGAGAAGCAATCTTCTCCACTAGCATACACCCTCTTCCTAAATATTATACCCATTACATGTGCTGAATAACTATGGGAGGGGAGGAGCGGTGGAGATATTGCTGTTGAACATGAACACATTCTGCAGATTATATATCAGTAGCATGAGGCTCCCTTCCCAGAGGAGGTCAGTGTACTAATGCCCCAGAACTCTGAATTCCTTCTGCAGCTATGCAAAATGCAAAGGTAACCTTCTTGTTGGGGAGGTCCTGTCCACTATTTTACTGACGTTATACTAGCGTTTGCCATGATTGTCATTCCAATAGCATATTTTGTGTACCTTACGTGTCGAAAAGGGCACTGTGTAAGGCCTGCCAGAATGACTGACATGGTTTTAAAACTGTGGTGCAGGGAGAAAATGTGAAGCAACAAGGACAGGACCTGGCTGAGCAGTAAGGGGCCTTCCTGATGCTTCGGTTTGCATCTCTCTGCTGCTGTAAAACAGGAGGCTCAAGGAGATTCATGGAGTGGGAGAGGGGTTGCAGAACACATACTGAAATTCGGTTTGCAATTTAAAATTTTTGCGGTGATTGGGACATATTTGCTAGGCTATTTTACATTCTCATCTTCCTCCGTGGTACAGCAGCAAATATATACAAGCTGAAGCAACAGGATTTGCCCACCCTATATCACTCCACTAATACCGTGCAACTGCTGCAGCTGCCAGGCTGGTCCTTCTCCTCTACCTCTTCTCTCTTCTCCCTCTCACCCCTATCATCATCTTCTATTATTGCTATGACAAAAAGAAGAGCAGCAGGTTTCTGATTAATAGTAAACGAGAGAGAAAATATTGGCATGATTCATTCTTTTCTCCTACTTTCTCCCTCCCTTTTCTCTCTTTCCTATATCCAACGTGCTTTGGTCCTTCCCTCATGCCCTTAATGCATTCAGTGCATGCGTGCACTTGATCACGGACTCAGGTTTAAGAAGGGCTGCAAATTATGACATCATCTCAGCCATGCAGAGTTCAGACATCATCGCCAGCAACAAGTGTAGATGGTAAGCAGAGAAGAAAGAAGAGCTGCAACAAAATGCAACATGAACGACAGGCAGGAAACAAATATAAACCTGAATATTTTCATGACAAAGCTATCAGTCACAGCCATAGAGAGAGCAACAGAGATGATTGTTGGTGACCTATCATGGAGTTTGATCAGAGGCATATACGTGAGATGGGCACAGGAGCCATATTTGCATGTGAATATGTGCACCACACATTCAGCATGTTCAGTGTCACCAGCAAATGCACACATTTTAAAAAAATTAATATTATTATTATCCTCTGTATAGCACACATGATAGACAGTCCCTGCTCTTTGGAGCTGACAAACTAGTTAACATTGACAGAAAAGACACACGGGCAACAAGCATGCATGAGGTTTTTGCAATAAAACCGTGAGGTCTTGGTTAGAATTAAACAAGTAGGTCATAGGAAGGATTAACTGAAAACGGGAAACTTTGAGTACAGCTGTAAGGAGTGAGTTCGCTTAAGCCCCCACATAAGAATTTTAGCCAGTGGGATGGGTGGGAGTGGGGTAGGATGGGACAGATGTTTACTTCTTCCCTAAAAGTTTGATCAGTATTATACTTGTCCCCCAAACTCAATTCAATCCAGTACCTGACCATCTCTACACATAAGTAGTCATAGTGCTCTTTTATGTTCTCAGTGTGGGGCCCATCATTGCCCTATGTGTTGCTCTTGAAGTCAGAGACCCTAGGGACTGCTGATCCTCCTGAAGACAGACGTAGAAGATTTCCAGACTGCTGATCCAGAAGAGCTGCAGCCTTTGTTCCATCTGTAAAATACAAAAACAAAAATCTATCAGGTAATGCACAACCTTACATTACAATTACAAATACAGGTGTTTGTGAATAATAATACAAATGATCTCTATAATAGTGGGAAGTAATATCCCTCAGGGGACATTGATGAAGTCCAATTACTGTCTCCTAAAACTGCTGAAGAAAAGGGGCAGGACCCTCTTATTTCTGCTGTTGCTGCGAGCTCAAGCTCCTGCCCCAGTTAGTGTCAGTCAAGAAATGAAATGAGGAGGAAGTGGGACCCTTAAAAGGCCATTGCCTAATTAACCAATTGACACTGTTTCATGCTTAGAATTGGATTAGCAATTTTATACCCCAAGACACATGACCCAAAAGTCTCCCTCCTCCTCCTGGCAAATCACTCACTTATTCACTCTCAATTCACATGTCAAAAACCAGAGAGTACTTCTGGGGCTAGTCCTGGGCCTGGTTGGTAGCGGTGGTAGTCAAAAATGGAATCATTGTGGGACCTGTGAGCTCGTGTGTGTCCCGTGGCAGCTCTGGATGGATTTAGGGTTGCCAACTGGGCTCCAGATTTTCTGGGCAGGTTGATCCAGTCCTAGGCTTATCCCAGTGCTTGTATGACCGTGTACTTCTGCTTTTCTTAGGGAAATCAATAGGCACATCAGAACTACATGGTCATGCAAGCAATGGGGTAAAACCAGGACTGGATCAACCTGTCCTAAAAATTTGGAGCTAGTTAGCAACCCTACATGGATCTTCTTTGTTACAGGAAGCTCATGTGAGAAGGGGGTGTGGCCACCACTGGGCCTGTGAGCAGGCACCAGCTCACAGGGTCCACACTGATTCCATCACTGACTGCTTTCACCGCTGCTGGCTTTCTCAGAAAATGCCACCCCCTGAAGTAGTGCACCTCAGGACAGCTGATTCTCTTTTCCCTCACTCTTAACCCACCCCTGCTTATACTCTTGATTCTGATTATTGGGTTACGAGTTTTAATTAAAGCCAGTCTCCAAAATGCACATAAATGAAAATCAATTCTATTCTTCTTTGTCCTTTCTAGGGTGAACCCCTTGCTGATGTTCAGCTAGATAGCTCTGAGAGTGGCCTTTTACTTGGAAACAAAACTGAAGAGATGTTGAGCAGCCCAGAGAAAAGTCTTCAGACCTACACCAGAGCTGGAAGGGCTTTCTTGAGAGTGAGTGCATGGTTATATTTCACCTAATAAAACCTCTCCTCCTTGAGCTGTATGAATTGGGGAAACCTTATTAGTAGGCCCATTTAAACCATCCCTACATCTTGATTGAAAGTACTGATGGATCTTTGCTTCCTAAAGTCTCAGCTACTGCATCCTTCTAGAAGATGGATGGGAATACGACTGGCATTAGTTAATCTTTTGATACTAGATGTGTCATCTCCTTCTTGGAAGCCATAATAGTCTGCATCTAGTTTCTTTGTTCTGTGCAGAAGAGACAAGTGGTGGAAAAGGGCTTCCATATGTAACCCCACCCTGATGATCACCAAAAACCACCACACGAGAGGGCAAAATTGAATTACAAAAAACTAATTTCAAAAAGTCATTTTACAAAACTTAATACAACACCAGGAAATAATATCAGAAGACCGTGCTTTAAGATTTTAATCTACTGCCTCTTGCCTGCAATGGGCCGCAGGCAGTCTCAGCCTTATAAGCACTGTTACTTTAATCATTTATTGTCTCCTTACCAATTCTAAAATCTTTACTAATTTTATTGAAAAGACATTATCTTCTTATCTTCCAACACCATGTATGGCACCCATTTTTTATTCCAAATTTTAGCTATTATTTTGTATTAAAAAGGAATACTTAGCCGAATCGGACGTTCACCACTGCAAATAGTTGCATGAATGATTTAGAAATTTCACCCAACATGGGTCATGTTTCGGCTAATAAGCCTTCTTCAGGGGAAACAAATTGTTGTTCTATTTTGCTGGACGCCGTTGGCGAAATATTCTCTTACAATAAAAACAAAAATCACAATAAATCACCTTACACCCACAAGACTGGAACCCAAACTCACGAACTTTAGTTCTCTTTTCAACCTTCTACGAAATCCCCATTTCTATTTTGATTACTACCACAATTTTCTAATCTCTATAAGGGGCACTAGAGAAAATATCAATTTACATACAAGACAACATTTCTGAGCACTGATTCTACAAAACCACTCACCAGAGAAGTACCAAATGTCTCTTAGAACTCAGGACCAAATAATGGCGTCTTGGCATCTAAGCTTTTCACAAATTCAAATACCCATGGTTTAAATAAATATCTCTGATGACATCACCGGAAATGGCCAAAAAAGGCCTTGTCACTCAAAACCACATTTCCCCGCCATTCTAATTATAGAGCCAAAACACAGATGCCCCTCTCAATAATAACTTCTCAGGCTAACCAAATTAAAAGACCGACCAGTCTATTTCTTTATTCAAGCCTTTTGGGGCCACCGTGTCAAAATAGTAAATCCACTTTTGCTCACGCTATAATAGGTAGTTGTCAAAATTACCCCCACGATTAAATGGTCTCGGTTTTTCTATCACCGCAAATCTCAAATCTACAAAAGTATGTTCTTTAACAAGGCAGTGTTGTACCAGGGGCGCTTCCACACGGTTCCTCATGATGGCACTCTGATGCTCAATAAGCCGGGTCTTTAAACTGCATTTTGTTTTGCCTATGTACAATAACGGACAAAGACACCAGATCCCATATACCACTCCCAGAGACTCACAGTTTGTTGCTGATTCAAGCCTAAAATTTCCATTGCCGAAAAATGCAGTTTATTCCCTTCAAATGATTGTGCACATACTGAACATTATTGCAAGCATAGTGTCCCATTCTATTACTAGGAACACTATGTTGTTCCTGTTTTTCATCTCCAAAGTCTGAATGGATAATGGTGTCTCTGATATTTATGCCACGTTTCAAAGCAAATCTGGGGCTCTCCTGGCGTATATCATGTAAACTTAAGATGTGCCAATACTTCTTTATGCTGTTTTGTATCCTGTAAATGTGCGGAGAAAAAGGTAGCACACATACTGGTTTTACTTTGTCATTAGCAACATCATCTTGTAAAGGTTTAAACAGCAATTCTGTATTCACCCAACGTGCTTGTTTACAGGCTTTCTTTATAATATGGGCAGGATAACCTCTTTGTTCAAAACATTTCATCATTTCTTTAGCCTTAACTTTATATTTGTGGATGTCAGAGCATAAACGTCTTAACCTTAAAAATTGACCCATCGGTAAATTAGATCTTAAATGTTGTGGATGACAACTATCATATCTCAGGATCGTATTCCTGTCCGTGGGCTTGAGGTAGATCGAAAAATTAAACCCCATTTCATGGATAGGGATGGAAATATCCAGATATGACACATTCCTTTTATCAAAAACAAAGGTAAAGCTTAAATTAGGGTCACAAGAACCCAACCATTCCATAAACATCTCAAATTCACTAGCTTCTCCTTCCCAAACAACTATATACCGCTTCCATAGTTTCACGTAGTGAGCAAAAGGATTCTCTTGTAAAAATCTTTCTTCGAATTGACCCATATAGAGGTTCGCTACATCTGGCGCCATCGTTGCGCCCATGGCCACTCCTTTCATTTGTAGAAAAAACGAGTTATTAAACATAAAGAAGTTATTACACAGGGCAATTCGGGCCAATGTAACTATAAACTCAGCTGGGATACGTGTGTCACGTATATCCTCATTAATTCTTGTACTAACAATCTGTAAGGCATCCATCTGAGGGAAGTTAGTATAAAGGGCCATGACATCAATCGTAGCTAGCTCCAAAGATTTATTCTGAAACAAGTGACCAGTCAGACTACCCAATTGAGATATTAGATCTGAGGAATCTCTCACATATGAAGGTAATTTCTTCACCATTGGTGCCAAAAATTTGTCAACGAATATGGATAATGGTTCCAATAATGAACCTTTTGTTGACACAATAGGCCTAGCAGGAGGCTTTTCCAAAGACTTGTGCACATTTGGTAAAATATATAGCACCGGAACTTTAGGATGATCCACAATCAAAAAACGCCATTCTCTTGATGTGATCCAAAACTTACAATATGCAGCTTTAACCAACGTATCTATCATAGTTTTTAAACCATCAGTTGGATCTTCAGTCAGTCTTCTATAATATACATTATCGTTTACCTGACGGGAAACTTCATCAAAGTAGTCATTTTTATTCATCATGACTACTGCGCTGTCCTTATCTGCGGCCTTTATCACGATTGAAGGATCTTTAGCCAGATACGATAGTGTTCTCTGCTCAACTCTGGACAAATTTGACTCTGCATCTGATGAAAAACACTTAACTCCCCTTAGATCCTTTAATACAAGATCTCGGAAAGTGCAAATTATAGGATCAAGAGTCCCAGGGGGGCAGCATTTGGATTTTGGAATAACTATTGACAAATCTGTTCCCATATTAGGTTGTTTAGAGAAATAGACTCATAACCATAACTGTCTAATAAACTGATGGAAACATTTTTCTACTTCAAATGTGTCAAATCTTACAGTCAGTACAAAGGACAAACCTTTTTCTAATACTTCAACTTGCGTCTCAGTCAAATTATAGGAAGACAAATTGATTACTGAGGAAACATCTCTTGTTATCAGTGTGTTATTGGTCATGTTCGTTGTGTCAAAATCCCCAGACTGGGCTCTCGTCCTGTCGAATTGTAATTTCTTTGGTCCTGAAATCTGACTTCTTGTTTCGTTTGGTAGTTGCAAAATTTTTTTGCTCATTAGTTGTCTCAAGTTCTTCACCTGACAAATCAGATGATGAACTAGAATTATCAAAGGTCCAGGATTTTTTGGTATTTTTTTACTATAATTGGGGTTCATCCAAAAATAGATAGAAACTCTCTGATAGTCTTTATCATCCCTGATAAATTTCTCAAACTTAGTTTGTTTAAATTGGGCAGAAAAAGGAGTTATAATGTTATCAGTCTCAGTAATTTTGTTGTCAAACTCAATCAAGGACATATCAGATTCTACTACTTCCAAAAGCTGAGCAATTTCTGCTTTAATCCCTTCGACAGATAATTTAGGGGTCATTTTCCTACCCTACTGCATGTGAAAAGGGACTTTTTGCACGCGATAGCTAAATCGGGGCGGAGTCAGGTGGCGTCAGCACCGGAAGAGGAGGAGTCGGGGCGGCACCAGGGTGGACGTGGCAGAAACATCGCTGGCTGCGAAAAGGTAACAACCCTTATCACTGCCAGTAGCGTGCCCAATAGCACCACCTTTTACGATGGCGCTATTGGGTGCGAAAGCTGGCAGCACTAACACCTCAGTGGTGCGATCGCTGCGGGCTTTCGCAGGCCTGGCCCCCGCTTATCCCTCCTGCCCCCATTACCCGCCCCCATTACCATGCGATTCAAAGAGCTCTGCGCCATAGGAAAATCCAGGCCTTAGCTTGCTCAATAATCATAAGCATTAGATCTAATGAACATTTGTTCAATATCTGATTCTACTTCTGTAGGAAGGCTGAATCATCCGTGTACAACAGCGGTTCTTTATTTATGCGTAGACCTCGTGGAATACACTGCACCCTACAGTATCAATGTGTTCCCATGCATCTCAGTTTGTATTAAGCGTTTTTTTTAATTTAATATTTGTGTCCAAATATCTCCATTATTAATGCCACCAATCATAGTCGAAGAAAAGGCAGGGGTTTGGAGAACCTCATAGGTGTGTGTGTGTGAAAAACTAAAAACATCTTGCCAGTTTGATGCCATCATTAAAAATACTTCCTCAAAAATTGATATCAAATCACAAAAACAGAAGCAACCTCCTCTCAATTCAAACAATCACCAAACAATCTTTACTAATTTTATTGAAAAGACATTATCTTCTTATCTTCCACCACCATGTATGGCACCCATTTTTTATTCCAAATTTTAGCTATTATTTTGTATTAAAAAGGAATACTTAGCCGAATCGGACATTCACCACTGCAAATAGTTGCTTGAACGATTTACAAATTTCACCCGACATGGGCCATGTTTCGACTAATAAGCCTTCTTCAGGGGAAAAAAATTGCTGTTCTATTTTGCTGGACACCGATGGCAAAATATTCTCTTATCCTAAAATCAAAAATCAAAATAAATCACCTTACACCCACAAGACCAGGTTTTTAGGATAAGAGAATATTTCGCCAACGGCGTCCAGCAAAATACAAAATAATAGCTACAATTTGGAATAAAAAATGGGTGCCATACATGGTGGTGGAAGATAAGAATATAATGTCTTTTCAATAAAATAAGTAAAGATTTTAGAATTGGTAAGGAGACAATAAATGATTAAAGTAACAGTGCTTATAAGGCTGAGACTGCCTGCGGCCCATTGCAGGCGAGAGACAGTAGATTAAAATCTTAAAGCACGGCCTTCTGATATTGTCTCCTGGTGTTGTATTAAATCGTTTTGTAAAATTACTTTTTGAAATAAGTTTATTGTAATTCAATTTTGCCCTCTTGAGTGGTGGTTTTTGGTGATTGTTTGAATTGAGAGGAGGTTGCTTCTGTTTTTGTGATTTGACCCCACCTTGATGTGCAGGTCCAGCATGGGTGAGGCCATAAAGTTATTTATACTCTTCTGGGCAGGAACCCTGACCAGCTCTTTGATCTCTCTCACTTCCCTGGGTGTAGATTCTTTGACTAGGGGTAGAAAGGATTCCTCTCAGGTCCCAGTGTGGGATGACTAACTTCCTAGGCTGAATTCTCTGGCAGGTCTATCCAGTACCGAGCGGTAGGAAGAGCTGCGTTAGTGCCCGGCGCACCCGCGGTTGCCGCACGCACAGTGCAGCTCACCTACCGCTCGATCCTGAACTATAATTTCATGCAAATGTAAACCGCGTCTAAGAAGGATCCGTGAAGCATTAGGCCCGCGCAACCCATTTTACTGGATAGAGCGCCTATACAGTATCCTGGGTGCGCGGGCCTAATGCTTCACGCCACGCTGGTATCTGTCATTTCAAATGTCATTTGAAATGACAGATACCAGGAAGTCGGGACTGCCAGTCCCCCTCCCCTCCTCCCGAAGCAGGGCGCGAAAAGCAGCCTTGCTCCGGGAGGAGGGGAGAAGGGACTGGCAGTACGAAGCGGCGAAGCGACTTACTTTTTGCACTCCCCTCTGGACATCGGACGACCTCTCCTGCCTCCAGCTGCTCGCGAAGATGGACGCCTCCAAAAAGTAAGTCGCTTCGCCGCTTCACACTGTCAGTGTCTCTTCTTCCCTCCTCCCGGAGCAAGGCTGCTTTTCGCGCCCTGCTTCGGGAGGAGGGAAGAAGAGACACTGACAGTGTGAAGCGGCGAAGCAACTTACTTTTTGCAGCCCCCATCGGACCTCTCCTGCCTCCCGCTGCGCGACTTACTTTTTTTTGCAGCCATCAGCAGGAACGGATCGTGGCTCCCCTGCCTCCCGGCGAAGATGGACGCCTGCACGGGGGAAAGCGGCCCCTGTGCGTGCAATTGGCCGCTCAAGATGTGATATCACGACGTTTGGCATCACGGCATGTGACGTCACGTCTTGAGCGGCCAATTGCACGCACAGGGGCCGCTTTCCCCCGTGCAGGCGTCTATCTTCGCCGGGAGGCAGGGGAGCCACGATCCGTTCCTGCTGATGGCTGCAAAAAAAAGTAAGTCGCGCAGCGGGAGGCAGGAGAGGTCCGATGGGGGCTGCAAAAAGTAAGTTGCTTCGCCGCTTCACACTGTCAGTGTCTCTTCTTCCCTCCTCCCGAAGCAGGGCGCGATAAGCAGCCTTGCTCCGGGAGGAGGGAAGAAGGGGCTGGCAGTACGAAGCGGCGAAGCGACTTACTTTTTGCAGCCCCCTCCGGACATCGGAGGGGGCTGCAACGTTTTTTTCGCTTTTTTTTTGCTTCGGGAGGAGGGGAGAGGACTGGGGCTGCCCCGGAGACCGGCACCCATGATCGCGGCCAGGGCAGGTGAGCGGGGGCTGGGGGAAAGCTTGCCGCCTACCCTTACCCCTGCCTCTACCGCAGGGGTAAGGGTAGGCGGTAAGTTAGCAGGTTAAACGCGCGACAAAACTGCAGGGAAAGATAGCGATAGTCGTAGCGCGGGTTACGGGATGCTAGGGAATAGCTAATTCGCTTGTTTGCATGCAATATACATGCCGCGTGCGGAAGGGGTTGGCCGGGGATTTTAGGACGCGGTAGGAGTAGGTTAAAGGGGATTCGGGATCGCAGGAAGGGATAACGCGGCCGGAAAGTGAGTAGAACACGGCTTAGGAGCAGGGTAAACGCGGCCGCACTTTACAGGATAGACCTGTGAGTTAGGTGAATTTCCTCTGTGTACTGTGTGCTGTGTGCCCCAAAGAAAACACCAGGACCACTGGATTAGAGTCCAAAATTAACAAGGTTTGGTGGCACAATAAATATGGTTTCCAGCTCCAGAGTTCTCTTTCTTCTCTCACTTAATTTATAATTCTTGTAGCCTCTAGCTGTGCAAGAATCTTTGGTAAGGCCAGTAATCCTACCACCCTCCTGGCTTAGGTGGATCAGCGGTTAGGACCCCTTTAATAAAATCCTTCCCAGATGGCAACGAAAATCTGTCATGGCACAGAGAGCTAATGTATCTATCTCCCCAGGGTGTCAGAGATTCCAAATGGATGTCCTTTCATTCGATCTTATATTTACGCACAGTTAATTGTCCTTTCTCTGGATGAGGATCCCGGTGGGAGGGATCCGGGATGGAACGGCAGGGCAGAAAATAACTTCCTCCCAGGTCTTGAAAATAGCTTCTTTGTTCCCCAAAATAGATAACACCGGATGTCCTCTGCAATGGGTCACCACCACTTCTGGGCAGGTCTTCCCTAAACCTGGACATCTTCAACTCAGGGTTCCCCAGTCTCTAAGTCTTGGAAAGGCCCAGACCTTCAGCAGGGCTCCTACTAATCAAAAGTCCAAAATCCAAATCAGTACTCGAGCAACCACTCTGCACCTCATGTGGAGAGAACAGCAGTAGAGGCCTGACCTGCCCTGGTGGGATCTCAGATGGTTTCCAAAATGTAACTCAGGATAAACCTCCAACCTTCCTCTCTAACTTCCAACTTAGACTGCCCCCAGATCCCTTTGCGGAGCTCTGCTATAAAACCTCCAGCCAGGGGTATCCATTACAGCCCCGCCGTAGGAGGGCCGCCACTGAATGGATCCTCCCCTAATTATATTTCTCTAACTGCACTAACAGGTCTATTCCCACAGCTTAATAGTAACCCAGAAAGGTGCCCGAGTTACACATAAGATAGCATAAGTCACTGATATGAGTAAGGTTTTGTGCATTTCCATATATGAACTTTGTGCCTTCCATTTTTCAGGAAGCCATCATCCAGAACCACAGACATCATAGTCTAAACAGGCAGATGTACTGTGACTCCCATATGCCTCCTTCCCTCCCTCCCTCCCTCCCTCCAGGCATTCTCTCCTTCCCCCGTCTCTCCAGGCAATCTCTTTTTCCTCCTGGCATTTATTTCTACTCCAGACATTGGGGTACATTCACGCATCAGGCGCAAACAAAAGTACGCTGGATTTTATAAGATACGCACGTATCTTATAAAATCCGGGGTCGGCGCGCGCAAGGGGGTGCACATTTGTGCAACTTGCGTGCGTTGAGCCCTGCGCGCGCTGCCCATTCCCTCCGAGGCTGCTCCGAAATCGGCCTCAGAGGGAACTTTCCTTCCACTCCCCCCGTACCTTCCCCTCCCTTCCCCTCCCTAACCCACCCCCCGGCCCTATCTAGACCCCCACTACCTTTATCCGAAAAGTTACTACTGCCTCCGGGCTGTGTTGGGGCACTCGGCCACGCCCCCGGACCGCCCACACCCCCGAACACCCCCCCGATCCGACACCACGCCCCCTGACCACGCCCCTGACTGCCCCTTTTTGCAAGCCCCGGGACTTACGCGCATCCCGGGGCTTGCGCGTGCCGCCGAGCCTATGCAAAATAGGCTCGGCGCGCACAGGGGTGGTTTAAAAGGGCTACGCGTGTACCTTATGTGCGTAACCCTTTTAAAATCTGGCCCATTCTGCCCCCTCTTTCCAGGCACAGCCCCTCCTTCCCCCCTCTCTTCAAGTACTCTATTCCTCTGCTCCCACCACCCCTCCCTCTAAGCATTCTGTCTTTATCCCTCTCCTCCCCTCCCTTCAGGCATCCTCTCTCTCTCCAGGCATTATCCTCTCTTCTCCCTTCCTTCCTCCAGGTATTCTGTCTCTTTTCCTTTCATCTTATTTATCTGCCTCTTTTTACTCATGGCTAAATTTCACTCAGTCCTTCTCCTTCTTCAGTTCTCACTGTCTCAGCTTTTCTCCTTCCTAACTTGCCCTTCTCAGTCCTCCATATCCTTCACACCATTCGCCAGATATCTTTATCTAACTCTGTTATTCTTACCCTGTAACTTCTGCTTCCTTTCTGACTCCCTCACCCCCATCCCTAAGCTGAGTCTCTCCCTATACCCATCTCTTTACCTTCTATTTCTGCCATTTCTCCACATCATCTATTTTTTTTTTTTTGCCTCCTCCCTCACCTCTTCCCATCCTGCTTCTCTATCTCTTACCCCATTGTGCAGGAAAATTTTAGCCCAGGGGATTTTTTCAAAACCAGCCAACAAGGTATCTGTGTCCCTCATGCACTTTAGGTGTAGAATTTGCTTCAATAGCTCCTAAAAGCAAGTCAAATGGACCTTTGACATGGAACCTACCAGCACTGAGTCCAAATATCTCCAAAATAAATTTAGCATTTTTCCTAAACAACTAAGAAGTAGATCACACCCTAGACTAAAGGATGAGTAAACTAAGCTCCAGTCCTCCTTCCATCCATTCAATTGGTTGCCCCCCCAAGTTTGGTTACATCTCTCATATACATAAACTGGATTCCTGGTCTCTTGCCAAACAATCAGCTCGTGAAGCATTTGCCAAGGAATAAGACAACCCCACTCCTACCCTGTGTTAGGCGCACACACATACTTTCAGACACAAACTGTGTAGGTCTCACACACACACACACACACACACACACACACACTGGATATATATTCTTTGTAATAAATACATTGGTTGAAAGAATGTTTGATAATATGATGGAACTCATTATACCATGTAAGCTATTAAGGGCAATGTTTTCTTAAGCTTTTATTTTCTATATTGCATCTCAGCCCTCCTACACACACCCCTGCTACATGTCAATGGCCTTCTTATCTTATTCAGTGGTTTGAATCTTTGTTGTATGCGCCCTGCTTCAGTATTGTATGGGCATTGTTTCTGTTCCTCCCTGCTGATACTCTAGTGCCACGCTTTGTCTCCGGGAATTATAAGACCCAGCCAATAGTATGAAGATTTAACAAAGATTTTCCACAGTCTGTTCTGGCAGCCCTGACTGAAGATCCTCCTCTGACGCTCCTGGCACACAAACAGGAGGAAAACCACTTCTTATCTTTGGGATTGCCTTATTAAACAAACGGGGACCCAGAGGGATTGTCCTTTTGAAACCTGGGCTGGGACACTTTACCAAGTGTGTGCAAACATTTAGACACACAAACTACTGTTGTTACATCCCAGTCTATTGTCTGTGCGGTGGCAATGTTCTCTGAAGTTACTTACTAGTGGTGGGGGTTGATCTAGCAAAGGAATCCTTTAACAGACTGAAACCTCTGGCTCTGAATTGTGCTGTTGTTTACTTAAACAACCTGAATAAAATTGGATTTGTTCAGCTTGGACTGAGAGGTGTTTAGAAAGGCAAGAGACTGGCAAGCAAGGAATCAGCCAGCCTGGACTGCAGGAGAATGGGTATTTGTTTTCACTGACACCTCTTCTCAAAAAATTAATCCTTAGAAATTGCCTTCTAAGGGTATGGATTTGTTTTTATTTGTTTTGGTAGTTCATAGGTGTAAAATGTATGCACATAAATGCCATTTCATGTGCATAAACCACGGAAACAAATGAAATGTACTAAATAAACATGCAGGACCCCCCCCCCCCCCCCACCCATAACAAATGAGCAAAGCAAACTGGAAATGTTTTTTGTGCCAAAATAAATGGATGAAACAAAGTAAAAATATTTCTGAGCACATACTTAGTGCCTTCATTTACTAGTAAATTTTCAAAGGCCCGCATGCAAATACCGGGGTTTACGTGCGTGGCCGGGCCTGGCACACAATTTATAATGGGCCTGGCCACGCGGGTAAATCCCGGTACGCGTACAAGTGCCAGGCGTCTCCAAAGGGGCAGGCTGGGGGAGGCGGGGTCTGGGTGGGGAGGGGCAGGGCAAGGGGGGTGGGCCAGGACAGCACCATTCGACACTGTCTCGGGACGCGCACGCCGGCAGCCGGCCGGCGTGCATAGATTACTTCTGCTCCAGAGGAGCAGTAAGTATTGAAATAAAGAATTTGGGGTTAGTTAGGTTAGGCTTAGGGGGCGGGGAGGAAAGGGGAAGAGGGAGGAAGGTTAGGTAGGGAGGTAGGAGGGGTAGGGAAGTTCCCTCCCAGTCCACACCTTAATTGCAGCGGTCTGGGAGGAGCCCGATTGTGTAGCTATGCGTATTTACTGAAAATTCCTCCCCCCCCCCCCCGTGCACGTCACCCGCACATGTGTGTGTGGATTTTAAAATCCGGCGTGCATATGCACATGGCCATTGGAATTTAAAACATGCGCACCCCGGTGCGCGCATGTTATAAAATCGGCACGTCCATGTGCATGCACCGGGAACCACAAGCACATGCTTTACCCAGTCAATTACCCCAATATTGACTGGGTAAATGTATCATCGGGACATGCCAAAGAGATAAAGTTTCTGGATGGAATAAATGACAGTTTTATGGAGCAACTGGCTCAGGAACCGACGAGAGAGGGAGCAATTTTAGATCTAATTCTCAGTGGAGCACAGGATTTGGTGAGAGAGGTAACAGTGGTGGGGCCGCTTGGCAATAGTGATCATAATATGATCAAATTTGAATTAACGACTGGAAGGGGGACAGTAAGCAAATCCACTGCTCTAGTGCTAAACTTTCAAAAGGCACAGTATTTGTTTGAGCGACGAGTACGTGAGTGCCGTTTCTGCTAATGTTAGTTTGCTGATTAATGATTCTTGGATTACGATATATGTGAAGTCCGTGCTAATCTGAGCCAATTCAAGTGGCTCTAAAGCCCCTGAGGCAGCTCGCTGAGCAAAACTCGGCCAGAGTCGGGCAAGATTCAATAAAGTCCATTTTTTACTGATTCCACCTCGTTGTTTGTTTGAAACTTTCAAAAGGGAAACTTTGAGAAAATGAGAAAAATAGTTTGAAAAATACTGAAAGGAGCAGCTACAAAGGTAAAAAGTGTGCAAGAGGCATAGACATTGTTAAAAAATACCATCCTAGAAGCACAGTCCAGATGTATTCCACACATTAAGAAAGGTGGAAGGAAGGCAAAATGATTACCGGCATGGTTTAAAGATGAAGTGAAAGAGGATCTTCATTTAAAAATTGGAAGAAGGATCCAACAGAAGAAAATAAGATAAAGCATAAGCGTTGGCAAGTTAAATGTAAGATATTGATAAGACAGGCTAAGAGATAATTTGAAAAGAAGTTGGCCGTAGAGGCAAAAACTCACAGTAAAACCTTTAAAAATATATCCGAAGCAGAAACCCTGCGAGGGAGTCAGTTGGACCGTTAGATGATCAAGGTGATAAAGGGGCACTTAGAGAAGATAAGGCCATCGCGGAAAGATTAAATGATTTCTTTGTTTCGGTGTTTACTGAAGAGGATGTTGGGGAGGTACCCGTAATGGAGAAGGTTTTCATGGGTAATGATTCAGATGGACTGAATCAAATCACGGTGAACCTAGAAGATGTGGTAGGCCTGATTGACAAACTGAAGAGTAGTAAATCACCTGAACCAAATGATATACACCCCAGGGTTCTGAAGGAACTAAAAAATGAAATTTCAGATCTATTAGTAAAAATGTGTAACCTATCATTAAAATCATCCATTGTACCTGAAGACTGGAGGGTGGCTAATGTAACCCCAATATTTAAAAAGGGCTCCAATTCTTAAATTTGGATATCTAACAATATTTTCCAAAGACTCAACTTTGTTTGAAAGAGAAAGCTCACCCTGAATTATTGAAGCTTGAACATTCTTAATAGAGCCTATATCATCTTGTACCTTTGCTAACACTGTAGGATAATTAGTTATCATAGGATTTAAATTCAATATCACATTTTGCATTTCTTTTATGTTAAGATTTAATTTCACTATATTATTTTGTAATATAATTAAAGCTTGCCATAACATTTCATTTGTTACATTACTTGGGTTACCCGACAAAACTTCAGGCATTAAAGGAGGAGATTCAAATTTTATTTGTTCTTGTGTTGAGTTGAAACCAATTGAGGGAGTAAGTACCACTCCTGATGGTAAAAAAGATCTCCCATCGGCTAAGCTCATGCCTTCGCCAGACGAAAGCACCCTCTGAGGGGGGGAGTTTCCTGGCCCCCCTCCCCTTCATGCAACACCCTTACATCGCGATCCTCCTCACTCGTACTCGAATGTGACAACGATAAACGTCTCACATTAGAGTCAGAAACAGCATTGAATGAGCTGCTCTTAGGTGGTGCAGGTATAGTTGGAGCCCCAGGACTTAGACTAACTTCTCCCAACATTGATGAAGCTTGCTCCCCTTCAATCAAAGTAGCGGGACCCTCCGGGGTTGAACAATCTGCTGGTGGGTAAAAGGTAGTTAAGATTGTTTGTATTGGGCTCGGCCTGACAGGGGTCGAGGCTTCCTGTCGGACCTTGCCCTTCCGCTTATTATGCGGCATTGAAGAAATATAGTTGAAGTAAATGAACTGAAACAAAATTAAATCCTTTACTCACTGTTCTGTAGAAATAACGTAATTATAGTATAGAGAGAGATCCAGTTGGGGAATCAAACCTCGACTGATAGGGGGGTTGGCCTTCCCAGCCTTCGCCAGCCTAAGCCGGACCAAGCCGCGCGCCCCTTACGGAGCAGTGCGCCGTCTGCCCTCAGCATTATGGGCAGACGCTCTCCTCTGACGTCATCCGGCCCTCCTCTCACGTTCCCAAATGGTCAGTCCGCCTCCAAGATGTTGCTCAAGGTACAAGCTGTTCCGGGGAGGCTCCTTGCCAAATGCAGGTAGGTCGGTCCACCTCCAAGATGTTGCTCAAGGTGCAAGCTGTTCCAGGGAGGCTCCTTGCCAAATGCAGGTAGGTCGGTCCACCTCCAAGATGTTGCTCAAGGTGCAAGCTGTTCCGGGGAGGCTCCTTGCCGAATGCAGGTAGGAGCTGAGGCCTCACACTCTCCTTCTCTCTCAGCTCCAAGGAGAAATCATCTGCTCTTCAGCTTTATGGGCAGACGCTCTCCTGTGATATCATCCGGCCCTCCTCTCACGTTCCCAAATGGTCGGTCCACCTCCAAGATGTTGCTCAAGGTGCAAGCTGTTCCGGGGAGGCTCCTTGCCGAATGCAGGTAGGAGCTGAGGCCCCACACTCTCCTTCTCTCTCAGCTCTCAGAATTGTTAATTTTCCAAAGTGTAAGATGATCTCTCCTAGGGAGCAATTAAGAAATTATTTTCTTGAAATATTACTATGGCAACCTGATAATCTTCCTGAAATAGTGAATGCCTATTTTATAAATGATAGGAAACAAAATGAAAGAACAGATCAAGCCATAGAAGATATATCGTTAAATGTTACTGAGTTAATTGAATCTTCTTTCAGTTCTCAGGTAGAGAAGACAGGTATCCTTATTGTTAAATTTGCTCTGCCCTATGACAGAGACAAAGTTTTAAAAGCATTTATGATTAAACGGGCCTCCTTATACCTGGGACAAAAAATCTGGATTTATCCAGATGTGTCTAAAGAAACACAAGACAGAAGGAAAAGGTTCATAGCCTTAGCTAAAATGGCAAGAACATTTGGGATACAAATATTGATCAGGTTTCCTTGTAAATGTGTAATGCGAGTTGAGGGAGTCAGATATGTGTATTATGATCCAGATCAGTTAGGGAAGTACTTGGAAGAGAGGAAGAACCAAAGAGAAGAGGGTGGTACCTAACCTTATAATTGGAATTAAATGATGTCTGCATTTCTGTAGTATTATTGTGTTTTTTATGATGTAACAATTTGCTCAGTAAGCTCCCAGTAGTTTGGTAACTGGAAAACAGGTGAAGTATTTGTTTGAGTGATGATTAATTGTATTGATTAAATTTGTAATGGTTCTTTTTATAAACCTGTATCCTTAAAAATATTCGATGGAAATTGGATAATATAACTTTGAATTTGATTGTAATTGAAAAATTATAAATAAAAAAAAAGGGCTCCAGGGGCAATCTGGGAAACTACAGACCGGTTAGCCTGACTTCAGTGCCAGGAAAAATAGTGGAAAGTGTCCGAATTATCAAAATCACAGAACATATAGAAAGACATGGTTTAATGGAACAAAGTCAGCATGGCTTTACCCGAGGCAAGTTTTGCCTCACAAACCTGCTTCACTTTTTTGAAGGGATTAATAAATATGTAGATAAAGGTGAACTGGTAGATGTAGTGTAGTTGGATTTTCAGAAGGCGTTTGACAAAGTTCCTCATGAGAGGCTTCTAGGAAAAGTAAAAAGTCATGGGATAGGTGGTGATGTCTTTTCGTGGATTACAAACTGGCTAAAAGACAGGAAACAGAGAGTAGGATTAAATGGTCAATTTTCTCAGTGGAAAAGGGTAAACAGTGGAGTGCCTCAGTGATCTGTACTTGGACCGGTGCTTTTCAATATATTTAAAATGATCTCGAAAGGAATACGACGAGTAAAGTAATCAAATCTACAGATGATACAAAATTATTCAGATTAGTTAAATCACAAGTGGATTGTGATAAATTGCAAGAAGACCTTGTGAGTCTGGACAATTGGGTATCGAAATGGCAGATGAAATTGAATATGGATAAGTGCAAGGTGATGAATATAGGGGGAAATAACCCATGCTATACTTATACAATGTTAGGGTCCATATTAGGAGCTACCACCCATGAGAGAGATCTAGGCGTCATAGTGAATAACACATTGAAATCGTCAGATCAGTGTGCTGCAACAGTCAAAAAAGCAAACAGAATGTTTGGAATTATTAGAAAGGGAATGGAGAATAAAACGGAAAATGTCAGAATGTCTCTGTATCACTCCATGTTGAGACCGCAGCTGGAATATTGTGTACAATTCTGGTCACCGCATCTCAAAAAAGATATAGTTGCAATGGAGAAGGTACAGAGAAGGGCGACCAAAATGATAAAGGGGATGGAACAGCTCCCCTATGAGGAAAGACTAAAGAGGTTAGGACTGTTCAGCTTGGAGAAGAGGCGGCTGAGGGGGGATATGATAGATGCTCAGGTTTTTAAAATCATGAGAGGTCTCGAATGGGTAAATGTGAATCGGTTATTTACTCTTTTGGATAATAGAAGGACTAGGGGGCACTCCATGAATTTAGAATGTGGCACATTTAAAATTAATCGGAGAAAGTTCCTTTTTCACTCAACGCACAATTAAACTCTGGAATTTGTTGCCAGGGGATTTGGTTAGTGCAGTTAGTGTAGCTGGGTTTAAAAAAGGATTGGATAAGTTCTTGGAGGAGAAGTCCATTACCTGCTATTAACTAAGATGACTTAGAAAATATCCACTGTTATTACTAGCAACAGTAACATGGAATAGACTTAGTTTTTGGGTACTTGCCAGGTTCTTATGGCCTGGATTGGCCACTGTTGGAAACAGGATGCTGGGCTTGATGGACCCTTGGTCTGACCCAGTATGGCATGTTCTTATGTTTTTATGCCTTTATACGGCTACCTTATTTTCCCAATACAATTGACCTTCACTTTCTGCTTCTGCCCTCCACCTTGAAGTCTCAGTTGGTAAAGCTTCGCCAGGCATTTTTTCAGCCTTGGAGAGAAGGACTTACATTCTGGAGCAAGGTGAAAGTTTTGGTATCAGGAAAATTCTGTAAATCTATTGCATAACACCCTTATATGGTTTGAAATCAACCTATGAACATAAAACACTGTCTACAAGAGAAGAATAGGAGGAGGCAATTGCTTAATATTCGGGGCATTTATTGCATTCAATTGTAATTTAAAAATGTTGCACATAAATACAGAGTACCTAGAAACGTTTTCTTTTATGTCTCACATGGAAAGAGTGGATCTGTCTTATCCAAACTTAAATCGCACCTGCTTTTATTAGGTCCAATGGATTTAAAAAAAAAACAACCTGTCATTTAAATGGCAGAAGCAAACTTCTGTTACGGACTGTGCTAAGAAACCACAAGTGAATATGGAAGGGGAGGGTATAATTTATTGCTTTAATTACATGTCATCGTTTACTGGTTTTTAACTTCAGTTTCCAACAGAGAAGATGAGAAAAACTGTGATTCATTATCTTTTTACAAATGCCTACTTTTGAAGGCACAACTTGTTTCATAGGCAGACTGGCTCCTGGTTGATTTTCAAAGTGCCACTTAACACACCTAAAATGGGGGTTTATGTGCATATATCACATTGAAATTTGAGCCCTCAGTCTCTAAACTATAATAGTCCTATGACCACATTTTAACTGATAGAATATTTTCCACAGGAGTACCAGGCACCCTGTTAAGGACCTACTTAGTTAAAATAAAAATTACAGCTGCTGAATCGATAACTCATTTAATGTAGTACAAAGTCCAAGTACAATTACAAAAAAAAAAATCCATATTTTATTGTAGCAAGCCTTTAATGAGTATAATAAAGCTGATTTGGAGTCATTTCCTTCGCTTATGCGTGACTTGAGCATGTTTGGAAGGGACCTGCCTCATGCACATACTGAAGACTGTAATAGATGAGCACTTCTGCATTTTCAGGAACTGAATTAAAACATTTGTCTTAATTTATTTTGTTTTCACAAAGAATCGCATGCTGTACGAGTCTGTTACCTGCCTTTACTGGAAGCAACCTCTGTGATGATATCTACTTACAGATTGTGGTGGCGGCATCATTCGGTGACATGCCTTGGTTAGCACACATGGAAAGTTTTCTTATTTCACTAAGAGGGTTCCATGTGCCAGAGAATGATATTGCTGAAGGATAAAAGGATTGAAAACACATTTAGAAGACACATGCAGATGTATAGCTGTTATATATTAATGGAATTGACAGAAATTGTCTGACACTCATAATGGCTCACTTTGCTGGCTGCTGCCCAGGGGATTATCACTTTTAGCAAATGTGAATAGATTTTTTTAAATTAACAACTTTCCTTTTCAAAATATAGTAGTGACTTTCAATTTTTAACACTGTCTACATCTTGAAGCTCATTGTAACGGTTGACCGCTCACAGGGATGTCCTGTGGATGGCTTCTCTCACCCTCAATGCCGCCACTGCAGGAGGCTGCCGATGTGGCCTGGATGCTGCCATGTTCATGGTCAGTCGGGTTCCCCTTATGTGCGCGTGCGCGTGAACCCCTGGATCTTACAGGCTCCGCGGGAGGAGAAGGGCTGCGGCGCCTTTGGATGATGTCACTGCTCGCTCCCAGGCAGCCAGCAGATGCCTCAGCAGCAGGTCTCCTGCCGAGCATTGCCTGCAGTACGTGCTGCTCCTGCCCGCCTTGTTCCAGTCCTACTTCTCGCCTTGCCCTCGCCCAGCCCTGCTCCCTGCCTGGTCTCCCCCTAGTGCTATTCACTGCAAGTCTCTTGCCTCCCTCTCCTCTCTCCCTTTCCTTTTTCACTGACTGACCTCTGGTACTCTGACCTCTACTTTGGATTCTGGCTCTGCCTTTTTCCGCCTGCCCTGACTATTGCCCAGATACCAACGTTGCCTGATCTACGCCTGCCCTGACCTTTGCCTGACCGCTCTCGACGGGACCCTTGCCTAAGTCCTGCCGGTCTCAGAACCCAAGGGCTCAACCTGTGGGGGAAGAGGTTGATACAGGTGAAGGCCTGCCCTTGTTCCAGCGTGAGCATGTCTGCCTGCTGTTGGCGGGGTTCTAGCTGGTTCGTTAGCTGGGCAGTATCAATCTCTGTGACAGACTTTGGCCAAGATGAGTTTTCCGTGTATTCCTAAATCTGAAGTGTTAATATGATGTCTCTCCAGTTAGAAAAGAATAGTAAACTGCCAGGGACTGATGCTTACTGGGAGCTGGTAAGAAATTTCTTTCTCAGAGTTTATTTATTTATTTATTTTATTTAGCATATTTTTATAGACCGAGGTATAACAGAGTTGCCTTCACTCTGGTTTACAATTATAACAACCTGATACATTTAAAGTGAATTTAACAGCAAAACTGTAAAAACTGGTATAGAACATTAGCATAAACATATCAAGATATACCATAAAATAGGTAAAAAAGAAAAAATCTGAGTTAAAATCAAGAAGGGGGACATCGGCTATAGGACAAAAAAGGGAGGGATTCTGGAAGACATAAAGTTTAAAGCATGCAAAATTAGAATAAACTTACAACAGTGGGGTTTAGGGTGGCAGCAAGAGGGGAGAGGGAGAGAGAGAGAGAGAGAGGGAGAGCACCTAGCCATAATGTCCTCACACTCGATAGGTATTTATATCTCTATGGGAGGCCCACCTAGTAACTCGAGGTGAGGTTTAAGTATTAGTGTAGGGATAAGGGGCCACTTTGACATTCAAAGTGAGATGAACGAACTGAACAGTGCTCTCTTGTGAAGATTTGATGACCTTCGGAGTGAGGAAACTCACCAAAGATGAGATTTGTGCAATGTTCTCTCAACCATGCAAAAAAGGTGTAGTTAAAATTCACATTAAAGCCATGTGATACAGCTTCGCAAAACTGTGAGCCCAGCCCATTTGGCCAAAATTCCCACCCCAATATCCTCTCATTTGCATCACACCAAACATTATGGTGCTTTCGCATGTGTTAAAGGTGTTTTTTGCATGCGAAAACATCATTTAGCACTTTGATAAATGACCCCCACAGTTACAATGCTACTTCTTCCATGGTGTGATATGCATACCACAAATAAGCAGAGAAGTAATGCCCTTTCAGGTGCAATTATGTGGCACAAGATAGTTATTATTAGGGAGGAGATTCTGGTTGCTCTAACAAGGTGCTTTGGTTCATAGGAATTAGAATAGACTGGCATGGTTCAAGCTTTTTCATTTATATCTGCAGTCTAATCAGTCTATGCTCTTTAACTTCATTTTGACTGCCACACCATCCTTTTCTACTGTGTTCCCTTACTGAAAGTTAGGAGCGAGATTAGAGAAATCCAGTTTCTTGTCATGCAATTTCATTACATGCATGAATCATTTTAATCTACACTTGACAAACATTTACTGTGACCATGACAAAATTCTGCAGACCTCACTGAATATAGGAACTGAACATAGGAACAGAGCATAATTTAGCTGTAGCACAATACATCAGTACAGGGTATTACTTATGTGAAGGAGAATGTCTGACAAAAGCTCAGATCTTCAGATCAAACTTAATTACAATTTATTGATTAGGAAAACAGATTTTCTGGACTATGCACTTAATGATGAGATAAAAATTCTGTGTGGCCTGCCTTAGCCTACAACTTTCTGGTAAACCACAGGATAATTGGTGTATCGTTCATAATATCTTTTATTGAGTATTGGATGGATTACTGCATGAGGCCTTGAAAGCTTTTATAGAACCATTATATATTATTTCATATGTTGGTTTATAAGCTAAAGCAAATGAGCCAGCAAAGTTGTGATGCCTTAGAATTATTACATATTTTTAGGATCACTTTTCAAACAACTCTAATCTATGCTTTCTTGCAGGCAGACTAGACTCTATAAATCATGCTACTATTGAAGCTATCCAATGGTTTAGAGATTTGACTCAGATATGTGCATACTTGCCATACACCAGAAGAATAAGAAACACACTGTTAGGGATCCAAGGCATTCACAAAAGGTTTTCTTTTTAAAGTATTAGACATGATTAAAATAATAAGATAATGCTTCACACAAAACAAAATTACATTACAAGCTTGTTTAAGAGGATAGCTGTGTGTTAGAGAATGTGTAAGTGATATTATATCACTGTTACATAAAATCTGCATTCTTTTACCCAGTTGTGAGAGTAAAATCTATTCATAAGAAAGTGTCACAAACCTGATATATCTCTCTTTTAATAACACTTAAGTCTAGGGACTTAAACTGCAGCTTATATGCTACGTTTAGTCATGAAGCTTGTCTAATTAAGGAGACAGTGTTGGTGGGTCTCCTTGCACAGCGATACCATCGTGCATTCCTTTCTGCCTCTGATTGTCATCTTGAGCAGCTGTGAGGCGTGAGATCCCTCTCGGGGACATCATCAGGCAGCATCTTAAAAACACAGCGTGCAATGGTGTGCCAAAGTCACGTGCCTAAGTGCTGTGCTCCTTGGAGTATTTTTGCTGTTTGACCTCCAACATAAGTTTTCCTTTAAAGCTTTTCTTTGATGGGTAAGAAAAGGTTAGGCAGTGTTTACCCGCCCGGCTCCTTTTCTGCCTCCTCATTGTCTCAGCGTATATTGAAAGCTTTTCAATTTACAAACCAAGAAACTTTGAGCTCTGCTGAACTTAGACCTATTGATTCCATTCTAGTAGAGGCATCAACCTCTCTCAGTCTCGATAGACCAATTCCCCCTAAGGCTAGGAACCTAACAGTTGGGTTTGCTGGACAGGGAGATAGGAATGGAAGATCCAGTTCTCTTAGTCCTAAGTGGGGCATCCTAGCCATTTTCTTTGGGTTCTTCTATGTCTTTGAGTCATCTGGATAACGGCATTATAACGGCGGACTCCTTAAGGGTTGCCATTACTAAGTCAGAGGCCACCCTGTCCTCCAGGATTGACTCTATGCTGGGCTCCATGGGGAACATGTCCGTGCAGCTTAATAAGCAGTCTCAGAAGATCCAAGAGCATGCTGAGAAATTGACTGCCTTAGAAAGTAAGATCTCCTCTGTAACTGAGCAAAATACTCTTGTGATGAGAGATAATCTTAATTTACAAAGAAGGCTAGAGAATCTTGGCAATTTTGTTAAAAGATGCAATTTAAGGTTGTTGAATTCTCTTAAATGTTCACTTGTTTCCCCTTTGGAGATACTTAGGAGATTTTTTTATGGATCTCCTAGGTTTCTCCAAGGAGACTATTCCCTCAATTGTTATAGTCTACTATTTGCTTTCTACTTCTGATGTGGTAGAAAGTGACCCTAAAGAAGATCCATTTGATCTTGCAGGTTTTTTTTGGAGAAATCTGATTTTCTTATTAAAGATAGGGCTACTCTCTTAGTAGAATTTCTTAAGGAATCTGATAAACAATCGACATTGAAACTTTTCTTTTGTTTAAAAGAATTTATCTTTTATGGTAAAAAAAATCTGCTTTTCCAGATGTAATGAGAGATACTCATTACAAAAAATTATTTTTGGCAAGAAAGCAAAACGTTGAAGACATAGGTGGGATCTTTCAGTTGAAATTTTCATGTAAGTGCATGCTTAAATATCAAGGGAACAGATATGTTTTTTATGATGTAGTTCAGCTGGTTAATTTCCTGCTAATGATGGTCATTCATGGAAGTTGTACTACTCCTTAAGGGTAGTAATGCTGGTCCATTTGATTTTATGGCTTATTTTCTGTAATAATAGCAATTTCTTTTGTTAAAGTCTCTCTCCCTTATGTGGTCTGTGATGCAATTCTCTGTTTTATTTTCTCTTTAGTTTCATTTTATTGGTACATAATTGGTGTCAGAGATTGTCTGCTACTGTGTGTAACCAAGTTTTTCTTGGATATCTGTCTGAAAATCTTGGGAGTCCAGAAAGTGAAAGGGAGAGCATCAGATCTTGAGGAATCCTGAGGAGGAAGGGATTTCCTGGGAGCTGGGGGACAATGTAGTGGGGGGGTGCCAGAGGAGAACCCTTGAGGAGAAGAAGATTGCTATCACACAAAAGGTACTGGGGGGACCCAGAGTGGAATGGCACTTTCCTATAACAGCTTACCTGAAGGAGAGAAGTGCAAGAAGGTGAAGAGAGACAAAATTTGGATTATTGCTTCCCTTTTGGACTTTGTGTTCCTGTGGTACACTGTTTTGTGGTGTGCTATTTTTGGACTTGTGTTTCTGTCATCAGTTTCAGTAAAGAGTCTTTGTTTTGAACAACAGCACAGGTATGGAGACTTGGAGAATGGCTATTTAGTGTGCAGAAGAATGGTGTACAGAGAGGTAAAAACCCTAAGGGCCTTGAAAAAATTTTGCTTTTCCTCTCTTTGCAGGAACCTTGGGAGGTCATGGGACCTTGTGTGGTCTGTGGCTCTCTCTCTCTTTGTGTGCTTCCATGCCTACGAGCTAACTGGGCTAGGAGAATGCACAAAAATCATGTCCAGTGTGGGCCTGCACAGTTTTGGGGCTAATGGGCTGCTGGGAGATGTGTCCCCTTTCTGGAGAATGCACCTTGAAGATTTTAGCCAAATCAGATAAAGATTGCTGGAGATTGCAAAATCTAAGATGGCTGCCACTATTTTCGCATCAAGGATTTTACCCACCACATCTTCCCACCCATAGGAGCTTTCTGAGAGGGACTCTGGATCAATGTGCCATGTAATCTGGGAGCAACCTAGAAGGAACCATTTTTACAAACGTGTTTACAGATTGAATGCCCTCTAACCTATGGAGTCATGATGCACATTTAGTGACATAACTAGCTAAATCCTACCTAGTTAGTTAGCGATATGTGGTTATATTCAAATATAACTGCTTAAGTCAAATTCATGGTTCACCTACTTTAACTGGCTAAGTTTCTATCAAGCATCCTGGGATATTTAGACTTAACTGGTTAGGTTCAGGTTAGTTTGAACATTTCTGTCATTTTTTACCCACTCTTAACTGGCTTGTAAGGGACAAAGGGTAAGGGAATAAGCCATCACATAAAAACCCAGGAATGTTATACATTTCATTGATCTCTTATTTTCCTAAATTTCTATTGGCATATAAACATTAATATTTTCAGTGACTGCCCGGTACTGGCTGGGTGGCTCTTCATCTCCTCCAGTTTTGTCAGCATTGTAAAAAGTGACTGCGTGATAAAAGGATGCAATGAATGAACATCACCTGTTCTTTGTTTCTGTATGAAACATTACACCAGTAATAGACCACTCAAAGTTTTAAATTTGTTTTTACCCCTTTAATTCTTTTTCATCTTCATTACCCTACCACACATTGCCAGTTTTCTTGGACACAGGTCTCAGAACTCCAGCCACTGGTGTAGGAGAAGGCGGGAAAGAGTTCATTATTTATTTACTTAGCATAATATTTAATTGCTCGCCCTTCGTCCAAAGAAAACAAAGCCAATTATGTGCATAAACTATGCAGTACAGAAAAATAGGCAGACGGTAGTGCCAGAGTACCTGGATTCCCAGGCATGCCTTCTTAATAGCTCTTAAAGTTGATCAAACAGACTTCCATTGTTCTTTTCTTCTTTATATAGGGGATTCACTGAAACATCCTCCCCTGTTCCCCCCACCTCCTTCAACTGGCATGTTGAGACTAGACTCAGAAACAAATTTAATTAACAGCAAGAAGGTCAACTCTGGTCGAGTCAGAATCCCGCCACCCACAAAATATACATTTAATATTATTCACATGACCGGAGTGCAAATAAACATATGGGTGAACAAAATAGGCTTTGTCTTAAACAGCAAGCAAGGGTGAGAAACAATGGGTACGCATTTTGTTGTATTTCTTGCAGTGTCTGTTTTCTTTGTCTCTTGGTGTCTGATGAAAGAATGAAACCTTTCAAGGTAGATAAGCCTGGGAAGGTGGCAAATGTAACTCCAATGTTTAAAAACAGCTCCAGAGGTGGCCTAAATAATTACAGACTGGTGAGCCTGCTGTCAGTGCTGGGAAAATGGTGGAAGCTATTGCTAATATCAAAATTACCGGCACATGGGTAAACATGTCTTAATGGGGAGGAGCCAGCATGGATTTTGCAAAGGGAGGTTACACCTTACTAACCTATTAGAATTTTTTGATGTGTGAATAAGTATGTAGATAAAGGTGAGCAGATCAATACAGCAAATTTGGATTTTCACGAAGCTTCTGATAAAGTTCCTCATGAAAGACTCCTCAGAATATTAAAAAGTCATGGGATAGGAGGTGATGTCTTACTGTGGAATGGCAATTTGCTAAACGATAGGAAAGAAAGGGTAGTACTGAATGGTCAGTTATCCCAATGGACAAAAGTAAATAGTGGTGTGCCCCGGGGATCTGTATTGGGAGAGAGCAGTGGGCTGTGAGCAAAGAAAGCCGGGGCTCAAATCCCATTGCTCCTCCTTGTGATCCTCAGGCAAATCACTTTACCCTCCATTGCCTCTGGTACAAACTTAAGATTGTGAGCCGTCTGGGGATAGGAAAATACCTACAGTGCCTGAATGTAATCTGCTTTGAAAGTGCCTAAAAAGCAGAATATATATATATATATATATATATATATATATATATATATATATATATATATATATATATATATATATCATTAACAGACTGGGAAAGGGAGCAAAGGATTGACATGACCAAATTTGCAGATGCTGCAAAAATATTCAAAGTAGTTTAAAACACAAGCAAACAGCGCAGAACTGCAGAAGGACCTCGCAAGACTGAACTGGGGAACTGAGCATCCCCAATGGCGGTTGAAATTTAATGTGCACAAGTGCAAAGTGATGTACATGGGGCATACAATGCTGAAGTGCAGATTAAGAGAAAGCACCAGGAAAAGGATCTTGAGGTCATTGTGGATAATGCATTGAAATTCTCAGCTCAGTGGTGAAAAAAAAAAAAAAAAGCAAATGGAATTATTCATAAAGAAATTTGGAGAGTAAAACTTGGAATGTCATAATAAGTCTGTAAAGATTTGTGGTCTGACTATACCTTGAGAGCTGTGTGCAGGTCTGATTGTCTTACCTCAAGAATGATATAGGGAGACTAAAAAGGGCAGCGAAAATGATGAAGGGGATGGAACAGCTCCCTTATGAAGAAAGGCTAGACAGAGCTCTTCTGTTTAGAGAAGAGAAGACTGAGAGGGGACAAGATAGAAGTTTATAAAATCATGAGTGGGGTGGAACAGGTAAATATGGAACAATTATTTACTCTTTCAGAGTACTAAGAGCAGGGACATGCCATAAAACTAGCAGGTAGCAGATTTTAAAAAAGTTGGAGAAAGTACTTTTTCACACTGTGCACAATCAAGCTGTGAAATTTGTTGCCAGAGGCGGTGGTAAAAGCATTTTGCGTAGTTAGCTTTAAAAGAGGTTTGAATAAACTCCTGGAGGAAAAGTCCATAAACAATTATCAGTCAGGTGCACTAGGGGAAACTCCCCACTTATTCCTGGAAGTGGGCAACAAGAAACTGGATCTATCTTTGGGATCTGCCGGGTACCTCATATTGGCAGGGCTTGGTCACTCTTGGAGACAAGGCTGATGGACTTGATGGACCTTTGCTCTGACCCAGCATGACACTTCTTATGTCCCTATGAGGTCTTGCAAGCTTCCTGCTCTCTGGCTTCAGCCTGTGTGATAGCGTTGTCATGAGCACAGACCAGGATCGATAAGCAGATTGAAGTAATGAAGGGAAGAACAGGTGGAAGTTTTTCCACTTCCATAAATAATAGCAGTTCTTTTTTTTTTTTTATGGTGCCTTTTCTGTGTATTTATCTCCCTCTGTGCCATTTGTCAAGGACATGACCACTGTTTGCTGCTGGCGAGTCACATGACTGCCTATGTTATGAAAGGTTCTGCCCCCCCTTAGTCTGACAACACGTGTTCTTTTAATTCTTTTTTTTTTTTCCAAATGAAAACCACAGAGAAATTAACCTTCCTAGGTCTTAAAAATGTTTTGTAGTCGAGCCTGGAGAATTGACTAATCATGGCTCTGTAGAGCCATAAAACATTCACTAGAATTCTGCTTTCATTCATACTAACAGGGCGGGCTTTAGGAGTGTGCAATGCATGCTGCTGCACAGAGCAGTGCTGCTTCAGGGGTGCAGCAGTGGCTTTTAAAGGGGAGCACTCTGGAGAAGACTGCTCCTTCTCGGCCACGGACAGCAAGGTGCTGCCGCAGTTGGGGGGGGGGGGGGCCGTGGCAGGTTTAAATGGGGCACTGTCATACAGAGCATTCCAGGGGGTAACCCTGGCCATGGAGAGCAGGCAACCCCCGCTTCAGGGACACTGGGGCAGCTTGAAAAAGGTGCTGCCGACTGCACGTGTGAAGGCTGACTTTGCATGCTAAGGAGGTTTGATTAGGGATCTGCTTTGGTGCTAAAGGGCACATTACGATATATAGGCTCAGAGGTAACCTTTGGGCAAAAATTATTTCAAGAAAAAAAAATCATACAGGCCAAAAAGCTCTGTGGAACATTTGCCCTGTTCTTTAATTTTGTACTGTTGGCAAAGAGCCCAATAACACTTTTTGCCGAGGATTTAGTTTGCAATTTGTTTTCTGTGGACTTTGGCTCTAGGCTGCACTAGTTCAAAACTGTGCCAACAAACAGACTTGCTGTTATACTTTTTGTGCCTTATTTTTGTCCCCAAAACTTAAATTTCGCCCATAGTCTACTTTAGCACTAGGCTTTTCTCAGTTCTATTTTTTAAAAACAATTTTTTTTTTGTTGGTGGTAGTACTGCATGTTGCCATGTGGGAAACTTGAGCTTGATTTTTATATTGGGTTCCTGTATCTTAGGCTGATGGGGGCCAGCTTAAATGTGCAGGAACTACTGGTTAGGTGAGATAGAGGGTAAAGGTTGGATTACAGATAGGACTGGCATTAAGAAACTGTAAAGAGAGATGCACCCTGGTATCTGGTCTCTGGTAGGTTTACTGCAAAGAGTAAAAGTCAGAAGGTTGACCCTGAAGGTCAGATGGTACAATAGCCTAAGGTAAATATGAGTAACCTTGAATAATAGCTTTGATTGTTTAAGCTAGGGGCGAGCAACTTTGTATCTTGAAGGCCATTAATGGGTCAGGTTTTCAGGATATCCCTTAGGAACATGCTTGAGATATATTTGTACGCAATCTTTTTCTTGCATATTCACTAGGGCTATCCTGAAAACCTGACTGGCTGGGGCCCTTGAGGGCCAGATTTGCCCACCCATACTTTAAGGTTCAAATCTCATTGAAAACTTCACTTATTTAGTGAGTAGGATACCCTGCTACTTCAATCACTGTAACTTTTAAACAGGCGCGTGGGTGCACACGTGCATCCGTTTGTCGACCCTTGTCCGCAGATGCATCCGTTTTATAACATACATGTGTGAGTGTTGTAAAATAGGCTGGATGCACATGCATGTGCGTGCAGTTTTAAATGGAGACGCACTTGTGTGCGCAAATCCAGCGTCCACCGAGTAAGTGGGGGAATTGTAGAAAGGACGCACGCCGACGCCATAGCTACTTTTCCCAGTTCGTTCCCAGTTCACACACTTAAGGAATAGGACTTCCAAAATCCCTTAGTTTAATAGCCTTCCTTCTCCCCTGTTAGCCCTTGCCCTTAAAACCCTGCTGACTAACCTAGATTTTTTTGTTTTATTACTTACCCGCCAGCCATAGCAAAATTAAATTTAGGTGGCGGGGGGACCCCGGCTTGTGCAAGGATGCATATTGACATGCACATTTCTTGGCCAGGCCCTGACATGCCCATGCCCCGCCCAGATGACGCCTACACTCCGCCCCCTTTTCAGAAACCTTTTACTTGTGTGCTCAGCAGGAGATACATGCGTTCTCGGGGGGGCCTTTTAAAATCCGCTCGGTGTGCGCCGGCCCGACTTGTGTGCGTATCTCCTGGTTTTGGGTGTGTGCAGGGCTTTTAAAATGTGTCTTTTAGAGCATAAACTCTTGAATGAAAAAGCTTTGCATCCATGTGAATTATTATTATATAGTTTTATGAACACAAGAAATTAGGGTAAAATGCAACAAATGAGATTATACTTGTTTAATTCATGGACTCCTGAAATGAAAGGAGGGTGCTCGCAAATTTTAAAAAGTATTAATTTCATATGTTTATGTTTCCCATTCAAGTCTATAGCACACTCATAACTACTCTAGTCAGAAAGCTGCAGGGGTTAACTGGTAACTATAGCAATCAATCCTGGCCTATGACATAGAAGTTGGGCTGGTGTGAAGGCAGGAGACCTAGGGAAATAGACAGGACAGCGAATCAGTTAAGGTGAAGCATTTTTTTTAAACTAGCTTATAGCTGCCATCTGGATCAAAGTGATGCTGACATTTTCATTCTGAAAGGTCTGAGCATGTGCAAAGAAACTCCATTTGATCTGTTGGATTTTGCAGAGACAGGTTGTGCATTCAGAAGCTGTTTCAGAGTGGAAGAAAAGCTAAAGCCCAATATTTGAAAAAAGTTAAGCTCCTAAATTTAGGTCCCTAAATTAGCCCTAAATTAGGTGTCTATTTTCAACCAAACTTTGGAGCTTAAGTTTTCAGCTGATCATTCACATACATTTAGGGAACTAATTGTTAGGATCCTAAACTTAGGCCTGCTATTCATTTCCTAAATTTAGGCTCTAAATTAGGTATCTAATTCTGAAAATCTGTGCTCAGCTTCTAATTTTGTTTCCCTGTCCGAACTCTACCCCTATAGCCACCTATTTTTAAGGCTCCTAAACTTAGGAGGTTCATGCCACTGTTGTTGGTGTCCTTTATCCCACTTTTGGAGCCTTGGGTTGTTCTGGCCACCTTTGCTACTGCTTTGCTCCTCTGATGGTGCCTTGGAGAGCTCCTGTCACTGATGGCAGTGTTTTGTCCCATTACAGGTGGTTGGGCTATTCATGCCACTTTTACTGCCTTGTTGACACAGTCTTTCTGCGTTGGAGTGCCTTTATTGTTCTGATGATTTCTACCCACAAGCAATTCCGGATTTGTATTTCTGGTGCCCATAGGCAGTGCCGGTGGGGTTGCAGCAAACCAAACCCCCCTTCCCTCCTTTACCCACCAAGATGAGGAGGCTCCAGTCCCAGCTATTTTCCTAAAGCAGCAGCATTTCAATCTCATGGCAGCAACTTAAAAAAAATTTTGGGTGGGGCCTGCTGCCACCTTCTCAAGGCCCTGCCCTATGCATGGGTTTTCATGGTAAAAGGAGGCCCATGAGGAAGGTGGGTGGCTGCAGATCACAATCTGTATTTCTTTTTCTAATTTGCTGTCACTGCCACCCCGAGATCAGGATACTACCACTTTAGGTATATGGCCGGGAGGCAGGCCCAAATAGAGGCGAAGCAGCAACGCTCTGGTGCTTATCAAAATTTGGCGCTGGAGGCAGTTGTCCATGTTGCTTATTCCTAAATCTGGGTCTGCATTGCTTCCCACATTGATTTTAATGGAAAATGAATGCATAAAATTAATTATGTTTCATTTCAAATAAACAAAAACAGCAGACATCAAATAATAATCAATAATTAAAATTAATAAGGATAGAAAAAAATCCCTGGTTCTCCGTACCTGGGAACTTTTAATTCCTATCACCTTGAGTTGGTCATGAATTAGTTGTTCTCTAGCACAGTGGTTCTCAACCTTTTTTCTGTCGGGACACACCTGACACACTGAACACATGACCATCATAGGGCTAAATGTAAAAGTACAGTTTGCATCCACAGGAACCCCCCTGACCCACAATTATGGATGTAAAGCAGAATTATGATATTCCCCGTACAACTCACCTTACAAAATATATATTCTGGTTCTAGTGTCATCTCAGTAATAGCAACACAAACTCCAACTACCAGGCCCTACTTATGAAAAGACAGCAGTTTATCACTATTGCATGTCCTCTTGAGAAAATACAACAAATAAGACTGATACAGTAAAATACGTCACCTCGGTCACATACATAGAACCGACCTAACATACTCCCAGGATCTGCAGTAATGCACATAAACTAATCCGCACACAGTTACACTTGTATTATGGAATGCACTCAAACAGTAACAACCCTACCTATGAAAAGGCAACACTACAAATATTAAATCAGGCCCTAAACACCAATACACCTCCTATTAGGAAAACAGAACTAGTCAAGCAGCTATAGATCCCAACACAGAAATAATTGTATAACTATACTGATAAGCAGAATAAATGTTGCACAACAACTATGAACAGAATAATATCCAACAAAATTCTCCAAACACCAACAAAATTCTCCAAACACCAATCAAATATTTCAAACAGCAGACACATCACATACTACCCAATAATTAAAATGGTAGTCAATCAAGAAAAATGAACTTAAAAAGCCACCTTTACTTACCCTCTCCAGCAGTTCTCCTACTCCTTTCCCTTGCAGGCCACACCAGAAGCAGCAGTAGTTGCTAAAGCTGTCCTTACAGTTCTCTTCCTTAGGGACCACAACCAGTCTCTTTTCTCTCACACACACATACCAGTCACACCCTCAGGACCAGTTTCTGTCTCTCACACACCAATCATCTCCCCAACCAGTCTCTTTTTCTCACACACACACAAGCACATACATACCAATCATCTCCCTGATCAGTCTCTCTCACACAGACACACATCACCTCTCTGGCCATTCTCTCTCAATCACACAATGCTCTCACTCTCTCTTACTTACACACAGGCTTTCAATCACACACATGCTCTATTTCACTTACACACAGGCTCTCAATCACACACATGCCCTCTCTCACAGCCACAAGCCTGCCAGAAACATGCTCCATCTCTCTCGCACACACACATTTGACACACATAAGCACCCTCCCTGACTCACATATACACCACACACATACAGAAGTACCCTCCCTGTCTCACATACACATTACACTCTTACAGAAGCACCTTGCTTTCAGACTTGCAGCATTTTTCACTTTTACTAAAAGTGAAAGTGATGCTCCCAACCGTTAAATAAGAAAACCACATGCCTATCAGAAGGCGAAATGACACCCTAACTTCAGGTTCTGTCCTCCCAAGGGACAGCCACCCACACAGTACAGCTTCTCTTGTTTTATGCTTCTAGGCAATAAAGCAAGTGTCTTTCTTCAAACTATCAGTCGTATGATTATTCATGTGGGAGATATGGAACAGAAAGACATGCTTAGTCAACTTCCCTTTTAAATGGGAAGATTCCAGTCTTAGTCATTTAAAAATATTCATTTTCTAAAGGCTTAAAAAAAAAAAGCAAAACCGTTTCAGATTGGAACTATTCTAGTCTTCATGCTTAAATTATGCTTAAAAAACCCCCAAACAAACCCCACCTGGCATCAGTATCTTAAATTTGTGATTTTGCTGAGATGAACATTTTAAATACTTTAATTTTTTTTTTTTGCTTTAGTATTTGTCTCTACCCACTTTGTTAAATTTTATTTTCCAGAAGAGGGTTGCTTAAAATTCAGTAATTTCATCTTTCATCCAACTTTTCAAAAGTTGCGCTACCAGTACAAAAGTTGAGGTATATGTATTAACACATTTCATTTTTTTAAACTGGCAGATTCCTTTCTCACATACACACACACACAACACACACAGAAGCACCATTCCTTTCTCACATACTCACCACATCTCACATACACACAGAAAGGAGATCGGTGCAGCCGGTCTAGCTGATCACGTGGCCGAAGAAAGGAAGATCGTCGCAGCCGGAGAATTTTTCTAGATATATTATCTGTTTGACACCCTTAGTCACAGAATTCCTTTGTGTCAGTTGGCAGAGACTAGAATTGGAGGCACTGTCTTAAAATGTTTTACCAGAAAGTCATTTTTAACATCTTTCTCTCAGCAGGTTCAAACAAATGAGAACCTTTCATCTGTGAAATTTATAACATTAGGTGGTCTGCAGGGGTCTGCATTGTCAGCTAGGTTATTCAACTTGTGTTTTGCTTCCACTTGGGAAGCTTATTACTTCTTATGGAGTGAAATACAAGTTTAATACTGATGATATGCAGCTATATCTTCCCCGGGAATGTCCATTTAAGATATTTTACATATATTGACTGATTGTTTGCAGGTGATAAATACCTGAATGCTTGCTAAGTTAACTTTAAATGTATCCAAAACAGAAATTTTGTGAGTCAGCCGATCTTTAGTATCTGAGAAAATGCCAAATTTTCAATTTAAAAGACAGTCTTTTTCCATTTTTATGAGAGGCCTATGACTTGGGGGTGATTTTAAATTCTAATCTATCTTTTAAAGCACAGATTAAAGCTGTTTTAAAGTTGATTATTTAAAACTTCAATTGGGTTAGGCAACTTAGATACATCTTGAGCAGCGATGATTTCACATCATTTGTGATACTACCAATCCTTGATAATTGTAATGTGATTTATTTTGGTTTTACCCAAAAAGTAACTGAAAGTTGTGCAAGTAATTCAAAATTCTGCTGCCCATCTTCTTGCTGGTTGCAACAATATGTATTTTATTGTTCAATGTTTTTAATTTTGTAATCCTCATTGAATGAATGTATTTTCATATAGTGGAATATTAATGTTTTAATAAATTATGTTAATATATATGTATATATATATATATATATATATATATATATATATATATATATATATATATATATATATCCTGGCTATTCCTCTTGATAATGTGTCATTAGACAAGGATTTAAAAGCCCACCTAATTCCTTGCGCAAGGAAACCTTAAGTACAGCCCCCTGAAGATACTTTTCCTTCAGTATTCAGCATGATTACTGCCACCTACCAACTAACTACTTTGTTGGGCCAATCATTTCATTGGGTATGCGCATAGCTCGCGGATTTATGGTATGTGCTTAAGAGCAGATGCTATGCATGTAATAATAATAATAATAATAATAATAATAAAATATGTGCATACCATAAATCCACGAGGTATGTGTGTGTACCCATGAAATGAATGAATGGTCCCACAAATGCACATCTCTAGTATATAGCATGTTATAATGTTCATTATGATATTTTTCCATTTATGTAATGGTGCTCGAGATTGAATTTAACAATCTGAGTGATACATACCTGTGTGGTTTACAAAGCCTGTTACAGCTTGATCACTCATAATAGAAGGGAACATAGAACATGATCGCAGATAAAGACCATACAACCCAATCAGTCTGCCCATCCAAACACGGCTGCTGCTCAGATTTATAGTCTCTTTCTTTCTGTCAGAGATCTTCTGTGTTTGTCCCTTGCTTTCTTGAACTCTGATTCTGTCCTTGTCCCCACCGCCTCCACAGAGAGGCTGTTCCATGCATCCATCACCCTTTCTGTAGTTCCTTAGATTACTCCTGAGTCTATCCCCTTTTACACTTATCCCACGACCCCTCTTTTCAGAGCCTTTTTTCTGTTGAAAGAGGCCTGCCTCCTATGCATTTATTCCTTGGAGGTATTTAAATGTCTCTGTCATATCTTTCCTTTTCCTCCTTTCCTCCAGGGTATACATATACTTGTTCTCCTGAATGTAGTTATGTGGATGATGGAAAATGCATTATATCTTGTTTTGTGGAGGTACTTTATGAGGACACAGGGATTTCAGTGAGTGAGAGATGAAACCCTTGTTGACTTTGTAATATCCCACTACCTCCCAGAGCAGTGATCTCTAGTGGTAAGACCCAGGGGGCTTGCAGGCCTGCTTTTGCAAGGGTTGAGTTTGCATAGGAGTAGGAGCCAGCATTGAGTAGGGGAGAGAGACTTAGCTCCTTCGCTGAGTAATCTAACGCTCCTAGGAAGTTTTTGAAGATCACCTAGGCTGTAGGATTTGGTAGGAATCAGCTCCCAAGAGTCTGAATAACATGGGGCCCCTTCCATTAGAGAAGAGAGTGGCATGACTTTCAAACCAGATCAGAGTAAGGAGTGCAAAGTAACCATCTTTGGGAAAAACAGGGGGATTTTTTTCATCAGTGAGACAGGGAATCAGCTATCTGCTGCTATTTTCATAATTCTTCCTTCAAAGCAAGTTGGTGTTAGCATAGGCAACTGAGTAGTTCTCTTTTCTTTTTTTTAATTTATATTTTATTAAATTTCTTATCATTTTCCAATGAAATAAGTATAAGAATATTGTGAATTACATCAACATAAAGTAAGCAATCTTATTATATAAGTAAAAGAAAAAACAAACGTAATATCATCAAATATAGTCCACATTATGGGAAGCACAATCATTAAACAATATTCAAGAAAATATCCAACTGATAATTCAGGAGATATATAATATTTTGCCAAACTAACTATCCAACTTGGAAGCTGCTATAACCCTATCCACCTTTATCTAAAAGGAAAGTTTAGTTCTCTTTTCTTAACAGAAATTAAGGACTGGAAGCTCACTGCTCCTTTTGGAATACAACCTGTGTAAATGCTCTATGAAAAATAAACCCGCTGTATGTTTTACTATTATTTGGAATTCTTACCAGGATTCACACCCATGCCTCAGACAGGAGTTTTTCCTTCACAGTGAGTCACCATCCAAGGTCCATTACTACATCTGTTTGACCTTATCAATACAGAACTCTGTTAATGGTTCAGACAGTGCCCTGGAGCCCTGGCTACACTCTTCTTTAGCTTTGCCCGGGGATAAGTTTCTATATAAAAAGAAAGTGGAATTGCAGTCATTGTGGAGCTGAGTTGGGGGCAGGATTGAACACATATATATACACACACATTCACTCGCTTTCACACACACATACACACACACACTTGCTATCACATACATGTACTCTTATACACACATTAAATCCACACACTCACTCTCTCTCTTTCACACATACTCATGCTCTCTCCCCCCCCCCACTTCACCTCACAAAAGGACAATTCCAACTCTCCCTATCTTCCCTTTGACCTGACCCCAGCACTTTCCCCTCCCTCCCCCACCCAAACACTCTCTGCCTTCTCCCCCACTTCTGAGGTTGCCTTCCCAGGCCAATGCAGCTTCTTCCAGCACACAAGGGCCGATTTTGCTTCTGGGAGCCTGGTAGCTGCCAGGATCTAACCATGTCAGCACTCATAATCAGTCTCCTCTGGCTCAGGGGTGCAGAGGCTAGAACTGAGGTGTGTTGCAAGCTTGGCTTCACCTCCTTAGGGACAAGCAAGAATCACCCTGCCGAATGACTTCATCGCTGTGACTTCCGTTCTGGCATCAGCTCCCACCGAGGCCCTGAAGATAAGTATTAGAATGCTGTTCCAGACTGTTCCGGCAGAAATTAAGCCCTGGCTTTGTGCAATGATTGCCTTCGTTTTATCGAAATACATTTGGTGTGACAGAGTTCTGATGGGGGATCGAACCGTTACCTGACTGATATAAAAACCATGTGCCAGGGCCCTGTTTAATGAAGGGTTTCCGTCCATTTACTGTGGCCATGACAAGAAGCCTCTGGGATGCCATTCAAACTTTCTAGGCATCCGTGCTCTTTATAACTAGAGGGCCATCACGTGCTGCAAAAGTCTGAATCAACTTTGCTGGCAAATAACTCACGTGGCCCAAGTGCCACAACAATAGCTACAGCCCCAAGTGATAACCATCCCCATGTGGTGGAGGAAAAGCCAAAGAGGAAACCGAGGCTTGGTATTCCTTCTGCAGATGGAAAAAAAAACCAGAAGAAACCATGGCAGGGCCTGCCAGCTTCCTTTCTGCAGAGTAAATAACATAACTCTTTGTCCCAGCCAATAGACTTATGCCAGAAGTACTTATAACATTTTCTGTATACTCCTGGCTTAAGTCTATTGAGTTGTGGTGGCAGCGAATGTTATTTGTCTGGATATCAAGGGTGTGCTGCCCCGGTCCCTTGTGTTTGTTCCTGCATGAATCTTTCTCACACGGAGAAACGTAAACGTCTTGAATCTGGGCCTTAGTAAATACTAGAACATTTCAAAGAATTTTAGTTGACAGAACAAACAGGATTATTAAGACCACCCTTTGCCAACTTTCCATTCAGATTTTTATTTAGGGAAACAGGTGCCCGATGGTTATTTTGAAAGCTGCTTGCACTTCTCCGCTCTCCCTCTTTCAGATCGAAGTGCTTGGTAAATCAGAGTTCAGCTTAGGGTGGCCTCCTGGGATTCTGAAGGAAGTTTTAGGTTACTACGATCATAGGAGCCAGCTCTGTGGACGCACTGGGTGCTTGAGCACCCCCAATATTAAGCAAACTCCCTTATTTTGTCCATGGAGGGGAGATTTGTGTTGAGTTTAGCACCCACTATCATTTTGAAAAGTTGACTCCTGTGCCTATGGTACAAAAGAAAGACATGTCACACAGTCCTGCTAAAGTGCATTAGACCAAAGGAAAAATTTTCAGGGAAGAATAGAAATATATTTGACTTTATTTTATGTTAGCCCAATACTTTCTTCCTGCTTTTTTGGACTTCTAGCCCAATTCAGAGTCTATGGTGCCAGAAGCTCTCATGTGCACCTACCTGGGATATTTTTCCCTATTTACAATACTTAACCCTTTCTCCATTCCCTTCTAGCCCAGAACTGTAGAGAAAGTCCTCAGCCAGGAGCCATGCATGGCGGCTCGCTCTGGAACCTAAGTCTGGTGCTGTCCAGCCAGAAAAGTTAGTCAGATAATCCTACCCAGCTAACTTTGGTGGGATATTCCGTGGCGTCTTCGTACCATTGAATATACCTGACTGTCTTAAAGTTAGTCAGATACGTTTATCCAGCTAACTTTAGGCCTGTTCTACAGCACAACTGGAGTTAGCTGGATAAGTTATCCGGCTAACTTAAATTTGCCTTAGAACAACTCCTGCACACCCTGTATTATCTGACTAAATTTTAGCCAGATAATGAATTATGCAGCTAAAATATAGCCCACTGATGCTGCAGCAGGCCCCCGAATGAAAACGTAGCAGGCCAAATCATACTGTGCTAGGGATGCCGCTCAGCTGAGAGGAGCATCCCTAGGCGCGCGTGCGGCTCAGCTCAATTTAAAGGGCCCGTGGTGGGAAATCCACTTCGGTGCCCACAGTTGACATCACAGGACTACTTAAATCCTGCTCAGACCTGCCTCAGATGCCTTCGGTAATAGGTTGAACTCCTCGGAGTAGCTGTTTGCCTCGTTGTTCCTGGTTCCTGTTCCTGCTTCTGTTCCAGTGCCTTGTCTTCATGTTCCTGGTTCCTTCCTGTGTCTTCAGAGTTCCTGAGTTTCTGTGTTGTTGTCCTTCGTCTGTCCTCAGTGTCTTCCTGCTGTTCTGCCTTGCTTCCTTCTCTCAGGATTGACCTCTCGGCTTGACTTCAGTTCGGATTCCTGGTTTGACTTCGGTCCGGATTCCTGGCTTGACTTCGGACTGCTTCTCAACCACTTTTGAATGATTTCTGCCTGACTTCTGACCTCTGCTTGCTCCTTGTCTTGCTGAATTCCGCCTGCCCCCGACCTTGGCCCACTCTCGTCTCTGCTATCTGTTGCCTGCCCTGACCTCTTCTTGGGCTGACTTTGTTTTCTTCCTGCTGGCCTAAACCTCTTCTGCAATGGATTCACCTCTTCACAGAGGCCCATACCTAAGTCCAGCTGGCCCTGGCAATAGAAGTTTCAACCTAAGGGGAACAAGTTCTGGTATTGGTGAAGTTACTGTGGGGCCTCTGCTCCAGCCAGCTCCGCCTGCCGCCTGTGAAGACCTGCAGGGCTCCTCCCTTGTGGGTATCGACAACCTCACCTCAGTCCAAGGGTCCACTTCCACAATATAGCTAGATAAGTGCCCAAAATATTCAAGAGTTGGCATTTAGCCAGATAAATGACGTGAATATGGACCCCAAAGTCTCAGTATTCTGTAATGGTTGGGACTCCTTATTGCTTTGGAGATATAAATGCTGAAAATGGTAGGGGTGTGCATTCATTTCCTATGTATTGGTAATCCACAACGTATAGGGCCATATTCGTTGTATTCGTGGGGAAGCGAAACGTATCGCGATTCCCCACGAATACAATGAATCTTCGCCGAATTATTCGGCTGTCTAAAGAAGCAAATTTAAACAAACCCCCACCCTCCTGAACCCCCCCAAGACTTACCAAAACTCCCTGGTGGTCCAGTGGGGGGGCCGGGAGCCATCTCCGGCCATCCATTGCTCCTACCATGTGACAGGGGCCGACCAATGGCATCGGTAGCCCCTGTGACATAATGAGGGCAAAGGCTATCGGCGCCATTTTGAATACCGGCAGTTGAGGGTGTGAGTGCAGGAAATGGTTCCTGGACCCCCCGCTGGACCACCAGGGAGTTTTGGTAAGTCTTGGGGGGTCAGGAGGGTGGGGGGTTGTAGTTAATTCAATTTTAGCCAGGAAACAAATAAGAATTAATGCATGAACGTATCGGGGGCCCCCCTTGCCAAATGCAACGTATCTGCCCCCCGATGAATACGAATCCCGAATGCAACGTATGGTGTCCCTCTGTACATCCCTAGAAAATGACCTTTTTTTAAAACCGTAAATGACAATTCTAGTGCTGCAGCATCATTTGTAATCATGATACTGTGTTATACAATATCCCTAAGTATTAGGAAGCAATAACAGTATATCTGAGAGACTGAAAGCATACCCAGCATTACTCTGGTTTATGAGTGAGGCTAATTCCTGTTATAGAATGTGAAAAACTAACTGATTTGGAAATACTACTCAAAGGAAAATATTTAAAATGAAAATGAAAATATTGGAGCAGGCCTGAAGGACTAATGTCAGCTTCTGCATATTGGGCTAGTAGGAGCTAAAGACGCTGTAGAGTCAATATTCACTGACCCCCTTCTCATTGGCATATGGGGAAGGTAATCCCAGTCATTGCCCAACACTGGTGCAAGCATTCTCTGTGGGCCCTCTACTGAGGATTATCACTATGATATTTGGGTTACAGAGAAAAGGTTGGGGAACCTAATCAGGGAAAAAACCCCCAGTGGCTGCTAAGGAAAACCCATGACATTTCAGCCTCCCATCCCCATCATATAAATGGCAGTGTCCTTTCCCTCCTCTTCTCTCCTCTATCATATAAGTCTATCCTGTGTGTGTCTGCTCGTCTTTATCCCTTCTCCTTTGTGTATCTCTCTAAATTCTTCTCTTTTCCTTCCTTATGTCTGCTTTTCTCTCTCCTCTCCACTTGCATCTCTCTGCATTATTTTCTCAAGTTCATCTTGTCTCATTGCTTTTCTTTCTCCTCTAACCTGTCTATCTCTCCCTTCTCCCCTGTGTGTATTTGTTCTTTTCTCTTACCCCTCCCTCTCACTATATCTCTCCATTGCAAGTCTATGGTCTTCTATCTCCCCTCTCTCCCTTGTGTCTCTACTCTTTTCTCTCTTCTCTCTCTCTCACACAATATATTTTTATTTTAGTCTATTCCCCCCTCACAGTTTCTTAGGCTTTCCACCTTCCTTTCTGCTCTGTGTGCAGGAACAAGCAACTTGTATACAGGATCAGGACAGGTTGCTGTTCTGGTTCTGGGAATGCAAGAATTGAGGGAAGGAAGGGGGAGGGGAGGGGGAGAAGCGTAGCAGGTGCATTGTTGGCTCTCCTCTCTGGACCTTCTTCTGTCCAGTTCCTTACAAGTAGATATTCAAGAGCCTTCCATGGCTCAAAAGCATTAGTGGAGCTAAACCACTTTAATAATGATAGCTGGAGGAAAGGCTCCGTCCTCACTCTCCTTAACCAGGGAAACTGTGTTCCCCCCTTATTTCCTCTTTAGTTCCAGCCCTACATGGTGCAGTAGCTGGGTTTTTTTTTTATTAGATCTAGGTAGACCCCTTTTGGGGCACATAAAATGATAGGTGTCACAATGACACTTGGTGGCATAATGACACTGCTCTGGAGTCTAATCAGGCAATCCTGGAGGCATAGCCTTGCTGGAAAATAGCCCAATGGCCTTCAGAGCAGGAGAGAGAGATTTCCCCGACGCTGGCTTCCACTCCACGACTACTCCAAAGACCCTCCAATCCCACTGAGCACACATTTATATAGAAACAAGTAAATTCTCCCTAGTGGTTCTCTCTCAAAACACCTCTTTAAAAAGATATTCCAGTCCCCTTAGTAAATCATCTACAATAGGGGTTATCAATGGGGCCTCCCAGCTTATCAGGTTTTCAGGATATATCTAATGAATATGCATGAGATTTATTTGCATACACGGCCTCCTATATATGCAAATATTTCTCATGAATATTCATTAGGGTCTAGCTGGAAGGAGGGGGCCTAAGGACTGGTTTGAGCACACCCCTAATCTGCAATACTCCACATCATCAATTGCCCCTACAGTAGAGGTTAAGTGACATTTTTTAGAATTTCTCCAAAAGCCTTTTCTAGTGATAAGAATGTGATTCAGGACTTGTATCATACTGTATCTATCAGTTTAATTATTATGTAGCATTATTATTATTTTGGTGATTTCATAAAGGTTTTTCATTAACCATAAAAACTTAACATAGTGATATTGTTGGGTCCTGCATATGAGCGCCAAATCCATTCCTGGTTAAGGCTTGTCTGGATAACTTATTACTACTTCTTTGACTTTAGCTATACAGTCAATGCGAACAGCACTTCTCTATATTAAATCTAAATGAGTCTAACAGATAAAAATGAAAAATATCACATAGATGAAAAGTAATAAATAAGGTAAATAGGGATGTGCGGGAATTTGGGTTTCAGTTAGGTTAATGTTTATTTCGGTATGTTTCTTTTGCTGAACCCAAATAAACATTACATTTAAAAACATTAAATTTAAAAACATTAAAACAAAATCCTCCAAAAGAAGCACTCCTTTCATCGCCAGGACCGTATTTCCCTCTTCCATGTGGATCTCCCATGAAGGAAGGGGCAGGAGTGATCCAGTGCTGGTAGAAGGGTGTCCAGCCGCCCTAGGCAGTGATATTGTCACATGATCTCTCTTTCTTTCTCTCAAATTGTATAGAGCAAATGACCCCAGCTCCTCAAAGAAATAAATACCCAAAAATGAAAAACTCCTACCAGCACCGTGCTTCACCTATGCCACTTCTCATCTTGTCCGTTCTTTCAAAACTGCCGCCCTTACTGTCTGCCCCGCCCACTTCTGGCAGCCTAGGCCATGCCTACCCGGTCTAATGCTCCTGCCAGCCCTGGGGTGATCTCAGCCTCTCCTGCCCCACCAGCTGCTGTGGAAAATGATGCCGGTGACATTTTGTTTTATGGCCATATACCATATAATCATATAACAAAATGGTGCCTGGGCTATTTTTGACCCAGAGCTGGCGGGAGAGAAGAGATTAGGGAGCACTCTTGCCTCTTTCTTCATTGGACATCCCCATGGAAGGAGTAAATGTGGTAATAAATAGAATTACTTGGCATATGGACATAAATGGCTTGAAGAGGAACAGCCAACCTGGATTTGGCAAAAGGGAAGTCTTGCCTCACCAATCTATTAGAAATTTTGGAAGGTGTAAATATATGTGAATAAAAGCGAGTCTATGAATATAGTGAAATTGTTTTTTCGGAATACATTTCACAAAGTTTCTCAGGAAATTAAAAATCATAGGAAAGGAGACGTTGTCCTATTGTGGAATGGCAACTGGTTAAAAGATAGGAAATAGTAAATAGGACTAAATGGTCAGCCTTCTCAATAGAAAGAGATAAATAGTGGAGTGCCCCAGGGCTCTGTACTGGAAACAGTGTTGCTGAACCTAAGGACGTAAGAAATTGCCATACTGGGTCAGACCAAGGTTCCATCAAGCCCAGCATCCTGTTTCTAGCAGGATTCCAAACACCAAATAGATTCCGTGCTGCTATCATGCAGTGATAAGTAGTGGCTATCCTGAATACCTGGCCTGTTTGTGGTTCTTGAAGATCGGAGTTGGCCACCCCTGCCCTAGATGAAACTTCAGCCCTTGCCTGCCCTGGCCCCTCATTAACTTTCAAGACAATAGCCCCCCCCCCACCCGAGATTTGGATAATTAAACTCAACAATAATGATGACTCCAGCGCCACACCTTCCAGAACAATCCTGAAAAAAGACAGAACTGGACATGGGGCAACAATTTTCAAACAATTTTCAAATATCGTTTATGTGGGCAAATATTGATTTACCTGGGGAAAAACACATTTTGAAAACTGCCTACCAAAAAGGCACCTACAACAATGCACAGAACTAGTACAAAGCCTGTGGCCACAGGAAAAAGTACCCAAGGAGTTTGCACCAAAATGTGTCATTTTGAAAATTGCCCACTTTTAATTATTAAATTTCCATTCACATATACAGGATGGATTACCCAATTGGCTATCGGCATCCCCTGGTGGGCCAGTCTGCTTGGTAGTGTTGACCTGCATGTCTGTAAGCGACCTGGGAGAAACAACAGGAGGGGGGGGGGGGGGCTCGATTAGGAGCAAAATCTCTCTTCCTTGGTCTGTTTTACTCTGTTTTGCTGGATTAGAGAGTAGCGTGTCCCCTTTGCTCTTTCTGCTCCAGCCTCTGCTTCACCCCTTCTTCCCCCATTCTCTGAAGGCTGCCTAGGAGAGGAAAGGCTGCAGCAGGAAACAGAGGGCTGTGCTCTGAGATTAATGCACAAACCCTGGGTGCTTATGCCTAGGGAGGGAGAGAGAGCTGGGGTCACTCCTGGAGATGGAGGGGAAAGAAAGAGAATATTGTGTGAGAGAAAAGAGGGGAAGGGAAGCGAGAAAGCTGATGCCTGCATCCCCTCTTCCAATCCATGCCCAATCTCAGGGTGACCACAACTGAAAAGCTTCCAGGTATGTGTTTGTAGAAGGATGGCTTGATGGGGAAAAGCTTTGGAGAAAAGATTTGCTGTTTCAAACTACATACAAATACCATGCAGGAAATATACTTGGTAAATTACAGAATACCATATATCTCAGGAAATAATTAGTTGCCAACTGTAAGCCCTCATATAATTTAGGTTAATGAAAATCACTTATATATGATTTTTTCATGGCAAAATGGATGTCAATACAAGTGAGATAAATACCCATGATGTTTTCTAATCATTGGTCTTTTTACAAAAAAAAAAAAAAATTCTCTTTTTCTTTTTTATAACTTTACTGTTATTTTTTATGTATTAATATTTTTTTAAAAGATGATAAAGACACTTAGGAGTAGATTTTAAAAGAAGAGCACGCAGCCTACATGGGCACGTGCACATGTACACCCGATTTTATAACATGCGCCCACAGGCGCGCACGTTATAAAATCTGGGGTCAGCGCGCTCAAGGGGGTGCACAACTGTGCACCTTGCTTGCGCCGAGCCACGCTGTCTTCCCCCGTTCCCTCCCCCTAACCTGACCTTCCCACCCCTTCCCCTAACCTTCCCCCCCCCAGCCCTACTCTACCCCCCCCTGTCCTTTGTCTTAACTTTTGCGCGTGCCGGCAGCCTGCTGGCACGCGATCCTCCGACACAGCAGCAATGGCAGCTCTGTAGGAGGCCTCTGGCCCCGCCCTGGACCGCCCCTTTTGTAAAGCCCTGGGACTTACACGTGTCCCGGAACTTTAAGCGCGTCGCCGGGCCTTTTTAAAATAGTCCCGGCACGCGTAACCTTTTGAAAATCTGGCCCATAACTTTTATATGGATACCAGATTATCATGCGAGACAGAACACCCATTTAAGGATGTCTTGCCTTCACCCAACATGGCTCGTGTTTCGAAGAGGATCTTCTTCCCCAGGTGTGTATTGTTGGCATATCACATTCACTAAAATATATCACTTTCCATCAGAAAACGTATCCATATTAAAAAAAAAAAAACAATCAATATTAAACCTTAATAACATATATGTCTTCAATGGAAAAGTCTTATCCGTATCACAAAGAGGACAAGGAATGGCCTCAGCATTTTTCCTGTGTGATCCGCCGGTGAAATGGGGCCTTGCAGGCTGTCTCTTCTTCCACCCCCTCCCCCCCCCCCCGGGTGGTCCACCCTGTGCAATTGCACTGTGTGCACACCCAGTAGCACTAGGCCTTGGTCAGGGGATGGCAACAACAAACACAGTTTTGCATTTTCAAAATTGTGAGTATTGCTTTACAAGGAAAAAGTGTCCAGAGAAAAAAGTAGGCAGTTTGCAAAAGGAAATTGCATGTGTGTAATTTCCCTTTCAGAATTGGTGCAAAGTCCACAGGGAAAAGTACCCACAGACTTCGCAAGAATGTAATTGCCAGGTTCTTGTGGCCTGGTTTGGCCTCTGTTGGAAACGGGATGCTGGGCTTGATGGACCCTTGGTCTGACCCAGCATGGCAATTTCTTATGTTCTTATGTGGGTATTTTTGAAACTTGTCCTCATAAATATTGTGTTATGATAAAAGGGGAACAGAAAATGACACACTTATAAGGACTGCAAAATTCTTCTCTTATATGAGCTGGAATATTAAGTAATAATAGAGAAGAAGAATAAGCCATCATAGTTTAGACACACATCGTTGCACTTGAATAAAATATGCCCAGACGGGGGCAAGATGGCTGCATGATACTCTGTGTTGAAGACGCTCCCTGGTTTTCTTCTCGGCATTGTTTCTTTGTTGATTTTCTTCGTTCATTATGCCTCTGAAAAGGAAGGGGAAGGTTAGGACTTACCCCACTGAGTCTTCTCCCCTTCCAGGGCAGTGTCTAATCAACTCTTTCGTGGTTCCTGCTTCAGAGGTGGTGGTCCACGTTGCTGACTCAGATGGAGAAGCACTGGAGTTGGCTGTGGAGGAGGCTTCTCTCAGCACCCTTGATGATCGACTTCCTCCGGTCCCACCGAGTTCCTCCTCCGAAGTGTCAGCATTCCCATCTGATGACATTGGGGCTAGTGCTGGTGGTGGGGGTTCTTCGGAATAGAGGGAGCTCGGTGTAGATTCTCTCCATTCATCTGGGGCGAGGATTTTGCACTCTACCGCTGGCTCTTGTCCTGGTTTTTCTCAACCTTTCCCAGGTACTGTTTCTAGTGGTGCTTGTTTTGTGCCTCCCAAGCCAGAGATTGTGACTTTGGATGCTATCTGGAATTTAATGGCTCAATTTGGATCTGTTTTTTCCCCAGTGTTCTTCCAAAGTAGACTCTATTGCCAACAAACTGAAATCACTATCTGCTGACTTCGAATCTCAGCGCCAGGTTGTTGCTGGGAAGATATCCACCTTGCAAGCTAAAGACAGTGAAATCAGTTCAGACTTCACTTATACAGGAACGCGGAAGTATTTCCAGAAGAGTTAATTGATAGAAAATAGACCATCATCTAAACCTCCCTTTGTTTAATTTCTTTGTGTTATTGGTGAATTGCCTCAGTTAACTCTTTGTAGATATTTTCAGGAGGTCTGAAATATTTCCTCTGATATGGTTTCTTCTCTTACAAAGGTCTATTTTCTACCTGGTAGGAATAATGCGAAAAATTCCTGCTAATTTAGAGTTAACTGCTTTTTTGGAATCCTCAGAATATGAGGTGGCGGAGCGATTAACACTGTTAATCTCTTTCTTTGCTGAATCAGGTGTAAGTACTGTGATGAAGGCTTATTTTCAACATATGAACAAAAGTTTATGGGGCAAAGTGTTTGTATTTTCCCAGACTTAGCACATGTTACTTAAGAAAGGAGGAAAGGATTCCTGTCCTTGCATCAGGAAACTTGTGCTCTTGGAGCTTCCTTCTGTCTACGATATCCCTGTAAATGTGTGGTAAAATTTCAGCAGAACTCATATGTCTAAAAAATTGCTTGCTGATCCTAATTCATCAGTCATATAGTCGGTCTTTATCTGTATTAGCAGGAAATTTTCAACTAACATGCTAAGGTAGTTTCTTTTCTGATTTTCGTATTCATTCTCCTCAATTTCTGCCCCCTTTATTTTGTGGGCTACTGGTACTCTTGGTACATTGTTTCTTAATCATATTTCTTTTCAAAGTATTTGCACTTTGTAATATTATGTAATTCAATAAATAAAAATTAAAAAAAATATGCACAGACTATCAGTGTCTCATACTATAATCAATGATTAATCATAGGCCACTTGCAAACCATGAAGCTTATTTTTAAATTTTCTCATAAATGGATTGAAGATGTCCCAAAAGTAATCACATTTTTCAATACATCCCAACAAATACACTTATCTTAGTTCAGAAATATCTTGTAAAGAAGATCCTTCACTGGTCTAGCATTTCAAGAGCAGTCTCTCTGCATCAGGGGTAAGCAAATAGCTCAGTTCGGCAACCGTGCACCAAAACAAAACAGACCATCATTATAAAGGCAAAAAGATGCAAAAATGCTAAACAATAAAAAACCAGGAGTCTGGATACCATAATCAAAGATACGAATGAAAATTCTTTTACTGACACATCCATAACATGCCCATCAACAGAAATGACTGAACTTAAAAAAAAAAAGAGTATTCCAGTCTATAAGTCTCATTCAATCTATGTGGTATTATGCTATCAAGTGTGAAAATCCCATATGTTTCATACTTCTAGAGACTTCTATATTTCTGCCCCTACAAGATAACTGGATATGTTCGAACACTGTCCATTTCTGAATAAATAAATGTCCATGAGAAATGCAATGTGGCACTATCAGTGCCTGCAGTTGACTAGTTTAAATGCAACTGTGGTTTTCAATCAACCATGTACGGATTTTTCTATACAGCCTATCATTAATCTAGGCGGTTTACAAATTTAGAGGGATGAATCCATTCTTGTCCCAAAATAGTGAATTCAACATAAATCACATCGTCCACAAGGATAATGTCCTTTTCATAAACACACTTTTCACCCAAAGGTGAACGTGTAGTAACTACACTAACCACATGTCCCTTAATATTATTACCTCTCACATACGAAATTTGGGATGATTGAGTAAAAATGGAGTGCATCTCCAGCATTTTCCAATGTTTTGTAATTAGTGCTGCCACCTTATGGGCTAAATTGGTATATCTCAGTACACATGTATATTGCTCTGCAGGTTCAGAAGATTTATATTCCAGTAGATGGGAATGCTCCACAAATCAAGCTCTATTATATAGGCAGCTTTAATAGCCCTCACTGAGAACCTCCAGGAAAGAAATATTTGAAAAAGGTCTTTTGATTTATGTTCGAAATATTTTTGTTGGGACACATTGAAAAATTGTGATTATTTTTGGGACATTTTTAAATGCATTTATGAAAAATCTAAAAAAATAAGCTTTGTGATTTGAAATTGACCTATGATTATATTATGAGATGCTGACAGTCTGGCCTATTTTATTCAAGTGCAATGATGTGCATCTGAACTATGACAGTCAGATTCTTCTTCTCTATTATTACTTAATAATCCAGATCACGTAAGGGAAGGATTTTACACATTTTGGGATTTTTTCATTTTCCATGAGTTGTTTTTTTTTGCTAGTTTATCAGTGTTGACACATAATGAGAAAAGGAAAATGCTGACTGTAGTCAAAACAGGGGCAAGGCATTGTCAACAAACAGCAAATTTTGTCAGGGGAGATAAAATATTCTAATATTTATGTGGTATTTTACCTTTTGAGGCAATGGAAGTTTATTTTTTTCCTTACAGCTTTATTCTTTTTTTTTTAAAGTAGTCTCCTTGAAAAAAGCTTTATTAAGTTGTTTTTTTCTAATAAAATAAATGCATAGTTTGGCACCCAAACCCACCTGCCCTATATTTTAGCAGGTTCACCCCTCTCATAGGAATTCTTTGAAGCAGGCACCAGAGCAGCAGCAGTATTTTTATGACAAAAAATGAATAAACTGGATAAAGTCCTTTAGAAATATGAGTAGAAATCCATGAGACAAAAGCTGGAGCTTTTATTATATTTATTTATTTATTTTAAATGCCTAGGCACGGCTTCAGACACATAGACAAGTTATGATTTATGACCATCAGAAACAGAGGCTGCAAAATGTTCACATCACAATAACCTGGATCTCCACCTTATGTCAATAGACCGTTCAAACAGAAAGACATAAGAGAGGTCTTTTGCACAGCCTGGTACTGTACACTGTAACCAACTCACATGCCATATAGGAAGAAAAACATGACTGCCCTGTTCAGATGGTAAGCTGATAAACACTCATTTCTCTGGACATCTATTGTTTCCTTCCCGCTCCTCCCCCCACACTCCACCACTACCACATACATGATAAGAGTCTTTGCTTTTTATGGGCCTCTGTTTGAGTATGTGCTAGTTCCAATCCAATTACTTAAAGAAAATATGTTGACATGCTTGTTGAATTGTTAACTGGTTATAGGGAGCAGTATGTTAGAGTGAAAAAAAGCACAGGTTATTTATAAGGTTTTTTTTTTTTAATTCACCTAAAAGTAAATCAGGCTTTTGGAGCGTGAATACTTTAAAGAAGTCCAATAGCAATTGTAAAAGAAGATATTCAGGAGATGTGAGGCAAAAAAAAAAAAAAGAAGAAGATATTTGGAACATTTTTATTCTGGGCTGAGGCAGAACAAATTCCCAGGCTGAAGCTTCACCACGGCCCAGGTTCTTCACAACAAAGATGCAGCTAGCAATTTTGGCAACATTGGGCAGAAATGCTGCTCATCTCTGTTTCCTTCCCTTATAGTCACTATCAATCAAATAAAAAATAAAAAACTTACAGACACCAGTAAAACTAATTTAAAAAATAATCCCTAAGTACCAGCAACACAAATAAAACATTTAGACACAACATCGAATCAACGTCAACAATTCTAATACTATAAAAAATTATCCAGCTTGGCCACAAATAGCAAAACTTTGTTTATTAAACTCAAGCCTTTTAATGTAACCAAAAATTAATTTTAAAACCAGGTTCTCCTATTTTTTCCCAGATTGGAAAATCTTCCAATTAGGAAAAAACCCTTTTTTAAAAGCATAAGACCACTTTTCTAGATTGGCACAGTGACACTCACCTTTTAAAAAGTGTTTTTGGTGGTCTTCAGCATTTCTAAATCCAAGACCTACCTGTAAGCAAAACCAGTAACATGGGAACCATTTTAAATTTTAACTCATGTATGATGACTTAGGGGGTCATTCATCAAATCACATTAGGGCCTTATCATGGGTGTTGGGGCCCTAACTCATGTGATAAATAATGCATTGTGAGATGTGTATCCAAATTTTGTCAAATGGGAAGAGTGAGGGTTGCTTAACATTCAATGCAATAGCATAACCCACACTATCACAGGATTTAACTATACCTTTTTTCCTGGCATTATGCCCAAAACAGGATTTGCAATATTTATCACAATATCCTGCTAGAGAGAGAGAGAGAGAGAGAGAGACAGAGAGAACACATTTCCAGGGAGGCACACCTATTAGTCAACGTTTTATACCACTGTATACTCCTGGGGGAATTCTGTGCAAAAAAATTAAAAATTCTGTGCATAAAAACTTAAAATTCTGTAAACGTTATATTGGTCAAAAAAAACACAATTTACATTACAGCCTTTAAGTAATTACATTTTAAATTAATACAGAAAAAAGTTATTACTTAAAGATGCAGAATTTTAAATATTTTGAGCAGAATTTCCCTAGAAATTCACTGTAAGAGTGTCCCTTCCACTCTCTCTCCCTACTCCCCTGGCCAATTTGTCCTCTCAGGCCCCAACTCCTCCACCTGCCAGTATCTCTCCCCTCCATCTCTAGGTTCAACCCCTTCCACTCTATCTTCACTCCCAGAGTTTGACACTGTTCTCAGTACTGCCCCTCATACAGGCTCCCTCTGTCCCTCCCTCTCTCACACACATGCTCCCTTTCTCTAGTGCACATATACACACCCTCATACAGGCTCCCTCACCCTCTTGGACACACACATCCCCTTTATACAGGGTCCCTCTCTCTTGCATACATACTCTCACAAGCTCCCTTTCTCTCTCACGCATACACCCTCACACAGACTGTGTCTCTCTCTCACACACTCCTTCACACAGGCTCTCTCTCACAAATACACAATCCCTTCACACAGGCTAGCATCCTCACATACACACAATCCCTTTTACATACACACCAACTCCCAATCTCTCACTCACATACACACTACTTCACAGTCTCCTCATATAGGCTCCCTCTCTCTGGCACCCGCACTCAAACACCCCCCTTCTCTCTCTCACACCCCTTCCCCCCTCTCCTCCCTCCTCCCTTCTCATCCTACCTCCCCCTCTTAGAACCCCCCTCCCCCCCCCCTCACACACACACACACACACATCTCTCTATATACATTCACTGAGGCCTTCATCTTTGCTGCGAGTGGAGTGCATCCTGAGGCACGCGGGGGCCTTCATGTTTTCCGCGAAAGGCACATGTGCTCCATTTGCGGCATGCTGGGGGCCTTCATCTTCATTGCAACCGGAGCACCAGGGGCCTTCATCTTCATTGCAACTGGTATGCTGAGGGCCTTCATCTTCACCGCAAATGGTGTGCCTCATTCGCAGCATGCCAAGGTCTCCTCTGGCAATTCTGCACGGGGTGGGGAAATTCTGTGCTCCACAGTAGGCAGAATTCCCCCAGGACTACACTGTAAGAGGGGCCATTTTGAACTTGGGGTGAGGTTTTGGTGGTGGGCTAGGTTTTGGGGGCAGTTTTACATGAACAGTCAGAGATACGAACAGCACAGTAGACATCAGTGAAGATTTTATGTGATTTGGAGTGATGAAAAGCATAAAAAGATGAGAATGTACAATGTATTCTCGACCAAGCTTGATGAATATCAAGCTTTTTTGAGAGTACAATGGTCTACTGTGCTGTTCATACCTTTGACTGTGCATGAAAACTGTATCCCCCAAAACCTAGGCCACCACCAAAACCTCACCCCGAGTTCAGAATGGCCCCTGGTATAAATAGTGGTATAAATAGTTTACTTATATGAGAGCCTTATAAAGATTCTCTCTCTCTCTCTCCTCAGCCCAAAATGTAATAAAAGCCTATCTGGGCAGATGTGATAAATTTAACATGCATTGCTGTAAAATAGCTATGCAGTATCTGGAAAAATATCCTAACCATACAGCTTTTTTTTTTTTTTTTTTTTTACCATGGGCATTATTTTTCATAATCTTATAGCAAAATGATGAATCTAGGCCTTAGTTTGTAGCAAAGACAAATTATTTTTAGATTCACTGCCAGAATGTTTAAGAGAGTATTCGTATCAGACAGCCCATCAGACATTACTTCCTATGAAAACAGAAGTACTTAAGTTTCAATTTGTCACCATGGTTTACAGAGGACCTTAGAAAGTTTAAAAAAAAAACCAGGAAGGCACAAGTGGAGTGTAAATGATGCAGTTCCTTAAAGGAAGAAGTTAAAGCAACTTATGGGTCATATTTACATGATCACTATATGAAAAATAAAGAGTAAAAAAAGAGCTATTGGAGTAAGAGAACTACGTTTGCTAAGACTATATCAAAAGTGCTATTTAATGTAACAGTAATTTTGAGTCTGCACCTGGCACTTCACCCTTTGACTGAAAATTCTATGAATGCTTCTAAATTTTGTAAAATCTTTATTCTCAAAATTGATACATTTAGGGACAAAATGATAGGTGGTATTCCAGACCCTGAGGAGAGTTTTGCATGATTGGTAGTTGGAGAGGGGATAAAATCTTTTACAATGTTACAAGACTGTGGTCCAGGGATTACGTTTTTGAAATGTATTATAAATGCATCATAGAAGGACGTGATCAAATTTGCTGCTGAGACAAAATTATTCAATGTTGTTAAAACACAAGAGAATTGTGAGAAATTGCAAGAGGACCTTCCAAAACTTGGAGACTGGGCATGCAAATGACAAATAATATTTAATTTGGTCAAGTGAAAAGTGATGCACTTAGGGAAGAGGAACCCAAATTATAGCTACACAATGAAAGGTTACACATTAGGAGTCACCACTCAGGAAAAGGATCTAGGCGTCATCGTTGATAATACATTGAAATCTTCTGCTCAGTGTGCAGTAGTAGTCAAGAAAGCAAATAGAATGCTAAGAATTATTAAGAAAGTAATGGGAATAAAATAGAGAATATAAAAAAAATCTCTATATTGCTCCATGGTGCGACCTCATCTTGAGTACTGTATGCAATTCTGGTCACTATATCTCGAAAGAAATATAGCAGAATGAAGAAAAGTACAAAAAAGGGTGACCAAAATGATAAAGGGGATGGACTGATTCACCTATGAAGAAAGGCTAACGAGGATAGGACTCTTCAGTTTGGAGAAGAGATGGCTGAAGGGAGATATGATAGAGGTCTATAAAATAATGAGTGGAATGGAAAGAGTAAATGTTAATCAGTTGTTTACTCTTTCAAAAAGTACAAAAACCAGGGAACACCCAATGAAGTTAATAGGTAATACATTTAAAATTAAAAAGAGAAAATATTTTTTTACCCAATGCATAATTAAACCCTGGAATTCATTGCCAGAGGTTCTGTAAAAGCTTTTAGTGGAGTTGTATTTAAAAAAGGTTTGGAAAGGTTCCTGGAGGAAAAGTCCATAAACCATTATTAAGGTGGAGTTGCAGAAGTCCGCTGCTTATCCCTGGGATAAGCAGCATGGATTCTATCTAACCCCTTGGGATCCTGCCAGGTATATGTGACTGGGATTGGCCACTGTTGGAAACAAGATACTGCACATGATGGACCTTTTGTTGCATTGGAGTTGGACCCTTGGGCCAAGGTGGGGTTGTTGCAACTCATAGGTGAGGACATACGGGTCCCTAATGTCGGCAGGTATAGTGGGCTGAAGGTAGAGGCCGCTGGAGCTTCACCTATACCAGCCCTCGTTCCCCGCGGGTTGAGCCTTTGGGTACTGGGGCCAGCAGGACTTAGGTGGGCCTCGAGGTTGGTTACGAGAGAAGTTGGTTCAGCCCAGAGACAGCAGACGATAGGTGGCGTAGTCCTACTGTGGACTGGGTACAGTACTGGAACTTGGGCACCAATGGAATGGAGATTAACTGGAGGTGCTCGAGCAAAAGTAGACTGAAGCCTAATAAGTCCACATCCAGGGAGTAGGCTAGGAGAGGCAGCAATGACAGGTTTAGATCAGGGCCAGCGGCAAAAGGGAGGTTGTGGCAAGCAATGCTGAGTTCTGATCATGGAGAAGTCAGTAGTGTTAGTCAATCAAGGCAATGGTCTGATCACGGAGAAGTCAATAGCGTAGTCAGGCGTAGTGGAGGTCTGAGTCTGGAGATAGGCAATAGTGTAGTCAGATGTAGTGGAGGTCTGGGTCTGGAGATAAGCAGTAGCATAGTCAGGCATAGCAGAGGTCTGGGTCTGGAGATAGGAAGTAGCATAGTCAGGCATAGCAGAGGTCAGAGTCTGGAGATAGAAGTAGCGTAGTCAGGTGTAGCAGAGGACTGGGTCTGGAGATAGGCTGAAGTGTAGTCAAGCAAAGCAAAGTCGATATCCGTAGAGTCAGTCCAAAACATAGACAGGGCAGGAACAAAGAAGGCAGGAACTGGGAACAACGAAGGTTTAGAACAGGAGTAAAGAGGATTCTCTAGCAGCGAGTACTTGAGTAGCGAGGAGACCTGTTGCAAAGGCAACGCTGGGGAGCGGAGCCTGAGCTTAAATACGCTGAAGGGTTTGACGTCATCATCCAGGGCTGCGGCCAGGTTCCTGCCACGGGCCCTTCATAAGGATCAGTGAAGCGCACACCTAGGGAGGGGTGCGGCGCAGGTAGTGGTGTCTCTCCGCGGGCCATGCGGAGAGGCCCGACGAGCAATGGCATCTTGACCTGCAACACTGGGGACCATGGCAGAGCCGGAGGCACCGGGGGCGGCCTAAGATCGGAGCCGGCGGCCCACCGCCGCTAGCGAGGAGGAACCAGGAGCTGGAAACTGTGTAAGAAGGTGAGAGGGCCACACCGCGGGTCTGCTACGGACGGCATACGTAACACCTTTGGCCTGACTCAGAATGGCAAATCTTATGTTCTTATGAATATTCCCAAATAAATTGCCCTATTTAAAAAAAAAAACAAAAACAAAACTAATTTAGATACTTCAGCTATAGTAAATTATAGATCTGTCTTCTATTTTTTTATTATTTATTTATTCCATTTTACATACATATGAAACAAGAAATCTCTTGACATGGAAAATAGAATCAGCAATTAGAAATAATATTACAGAAGAAAAAAGACAAATTACAACTCAATAAACATTATCAAATTCAATCTAAGTCCACAAAAGAGGGGATCCAAACACAATTTCAAAGAAATTATATGCAATAAATTCAAGTAAAGCATTGCAACAATGAGGGTTAATTAATATAATGGACTGAAAAAAGATCTGTCTAAGCTTATGGCATTTGGGTGTTTAAAAAAGTTCCCATGTGTGGTGGTGAGTAACTTAATGGAATCACTGCTAAAACAGATGGTATTATAGTCTCTGGAATCCAAAAGATGACAAAATCCAAGGCAGCATGGTTTTCCCAGAGTTAGGTCTTACCAAACAAATTTGATCAATTTCTTTGACTGGGTAAGCACACTGGTTAACCTGTGGTTGGACGCACGTTTTGGACGCGCGTCCACAACCCCTTATGCTAAAAGGGGATTAGCGCTTCCAAAACGCGCATCCAACCCCCTGCGAAGCTAATAGCATTCATCACATTTAAATGCATGTTGATGAGGCTATTAACTATTCTCCCCCGATTCAAAAAAATATATATACACCCGATGCACACATTTTTACCTTCAGAAATTAACGCCTGCCTGGAGCAGGCATTAATTTTTGAGCAGCCCAAAAAAGTGTACAGAAAAGCAGAAAATACGGGGGCGGATTTTCAGACTCCGCGAATAGGCCTACTTTTGTTTGCGCTCCAGGCGCAAACAAAAGTACGCTGGATTTTAGTAGATACGTGCGGAGCCGCGCGTATCTGCTAAAAACCTGGATCGGCGCGCGCAAGGCTATCGATTTTGTATAGCCGGCACGCGCCGAGCCGCGCAGCCTACCCCCGTTCCCTCCAAGGCCGCTCTGAAATCGGAGCGGCCTTGGAGGGAATCCTCTAACGCCCTCCCCTCACCTTCCCCTCCCTTCCTCTACCTAACCCACCCGCCCGGCCCTGTCTACACCCCCCCCTTACCTTTCTCCGGGGATTTACGCCTCCCGGAGGGAGAAGTAAATCCCCGCGCGCGAGCGGGCCTCCTGCGCGCCGGGCCGTGACCTGGGGGCGGGTACGGAGGGCGCGGCCACGCCCCCGGACCGCCCCGGGCCGTAGCCACGCCCCCGTACCCACCCCAAAACGCTGCCGACACGCCCCTGAAACGCCGCGACGACCCGGCCTGCCCCCCGACACGCCCCCGACACGCCCCCCTCCGAAAACCCCGGGACTTACGCGAGTCCCGGGGTCTGCGCGCGCCGGTAAGCCTCTTTGAATGTAGGCATACCGGCACGCAGGGCCCTGCTCGCCTAAATCCGCCCGGTTTTGGGCGGATTTAGGCGAGCAGGGCTCTGAAAATCTGCCCCACTGCTTTTTTGTACAGCCTCTGATTTAATATCATGGTGATATTAAGTCGGAGAAACAAAAGGGTGAAAACCTTTAAAAAAAAAAAGTGCCAGCGGTCAGGTTAGGAAAAAGGATGCTCAATTAACGAGAGTCCTTTTTCCTAACCTGTCGCTGTGCACAGATTAGGAAAATGGACACTTGTAAAACTGAGCATCCGTTTTCCTAACCGGCTGACAGACGACCTCTCCTGGGCACTAGCTGCCGAGGAGGCACTAGGGGCACACAGTTTCCTCTCGTGCCTCCTTTTTACCGCTGCAGCAGATTTAAATATTAGGGGTGTGCATTCGTTCCCTACGAATTGGTATTCCGCAACATATAGGGCCATATTCATTGTATTCATGGGGAAGAGAAACGTATCGCGATTCCCCACGAATACAACGAATCTTCGTCAAATTATTTGGCCATCTAAAGGAGACAATTTAAACAAACCCCCCACCCTCCTGACCCCCCCAAGACTTACCAAAACTCCCTGGTGGTCCAGCGGGGGGTCCGGGAGCCATCCCCTGCACTCACACCCTCGGCTGCCAGTATTCAAAATGGCACCGATAGCCTTTGACCTACTATGTCACAGGGGCTACCGGTGCCATTGGTCAGCCCCTGTCACATGGTAGGAGCAATGGATGGCCGGCGCCTCACTATGTCACAGGGGCCGACGGTCGGTCCCTGTGACATAGTGAGGGCAAAGGCTATCGGCGCCATTTTGAATACTGGCAGCCGATTGCCCGAGTGCAGGAGGTCGCTCTCGGACCCCCACTGGACTTTTGGCAAGTCTTGTGGGGGTCAGGAGGGTCCCCCAAGACTTTTAAAAATATTTTTAAAAAGATACTATCAGACACTACCCAATAATTACAACTAATAAGTAAAAAATTATCCTTGCTTTTCCATACCTCTGAGCTTTTGATTTCCAGACATTCTGTGTTTGTTGTGGTTTAATGTGTGAGTGTGTGAGTGTGGGGAATAGGAGGCAGGGAGGGTGCCTGAGCACAAACCTTCTCCTATCTCATACACATTCTGTCTCATTCTTTCACACTGTCTCCCTCTGCCACATCCTCCCCAAGTCAAGATTGAGGAACAGCAGTCCCACACCTCTTTCAGCCATACAAGCAATGCCCTGGACAGCACTCAGTGAGGCTCCTTGGCTGGCATGTGTAGCATGCTGCATGCTGCATGCTGCATGCTGCATGCTGCACAGCCAGCCTATCCACTGGTAGACTGGTTTGGTGGCAGTAAGTAATTGGCTGCAAACTGAGCTGGTCACTTGTGGGGTGGGTGGACTTGCGATTAAGGAAGTGATAGTATCCTGTTACCCAGTAACCAATCTCATAGCTGAGTTCTGTATCATTCGTAAATAACTTAATAAATAATATGGAAACATGGTATAAATGCATAGCAAATATCATATAGGTACCAAAAAGTCCAGCATTCATATGCTCAATTATCAACAAACCTGTAATGGATATTAATGACCTTCATAATAGGCTTCAGCGTATAGTTTTCAAGTATAACTTTAAAACTCAGCCTTATGTATAATCATCGGTCACTGAGTTTTCATTTTTAAAATTTTTTGAAATTGAACCACTGCCCCAGTCATGTGAAATAAACTCTTAATTTGTGCATATACACTTTGTGCACAAAAATATAAATTCATTAAATCATAGAAAGACTTCCTCTCATCTCGAATACACATCTTATAAGTATTGCATTATTTTGTATGTCTTGATAACAGCTCGAGGATTCTGCCAGCCTCGAGCTGTTATCAAGACATACAAATCCGTGCCAGCCGGATTTACGCGCGCAGGGCTTTTAAAATCTGCCCCATAGATAGCATAAAAGAAACATAACAAGAACAAATAATCATACACAAATAAAGCCTGTGCAAGGCCTAGGTGGAAAAAGGCATAGATAGAAGTAGATATTCAGAGAGAAGCTGGATTCAAGGTCTAGGGAAGTCTGAAAAGACTATTATGGATTGCTAAGGTCATTATATGCTTGGCTTAATAAGTAGTGTTTCAGGACTTTTTTAAAGTCCCTTGCACTGGGTATGGATCTTATATAGAGCAGTATAGAGTTCTATATAATGGGGCCAGTGATGAAAAAGGCACGCATGCGAGTTACTGCCACTGTGGTAAGTTTTGGAGAAGGTACTTCAAGCAGAAATTGGTTTTGTGATCTAAGATTATGTGAGGGAACATAAAAATGAAGGATCGTATGCAACCAGGGACTGTTGACATTATGTATTAAATTATGTATTGTGGATAGCATCTTCTATTTACAGGCAGCCAGTGGAGGGAATGCAGAGCGCCAGTGATATGATCATGTAGTCTAATATTTGTAAGGAAGAGCGCAGCAGAGTTTTGAACAATTTGAAGAGATCTGATAATGGACTGTAGTAGACCAACATATAGAGAGTTGCAATAATCAATGCTAATAAGGATCAAGAATTGCAGGACAGTCCTGAAATCATTGGGTTCGAGCAAGGGTTAAATGTGTCTGAGGAGATGGAGCTTATAATACGATGTTTGTAGAACCAACTTGATATGTCTTTTCATGTCTAATTTTCTATCAAAGATAACTCCAAGATTGTGAACAGTTTTGGAAATTTGGAGTGTGGTATTATCAAAGAAGAAAGTTGATGGTAAATCAGAAAAAGCTGGATTACCAAGGATGATTATTTCTGTTTTTGAAAGATTCAAGCAAAGTTTGTTAAGAGATAACCATTTGTTGATGGAGGATAGACAAAGAGAAAGGAATTGGGATGTGGATTGCCAAGTCTGAAGGATTGGGAAGTAAAACTGGATGTCATCTGCATAAAGCAGATAGGAGAGGCCAAGGGAAGAGAGAAGTTTATAGAGAGGTGTGAGATATATATTAGGGATGTGAATTGTTTTTCTAACGAATTTAAATATCATACGATATTTCTAAATTCGTTAATATATCAGGTAAAAAAAGAAACGCTCACTTTTCCCCCTGAATTTTCGTAAAAATCATTTTTTGAGTTAGTGTGTGCTAACAAAAAACTGTTTATTTTTGTTATTTTTTGTTACTTTTTGCTATTTTTGTTAGTGCGCACCCCTAGATGAATACAGGACAAAAGATTAGTGTCAGGCAAAGCATGGTCACAACATCTTTCTCCATTGCACTCCAGGTTCCTGGTAGCTGGGCATGCAAGATCTTTTTCAGTTCACATCCAGCGCCCCTGTCCTCCCTTTCCATGACTGAACACAAGGTCCCACGATAACCCAACAGCTATCATTACCACGGCAGATGTAATCTGAACATCTGGCTTCTCAGGTTCCTGTGGTCGTTCCGTAAGGTGCTCCGCCAGCACCAACCTGCCACACAAATCCAGTTAACACGAGATATGCACAGCCTGCCAGATAGACCTGACTACTTAAGTGCCTGAATTTCTGCTAAGACTCCTAGGAATAGATATTTAAAAGCCATTTAAAAGGATAACTTACAAGTTATCCGTCTAAATGGGTTAAGCAGCATATTGGGCCTATTATCTGGCTAAATTATAGCCAGATATATTGCGTTTTGAGGACATTCCAGAGAGGGGGGGTCCTGTTATCTGGGTAACTGAGCTGAATATTGGATATATCTAACTAAGGGGTTTATTTTCTAACCCTATCGCACGCGAAAAGGGAATTTCGCAGGCGAAAAGTCCCTTTTCGCGTGCGATAGCTAGATAGCTGGATTAGGGCGGCATTGGCACCGGAAGAGGAGGAGTCGGGGCGGACGCTGCGGAAACTTCGCCGGCGGTGATAAGGTAAGACCCCTTATCGCCGCCAGTAGCGCGCCCAATAGCGCCACCTTTCACGATGGCGCTATTGGGTGCGAAAGCCGGCAGCGATAACACCGTGATGGTGCGATCGCTGCCGGCTTTCGCAGGCCCGCCCCCACTTCGCCCCCCCCCGCCCCCCATTACTGCGCGATTCACAAAGCCATGTGATTTTAGAAACTCCGGGCCTAAGTTAGCTGCATAACTTTAGACCTGCTGGAAACATTCGCCTCCTTCACAGTTGTCCAGCAATGGCAGAAGCGTCCCTAGAAACGCCGGTCCCGGAGGCTACTGCGATCCTGGAGATCAACTTGAAAGAAAGGTATGGGGCAGAGGGGAAAGGGAAAAGGGAAAGGGCTGAGGTGGGTGTGGGGGGTAAATTTTAGATTTATAAGAGGAGGCAGGTAAGGTTTGGCTGCGATTTTTTTTTTTTTAAATGAACGTAACTTAACCGGATATATTATTTTTTGAATATATCCAGTTAAGTCTAAAGTTGTACGGTTAACTATAGTCGAATAACTTTATACATAATTGGTGATATTCAAAAGATTATCCAGTTATGTTTAAATTTTTCGACCATGATTAGTTGGATAACTTTAATCAGGGATATTCAGTGAGACCTTTATCCCACTGAATATCTGGGACAAGTTATCCCGCTAACTTTAGCCGAATAACTTGTCCTCTAAACGTCCTACTGAATATGGACCCCCTAGTTTTTACTCCCAGCCTGCCAGACAGACCCAGCGGCTAAATATTAATTCTATCACAAGGTGGGTCAACAATTCTCTGTTATCTTTGGTGCTCATTACCAATGGGTTGCATTTTTTTCTGTCATCTAACTAGCATAGCAAAAATTATTATGATACTGGGTATTGTATTTGCATTACCTGGACTGCAGGAAATTGTGATTTCTCACAATGAGCTTCTAATCATTTCAGCTGAATTTGCATTTTTAATGGAGTAAAGCCTCGCTGTGTTGTGCCATGCCATTCAGCATCCAGTGTTTAGTACCAGTGCTGAAGGAAGCAGTAGAGAGTCATGGCAAGGATAAAAACTTAACACTGCAAGCAAAATGTGCCAATTTTCACTTCAGACATCATAATATATCACCCATACTAACTGCTGCACATTGGCTGAGTTATTTTTAAAATGCAAGCGAACCCTTTGTCGGCTTGTTGTAAAGGCTTCATTGGAGCCCTGACTCAAAGACTCATTCTGCGTTATTAAAGGTCAGGAATCAGATACTTGCAAGGGAATACACTGATATTAAAAAAAACAATCAAACAAACCTTATTTCTCTTCTCCACAGCAACAGGATGTGTTCTGATGACAGTGCTATGGGGTGATGAGGAAATTAAAGTTCGTCTCTTCTGTGGGAAAATTTCCAAACCTGCTATTCTGACATAACTTCTGCCAGTGTATAGAAGACATAGATTAAAAAAAAAAAATGAACAGAAGTTGCATTGAATCCGATCTGTGAAATCTTTAAATCAGCAAATAATGGTTCATTAGGGATTGCATGCCATGGTTTGATTTTGTTAGATTGTATCAAACAGGTTATCTGAGTTTTTTCTCTTTGATGCAACTTAGGCCAGCAACAGTGGGAGCACTATTTCCATTTTCTTTCTAAAGACCTAGAAGTCAATTCCGGCATCTTTTGTATTTGTAAAGACCACAGGAGAAACTGTTTGGATGATATAATGTCACTCAGAAATGGAAGTGCTATCAAAATTAAGAAAGTTAGTAGAAAGCTTGACAGCATACTGATCTTATTCTGTGACAGCAATGGGAAAATATACTACTGCTTCTGAATAGCATCAGTTCTGCAGAACCTTCCCCTGGTGTAAAATTGTAAGCATTTTGGGCCAGATTTTCAAAGGGATACGCGCGTAAGATACGCGCGTACCCCCCAAAAACCTGGCCCAAACACCCCCTGCGCGCGCCGAGCCATGCGTGTCCCGTGGCTTTGCGTGCGCAAAGCCACGGGACACGCGTAAGTCCTGGGGCTTTCCTGAGGGGGGGGGGGGCGTGTCGCGATCCGCGCGTCATCCGGGGGCAGCGCCGCGGGTGTGATTTCGGCCCGGGGGCGTTCTGGGGGCGTGGCCGCGGCCTCCAGACCAGCCCCTGGACCAGAACATGGAGTGCAGCAGCTGGCCCGGCGCGTGCAAAGTTACGCCTTCTTCGAGCAGGCATAACTTTCGTGATAGAGGTGGAGGGGTTTAGATAGGGCCAGGGGGGTGGGTTAGGTAGGGGAAGGGAGGGGAAGGTGGGGGGAGGGCGAAGGAAAGTTCCCTCTGAGGCCGCTCCGATTTTGTGCAGCCTTGCGCGCGCCGACCCCAGATTTTAATGGATACGCGCGGCTACGCACGTATCTATTGAAATCCCGCGTACTCTTGTTTGCGCCTGGTGCGCGAACAAAAGTACGCATGTGCGCAGATTTATAAAATCTGCCCCCATATTTTTTTAATTAATGAAACAAAATTTTGCTACTTAGAGATTATTCTCACTTTTACAAAATATGGTAAAATGTTACTAATTGAAGCTGTGAAGTGACACAAAAGGCATGTTTTCTTGAGTTCATGAACAAAATGTAACCCTTGGGGGACAGAAGCCTTAGTCTGGACCCAGGGGCACATAGAAAGAGAGATGGGCTCTATCTGCAACTCCTTTCTGGGATGGCTTTTCAGTTCTGAGGTCCAGGGGGCCCGTGTGTGCTCGCTTGGAGATGGCTTCAAAGCAAATGGGGTTTGAGCGGCCCCCCCAGTCCTTACCCACTGGAGGGGAATGCAGGTTTCCCACAAGGGGTGGAACATGCTACCACTTTTCAGGAATGGGCCAAGTTAGGGATTACATTTCTCTCACATTTATATTTGGCAAATACGTCAGAGGTAGTATCTTTTTCCCGGTCAAACTTTTGATCTTTTAATGGGTCAAACATTTTGCTTCCCTCCCCGGCAGTTCTTTGCTTATCTCCAGGCCAGACAATATTTAGCCTTTCTATAGTGGGAGAAGGATTCTTTCCTGGGGGAAGTCGCCTTTGCAGTTACTCTCCAGTATACTGCTCTCATGAATAACTCTATAGCAGGGTGGCATAAAATCTGTAAAAAAGGATTGCAGGCCCAACTCCTTGTATCTCTTGCTACTTACTGGGCTTCTGTCTTAGGGGAAACAATCACTGTAGAAGTTTTGACTAGATGCTTCCTTTGGGCCCTCGTGACCCTCTTCCTCACCCGGCCGTACCATCAGGATCATCCATGCAGGGGCCCACCTAAGACCAGCTGGCCCCAGTACCCAGTACCCAAGGGCTCAACCAGCGGGGAATGTGGGCTCGTATTGACGAAGCTCCAGCTGGCCCCTGCTTCCTGTCCGGCCTCGCCTCCCAATGGTACAGTTTAAACTGCCAATCTAACAATTACCACGTGTGCCTTCCTTTTTGAATGGTTTATGGGGTTATGGTACTTATCGACGATATCAATCAATAAACCATAGAAACCTCCCAATAATTTGAACCAGACGCTTGCATTAACTATGTTTGACCTTCATAATAGGCATCATCGTACAGTGCTCTGACTTTATTACTCTGCCTTATATTTAATCATTGGTCAGTGGTGATAATAATCTTTTTTCCTATTTTTTTCAAATATGTTTTTTTCTCAAAATACTGTAACTAAATCCCAACGTGATTAAAAATTCAAACTTAGCTTGGAAATTTGACGCCGTTAGTTTTCCGTGAACATTTTATGATGCCAAAAGAGCCCGACATGGGTCCTTGTTTCGAACGGTATTCGTTCTTTTTCAAGGGCGTAATCAGTGTCTGCAGAACATGATGACAAGTTAGTATATTATAAAAAGGTTTTTAAGCAGGCCTACCTGTCTGTATTTATTCCACCTTATATTAAAAGAGTATTTCGTTGTAAATCTCAAAAAGGACTACTCACTGTTGGCGTGTTCATCTAGCATTTAACATGGCGATGCAGTAAACATTTTTCCGGTCAAAATACCAGAAGTCTTAACCAGGTTTTTAAAGGCATAGACATGTCAATCATTGTGATGTTACTAGAACAATCCCACTTGTCAAAAATGTTAGTTATTCCAACATTCTTAAAGCAATGAATACCACTCAACAGCAACATTTAGTCTCGCTGGGTGAACCGTATTTAACTTGTGTATCCCTGTTGTTCTTTATAATTCAAACGAATTTGGGGATTCCCGCCTCACGGATTTGGCTGCACTAATTCAATGACTCTGCATTTAAGATCTTGAAACTCATGTGATTTGTCAATACAATGGGAGATCATCGGTGCCTGTAATTTCTTTGTCATCAAACAGCTACGATGCTCCATACGTCTTGTTCTAATTGATCTCTTAGTTCTCCCAATGTATAGTAATGGACAGGGGCACTGAATCAAATAAATCACATTTGAGGAGAGACAATTTGTTTAATTAGATGCACGATACATATTGCCTCGAAGGTCTTGCCAATTAGCACCAGTAATGGCTTGATGACAAAAAGAACATTTATTACACATCCAGTGCTCTGGGAATTGTGACTCTGATGGAGAAGAAGAATCCTGTTGAAAAGAATGAACCAACATATCTTTGATGTTTGGCACGCGACTGTATGCTATTAAAGGGTGATCTACAAAAATCTGGTGCATTTTCAGTATTGGCCAATGATGTGATATTAATGCTGATATACGTGAAGCTAATGGAGAGTATGGCAGAACACAAGTTAAAGGGCCCTATGTATTCAAATTATTATTATCCAAAAGCAGCCATTCTCGAACTGCATTATATGCTCTTTTAAATGTTCTCTTGATATTTATAAGGATAACCCCTGTCCAGAAATTTATTGAAAAGAATGTGTGATTGTTGAATAAAATCTGTTTTGACAGTGCACAACCGGTGCAAGCAGAGAAATTGCCCCACCGGTAAATTTTTACGGAGGTGAAATGGATGATAACTTGAGAAGTGTAAATAAGTGTTTTTGTACAAGATTTAACAAAAATATTACTGATTAATTCTGTTTGTGCCTTAGTAATGGAAATGTCCAGAAAATCAATGGTATGCTGATGATATTTCATCATGAACTGTAAATGGGGATCCAACGAATTGATCCATTGATGAAAATGCTGTAGGGATAGAACATCAGAATTCCACAAGAAAAATATATCGTCAATATATCTATGTCACTGACTTATGTATAGGAATTCAGGAGTCCCATATAGTAAAGTTTCCTCAAAGTGGGCGACATACAGATTTGCAATACTGGGGGCCATGGTGGCCCCCATAGCTGTTCCTTGGATTTGTTGGAAGAATTTGCCTTGATAAATGAAAAACGTCTTAGTTAATGTTAACCTAGCTAATTCCAAAATAAATTCAGATGGTACTCTGTGAGGGCGAGGTCTTTTATCCAATGTTGCAGATATAATTGCCAATGCTTGTGCTTGGGGGATATTGGTACAAAGTGCTTGGATATCCATGGTGACAAGAATGGTATATTGAACATTAGTCATTTGTTGTAAAAATCTCAACATTTGCTTAGTGTCTTTTACAAAAGAAGCGGTTTGTGTCACATAAAGTTGTAGAAAAAAATCTACGAAAATGGATAGGGGTTCAAGTTTAAACTGCTACATCCCGCATACTTTGATGATGTGCGGAGCCAACCCTTTGGGTTAGCTCCTACTCCACTGTGTATTAAGTGCTGTCAGGAGATGGGCTCTTTTAACACCGATTATTATACTGCCCAAAGCTAGACGTGTTTTGGCATGAAGTGCTGTCTGCTATTACCAGCTGCACTGGGTTAGTTGTAGTGAAACATGGAAAGTTCTTCTCTCTGGTGTGGTTGAGGGGATGGTTAGTAAGGATACACCGTGGGATAGATTTATATGTCTAGCTCTGTTGACCGCTTGTCGGTGCATTTTGACTGTATGGACAAAAGAGACACTCCCTACTACTCGATCTTGGTTCCAGCGTATGGCCTTGATGATGCAGATGGAGTGACCGGATGTAAAGCTAGGCAGGAGTAGGTCTGACACATCATACTGTTTGACGTGGGGAATTTGTTTTCGGTTATTACCTCTTGATTTACAGAAGGGGCTGTTGAGGTCAGGATATGGCATTGTCTGGAAGGTCTAGTCATTGTCTCTCCCTCCCTTTGTTGTGCTAACATCGTGGTCCAAGGGGTAAATCCTTTTCATACATAGCTATTGGTGTGGATTCCCATACTATGTATTCCTACATTTGTGGGATTGCCCTGTGGTCTGGAGGGCCCTCTATTAATCTATTAATGTATTAACCTGTTTGTACATCTATTAGTCTGTTTGTACATCTGTCTCACTATTCTGAATGGAATTGTCGAGGGTGGAGTAAGGGTAGGTTTTTTGGAGGGTAGAGTGAGGGGAAAGGGTCTAGGTTGAATGAGGTAGTGTGAATGCGGTGTGTGTGTGGGGTATGGATGGTATTGAGGGGAAGAGTGAAAGGCTCATTCTGGGGAATGGAAAAATTTGAAAGAGAGAAGGAAGCTGTCGTGTCTATTTTATACAGATGCCCCATGGAGTCTGCAGTTTTTCATTTTTGCTTACGTTTGTTCGATGTTAGTACTGTATTACTGCATTGTCTGTACATCTTTGTTGTTCTGCCTACTGCAGTTGAATCATTGGATCTGTTGTACTTATTTTTTTACTGTTTGGGACACTTGGGGCCAGATTTTAGTAGCTATGTGCGGGCGTAGATTTGTGCGTGCAACCCGGCATGCACAAATCTATGCCCAGTTTTATAACATGCACGCACAGCTGTGCGCATGTCATAAAATCTGGGATTGGCGCATGCAAGGGGCCCTAGGGAAGCCCCGATGGCTTTCCCCATTCCCTCCACCCCCCCCACATTCCCCTCCCTTCCCCTATCTAACCTGCCCCCCAGCCCAACCTAAATACCCCCATACCTTTATTTTTTAAGTTGTGCCTGCCTCTGGGCAGGCGTAGGTTGCACGTGCTGGCCAAGTGCTGGCGAGCGATCCCCCAGCACGGCCATTGTGCCGGAGACCTCAGTCCCGCCCCTGCCCTGCCCCCGGACCGCCTTGCCCCGCCCACTTCCCACCCCTTTTTTCAAGCCCCAGGACATACGCGCATCCCGGGGTTTGCGTGCGTTGCTGGGTCTATGCAAAATAGGCTCGGCACGTGCAGGAGCAGGTTTTCGCGTTAATGCACGTAATATACGCGCATAACCCTTTTAAAATCCACCCCTTGGGGTTTTATTTGTTATTGTTCCTGTTATTCTGCTTCTCTCTTTTAATAAAAATTATTTTGACAAAAAAAATCATACCAAGAAGCAACATGGTTTCCAACATCTTTAATGATAGTTGTTCATATTAACTGAAGAATATTTACAGCCCTTAGATCAAGTTTTAAATAAAGCAAATTAACAAATAGGCAGAAGAAAGATTAAAACATTTTGACCTCACTCTTCTAGTAAAGTCTCCAAACTTCTTAAAAGCCAGTTCCTTAACTCTTGATCTCCTTCTCTTGACCCTTGCTCAGATTGATGATAGCTCAATCCTTCTACCAATTCCAAATTTAATCACTATTTTCTTCCCACTGTAGAATGGTTAGAATTTAGTCCCCTTTCCGTGTTAGAATACAGTAAGTCCCAGTTTTCATACGTTTCCTGAAGTCTTCTTAACTCCTTCTGAAAGTACCAAATGGATAATACATTGAAATTGTCAGTTCAGTTTGCTGTGGTGATCAAAAAAGCAAACAGAATGTTAGGAATTATTAAGAAGGGAATGGCAAATAAAACGATGGACATCATTATGCCTCTATATCACTCCATGGTGAGATAACATCTTGAATACTGTGCGCAATTCTGCTCACCGCATCTCAAAAAAGATATAGTTGCACTGGAGAAAGTGCAGAGAAAGGCAACCAAAATGATAAATGGCATTGGAACGGCTGCCCTATGAGGTGAGGCAAAGGCTGTTAAGGCTGTTCAGTTTGGAGAAGAGATGACTGAAGGGGGATATGATAGAGGTCTACAAAATCATGAAAGAACTTGAAAAAGTGAATGTAATTTGGTTAATTACTCTCTCAGATAATAGAAGGACCAGGGGGCACTCCATGAAGTTAGCAAGTAGCTCATTTAAAACAAATTGAAGAAAATTATTTTTTACTCAGCGCTTAGTTAAGCTCTGAAATTCATTTCCAGAGGATGTGGTTACAGCAGTTAGTGTAACTGGGTTTAAAAAAAGTTTTGATAAGTTCCTAGAGGAAAAATCCATAAACTGCTATTAATTAATAAGCATTAGTAGCTTGAGATTTATTTAATGTTTTGGTACTTGCCAAGTACTTGTGACTTGGATTGGCCACTGTTGGAAACAGGATACTGGGCTTGATGGACCTTGTTCTGACCCAGTATGGCAATTCTTATGTTCTTATGTTATGTTCTAAGTGCAACATATTTGAGTCAATAGCAAACATAATATTTACCTGATACCTTCAGATCTTTCCTTCTTTTTGCCATAGGCAGTTCCTGTTCCTGTTGTCCTGATCAAGGAAAAGTTGATTCAAATTTCTGAAATATGTTTCATGACATTGTTTAAATCTTGTTCTGTCACAAATGAAACAAAGTTGATCTATCCGTTACTTCAGTCCCAAAAATTTTAAGAAATGTCATCAGACTAGAAAACTGAATATTTTGGTTTTGCTGAGCTTCAGAACGTAAAGTAGGTAAAAAAAAAATATGTTTTGTTAACAGAAGGAATTTCACTAGAAGAAATATGCAGAACATCCAAAAAGTATTTCCTTAAAGTCACTATAGGACGTTCACCCATAATTCAAGAAAAGTTCAAGATACATAGATTAAGATATTGAGACCGATTTTCCATGTATTCAACTTTCCTATAAGAGCCCCACAATCCAGTATCATGGAAGCATTCATCACATTGATATTCTTGACATCATTTTCCAGGAAAGAAATCTTATTATTATATTCAGACAGTTGACATTCATGTCTCGAAATCAGGGGTTCTAGCCTGGCCATGAGGGAATCAGTCTTATTTACACAATCATTGAGGGATTTCCCAAAGCTTTCTAGAGTCACCACAGCCGGCTTCATAGTCATAGAAAAAAGACTTACCAGAATTTAATCCCAGGCCCAGTAATATGCCCCTCAAATATATTCCAGGGACCATCACAGAAGACCTTCACCAAGAGCAGTATGACCTGGAGAATATTGTAATCCACCAGTACCTCTGGAGTCCACAGAAGCCGCTGAAGTAAGCTAATCTGACAGCACATCCTCCAAGGCCTCCTCCCTCACCGGCGTGCCTGTGACCTCATCTTAAGGTGCCACGATGAACCCTACAGAGAAATCCCTTCTCATAACGATTTGCAGGCCATGATCGCAGGGACTGAGTGATACCTCATCCTCTGGTGTCTCCAGCGCTTCTTCACTGGAAAAAACAGCAGGGACCTGATACCCTACATTAGTAAGAGGACCGCTAACCATGAAAGAAAGAATAAGTTGCTGGCCTTGAAGGTGAGTAGAGAGAGGGAAAAGTCCTCCCCTACCCTTCCATTTAGAAGGCATTGCAAGGAAACAATCAGAGGTAACATCGACCAGCACTGCAACACGTCATGAATGCTCATGCAATCATCTTGCTCCTCCCTGTGTAGCCCTTTAATTTGATACACAGAGGCATCTGATGTACTAAGGGGTAGATTTTTTAAAAAAGCGCGATCGCGTACTTTTGTTTGCGCAGCAGGCGCAAACAAAAGTACGCAGGATTTTATAAGATACGCGCATAGCCGCGCGTATCTTATAAAATCCTGGATCGGCGCGCGCAAGGCTGCCGATTTTGGGCAGCCTGTGCGCGCCGAGCCATGCAGCCAGCCTCCGTTCCCTCCGAGGCCACTCCGAAATCGGAGCGGCCTCGGAGGGAACTTTCTTTCGCCCTCCCCTCACCTTCCCCTCCCTTCCCCTACCTAACCCACCCCCCCGGCCCTATCTAACCCCCCCACCCTTTGTCCCTAGATTTACGCCTGCGAGAAGCAGACGTAAATCTACGCGCGCCAGCAGACTGCTGGCGCGCCATTATCCGACCCGGGGGCTGGTCCGGAGGCCTCGACCACGCCCCCGGGCCAGCACCACGCCCCCGGTCCTGCCCCCAAAATGCCACGTCCCGCCCCCGAAACGCTGCGTCGTTCGGCCCCGCCCCGACACGCCCCCTTCAAAAAATCCCGGGTCTTACGCGCGTCCCGGGGCTCTGCGCGCGCCGGCGGCCTATGCAAAATAGGCGCGCCGGCGCACGAGGACCCTGCTCGCGTAAATCTGCCCGGATTTACGCGAGCAGGGCTTTTAAAATCCGCCCGTAAGTGTTTTGATGCCTATGGTGAAAAGTTAACTACAACTCCTGAGTTGTAGCTAACTTTTCATGAAATAACATGGCATCGCCCAGCTGCATTATTGTATTTACATAGGATTACATATGGATGAGCTGCTTTGTGTGCATTTGAAAATTGCAAAGCAGCTCATCTAAATAGGAGGTGTTTTTTTATAGAAACATATAGAAACATAGAAATGACGGCAGAAGAAGACCAAATGGCCCATCCAGTCTGCCCGGCAAGCTTTGCACTTTTTTTTTCTCATACTTATCTGTTACTCTTGGCTCTTAGTAACCTTTTGGTTCTATTTCCCTTCCACCCCCACCATTAATGTAGAGAGCAGTGTTGGAACTGCATCTAAGTGAAATATCTAGCTTAATTAGTTAGGGGTAGTAACAGCCGCAACAAACAAGCTACACCCATGCTTATTTGTTTACCCAGACTATGTGTTACTGTTGAGATTACTGTGGTAGTGATACAGTGGACCCTTGGGCCGGGCTGCCAGGAGGGTTCCTAAGGCAGACCGGGAGGCGGAGTCTATGGGTCTAGCAGGGTTTCACCCGGAACCCAGAATCCCCCCAGGAGGAGCCTGTAGGGATCAGGGCCCTTGGGACTTAGGCTGAAGGTGGGCCGCAGAGGTGGTGGCAGGAGCAGGCCCCGGGGGATGCAGAGGTCAGCAAGCAAGTCCAGAGGCAGGCCTGGAGTAGACAGGCTGCTAGCCAACAGTGTACGGAAGCCGGACCTGGTCTGGATAGGTAACCGGCAAACAGAGTTCGGAAGCGGGCCAAGGCAGGGCCGATAGCCAGTAGGCAGAGTTCTGAAGCAAGCCAGGGTTGGCTGGCGGCAGGCAGGCAGAGTTCTGGAGCAGGCCGAGGTCGTGGCTGCGGCAGGCAGGCAGCGTACTGAAGCAGACCGGGATCGAGGCAGGCGGCAGGCAGGCAGGGTACTGAAGCAGGCCTGATCGAGGCAGGCGGCAGGCAGGCAGAGTACTGAAGCAGACCGGGATCGAGGCAGGTGGCAGGCAGGCAGAGTACTGAAGCAGACCGGGATCGAGGCAGGCGGCAGGCAGGCAGAGTACTGAAGCAGACCGGGATCAAGAACCAGGAAGACAGTCAAGAAAGTCTCTGAAGCAGGAACGGGAACGGAACCAGAAACCAGCAGAGTCCGGAAGGCAACTAGCATCCAAGGAACCTTGTTGCAAGGCATCTACTAGGAGTCTGGACGCTGGTTAAATGCAGGCCCGGGGTGTGACATCAGCTGGGGGGCTGTCCCGTACTTCCGGGTGCTGGATGCACATAACGGCCTTCCTCGTGCGTGCGCGAGGCAAAGAGGGGGGCGGAACTTCTGGCGGCCTGGATGATGTTCTCCACGTGGCGGAGCCACGGCCATGCGGCCCACCGGACCGGGACCTCGGCGTGTCTTCTCGTGGACCGGAGTGGAGGTAAGCGGACCCGACCCCGAACATGGGGGAGACGGTCGGGACCGCAACACTATGTAATTCAGTCTTTGTTGGTTGTTGTCAGTATATAGATCCACTTTTCTTCATTCCCCCTGCTGTTGAAGCAGAGAGTTATGCTGGATATGCATTGAAAGTGAAATATCAGACTTTCTCCCCTGCCGTTGAAGCAGAGAACTATGCTGGATATGCGTGAAGTATCAGTCTTTCTCCCCTGCCATTGAAGCAGAGAGCTATGCTGGATATGCATTGAAAGTGAAGTATCAGGCTTATTTGCTTTGGGGTAGTAACCACCGTAACAAGCAAGCTACTCCCCGCTTTTTTGTGAATGCAAATCCTTTTTTCCACATTTCCTTTTGCCGTTGAAGCTTAGAGCAATGTTGGAGTTTTAGAGCAATGTTGGAGTCGCATTAACCGTGTGTATGTTTATTGAATAAGGGTATTATCTCCAACATTGCCGTGATATTTGATGAATAGTGTGTTTCACATGACAAATACAGTTTTCTTGGGGGGTTTAATAAATGTACCTGAGGCAGTGGAGGATGAAGCGACATGCCCAAGGTCACAAAGAGCAGCAGTAGGATTTGAACTCTGGCTTCCCTGGTATGCAGCCCATTGCTCTAACTACTCGATCACCCCTCTACTGTGACAGCTTTTTAGTCTCTAGTGGGTTGGGCTTGGGCATAGCATGTGAAGTAACTTGTCAACATAAGGACATCGCTGATGTCACCCTTATCAGGTCCTATAGCAGGGGTGGAAAAAGTATTTTTATTTGGGCAATATTTATATCGCTCTTGCCTGCACCAGGGGCTGGGGGACCTCCCTCTCAGAGCTCCAGCTGGGAGCAGGGTGGGGGAGAGGTCGTTCTCCCCTCTAAACTTTGGTCAGGCTGTTGCCCTAGGAAAGGACAGTGCAGTTCATACATAGGCTACATATTATGTAGGCTGAGAGTATAATAGAAAAAAAAATACTGTGGCTGGCACTGTTCCCCAGCATTCCCCTCCCTGATTCCAGCGCTCAGCCTAGCATCCATCTCCCTTCAATTCCCCAGTGCCAGTATTCTCCCCAGCCAGACGCCATGATCCCCTTCTCCTCCCTGATCCCAGCTTTAGTACAGATTGCAGTCACTATTTTAATTTTCTGCACATGATGCCATGGGCTAGGAAAATTTTGCAGTAGGAGATTGAAGGAGAATCAGGAAGTGTGCCTTTTTTTTGGTTTTTTTTTTGTAATTTGTCTCTCAAGTCCCAGGCCCTCATATGTTAGAATTTTAACAAGTGTAAAATGTATAGCAGAACGTGTGCTGACTTGAATTCCATAGGACCTAAAAGAGGAGTTTAGAAGAAAACCATAGAGGAATGACGGTGCTGGGCCCAGGAGATTGCCAAGCTACCGCCTGTTAAACATCAGCGCTGCAGCATAAAAACTCTTAAATATTCCTTTATCCTCTCTGAGGCCTTGGATTGTTCTTCCTCAGGGCCAGAGCGACAGACAAATTTAAAACGGCCTGCGGCTTCTTTTCCTTTCTCGTCATTCAAACTTGTCTCCCTCTTCCGTCTGGAACATTACCCTTCCTTTTGTCCTTTTTTGAGAGCATGCTGACTCCCCCCCCCCCCCCCGTGTGCTGTAGTTTCTCACTGGAAAACACAGGGAGGGCACTCCTTCCTGTCAGAGAGCAAGATTTCCCTTTAGGCTCAGTAGAGATGGGGCTAGGGTGCCTGTGCTGCAATTGTCTCCCCACTCCTGCCTGCAGGAGGAAAGCACTTTCTTACCTTACCTCCTCGTCCTCTATTGGTTTCACTCTGAATAGCAAGGGGCCCCGGGGATTCTCAAGGGACTCACTGGCACCACTTGTCCACACTTCAGATTGAAGCTGGCAGATGCAGGTAAGCAAGTCAGCAGAATGGAGGGGAAGACACTCAAACCCCCTGAACCTAGGAGTATGTGAGATATAAATCCAGCCCTGTGTTTTGTTAAAAAAAAAAAAGTCCAATATAGCCACTCAAAACTACAATGGACTCAGCGGGTACTTAATACTACAAAAAGTCCACAATATGTGACAACATGTTGATTCCTTGTGCACCATTAAGAAAACAAGCTCTGACATAGGCCAGAGGTCATTGGACTACATTTTTTAATTATCACTTAAAATAAAATGCTTCTTATTTTCTATCTTTTGTGGCCAGAGCCACTGAGCAGTCCATTAAATAAGAAGAAACACTCCAGCGGGTGACCTGCAGTCCTCCCTGAGGAAGCTAGTTTGGCAAAGCATGCTCCCATGTAATTATAGCAGCTCTTGTTGAGTAGCCAGAAAGCACCACAGGTTTGTAATGCTGAGATATCTCCCTCTTTAATAATGGAATTTTTAGATTATTGAATGTTGATGTAAATTTATTTTTGTACAAGAAAAACCCAAAACCCAAAACATATTTTGGCACAAAAGATAGAAAATAAGAAAAATTTCATTCTGAGTACAGTAGGCAACTGATGTTTAAATAACATAGCCCAGTGACCTCATATAAAGCTGTTGAAGATGTTAGCCTATGTGAGCCTGCTTTTTTTTAACGGTGCACAGGGATCTACATGTTGTCACATACGACGGGCTTTTTGGAATGTTTTGTTGAAATACATGGTGGCAAGTCTGTTATTGCGCCCGAGGATATGCACTCCTTCACTAACAAACGCTAACTACAATGTTACTATTAAGACATCGGTCTACTGCGTGCATCACAAAAACTCCTGAAGAAAAGTAAGCATGGGAGCTGCATGGAACCCACAGAAAATATGGGCACACTCACTTATTTCATATAATTAATTGAAAACAGCAATGACTAGTTTGTGGGTGTTACATGGTAATCGGCAGAGGGCAGGGGGCTAGGGATTCTGTGAATTCTTGGGAGGGAAATGGGTTCCTTTGCCTAAAATGAACATAAGAACATGCCATACCAGGTCAGACCAAGGGTCCATCAAGCCCAGTATCCTGTTTCCAGCAGTGGCCAGTCCAGGTCACAAGTACTATTTTGCAGAATCCCAAATACTAGATAGTTTCCTTGTTGCGTGCATTCAGTGATAAACAGTGGCTTTCCCCATGTCTACTTGGTTAATAGCGGTTTATGAATTTTTCCTCCAGCAACTTGTCCAAACCTTTTTAAAACCCAGGTACATTAACTGCATTTACCACATGCTCCAGCAATGAATTCCAGAGACTGTGTGCTGAGGGAAAACAATATTGTCTCCTATTTGTTTTAAATGTGTTACTTATGTTACATCTTTTTTGAGATGCAGCACCTACTGGCTGGCTCAGGAGGGCCCTTTTACTGGGCTCCGGAAGGAAGTGAGTGATCCTGAAAGAGGACAATCACTGCAATGACTGGGCAAGATGGGGGAGGGGAGGGGAGAGGGAAAAACTGGGGTAGTTCTGAATGAAGGCTCATGGCATCATAGCCCCAGCTGGGGATGAGTCTGAATGATCTGCAATTGCACAAGCACAGGAGGAAGCTGCCAGACAAAAAACAAAACAAAACAATAATAAATTCTATTAAAGAAAGAATCAAACATGAGAATAAAAGAGGTCCCATACTGAGACACAATGGTCCATCGCACCCAGAATCCTGACAGCCTGTGTCACTTGAAAGAAACTTGGAAATCTCAAGAAGAAACTCCATTTCCAATTGCTCACTCCCAAAAATAACAGGTGGAGACATCCAGGTCTATCTGGAGAATAATTGTTTATAGATCTGCCCTCTAGAAACTTGTTCAAACCTTTTTTCAACTCAGCTGTACTACTTGCCTTGACCATGTTCTCAGGAAACATATTCCAAAAGCCAATTGTTCATTAACAAAAGAACAAATAGTTATATAAGCAACAAAGGTTGAAAAACTGTTTCTTTTGAAAAGAAATATATATAAAAAAAAATAAATTCAAAATAGATGTATACAGCCGACAAAACAAAGCTAAACAGAGCTATTGTATGAAAACCTGTTTTCAAATTACAATTCTGAACGAGCCACAAGGAACCTAACCTTCAGACCTATCCATGGTACAGCATTTATGCACGTAAGTGGACACGTGGAGATTAATGCTAGTATTTTATAATTGTGCAATGGAAGCTGCACGGTTTATAAAATACCAAGGATTTTTGCTTCAAAATTACACACATATATTTCAGTATGTGCAAATATTTCCAAGGCAAGACAATGTCTATTTTCTCTACCTATTTTATAAACATACAAGCATAAATGTAAGTGCATAAAAAAATCTAACTTATATGTGTAATAACCCTGATTTATATGCAGAGGCAGGTATTTTATAGAGTATGTGCAGATACCGTTATAAAAAGATTTTACTTGTGCATGTACTTGAAATCACCCAGTCTGTCTCCAGTTCACCTAGATCATCCAGGACTTCATCATGAACCCCAACTAGCTCACCCAGACTTCCCACCCCAAAACTGCAGGCAACAGACAAGTCCAATTTCACTTGCATGTGTCAAGTAGCAGGCATAAAAGGGTATAAATAAGATTGGTAATATATACACATATATATCTCTTACAAAATAGCAACTATTGTGTGTACTTCTGAATCCTATCCTGGAATGTCCCTAACCTGTCCCTTTTTTTCCCAGGCAAAATGTACACATGAAATGGAAAATATGCGCTTACACTCGATGATTATAAAACAGCACGTATACTTGTACATGCTACTTATGTGCGTATATGCTACTTTTATGTGTGAAACCCCTTTGAAAGTTGTGCATGAACACAAAATTACTCCATCCACTGGAGAAACATTGGAGGAATCATGGATCAACATCTTGGGATCCCTAACAAAGACAGACTTGGAAAAGTTAAAAGGATAATGAAGAAAGGAAAGGGACCAAAACATTCAGAAAATGTTAAGACATTTGAATGAGCTAGAAAGCCAGAAAGAGTGAAAAGAAATATTTGTAAAATATATTAGTCAAAGGAAGTGGGAGACAGAAAAAAAAACCCAATGTAAACAGGCTGAAAGGCAAAAGAAATGGACAGCAGTAAAAAAAACAAACAAAATAAAGCAAAAAGAGAACCTCCAAAATGTGATTTTATTCATTTATTAAGTATGTACAGTATTGTGACAATGTGTTAAGTTACTTGTTAGATTTCCACAAACCTTGAGTCACTTTTTATATCTATCTCTATGCACTTTGGCCCCAATGTAATAAGATGTGTCAAGTTATGTACACGTGGCAGCATGCACTTCTACACACATTTATATGTGTACACAACTGAAGTCTCGATTTAGCCAGAAATGTTCTACCCAAGCCTTCGTACAAACCTGTGCACAGGTGAACACTCCTTCATGCAAGTCCCATGCTAAGCGAGGCATTAGCTATTACTGAGGTGCGCGGTTCTTAACAGTGAAAAATTCACTCCTAGTCAGAGGTGGAGTAACGTCTCTGGGGCCAGTGATAGTTTATGGGGGCTGAGCCTGGAGACTCTGGTGTAGGAGTCCTATACTTGGCATTCTGGGTGCACATCTCTTTGGAGTACAAATTTTGCGCCCCTAACGTTTTGTAGGCAGAGTACAACGTTGATGCCCAGAAATCCTGTTCTCAGCAACAATAATAAGCACAAACCATGTTTTCTGCACATAATTCATGTGTGTGCTAGGTATATTTTTGTATGCACATTTTGGGATCGGCGCACTTTTTAAAAAAAACTCCCGAACACATTAGCATGCCGTTGGCTTACTGCGTCAGGAGCCAACTCCTTTTTGCATGTGGGTAAAGAAAGCGTGTGCCGAACGTCTGCAAATATTTGTACTCATGTCATTCCTTTGGGCCCTTTGATAGCAAATGTATTTTAACATAAAAATGTGCAGGTCTCAAAGTATTTAAATCACTTCAAAATTTGAACTAATGGCCCATATTCCAAACCCCCCCCCCCAAAAAAAAACACCTTAATTGAAAACTTGACTAAAAACTGCAACTTTTTAAAGCAATGCATTCCATGCATGAAAGATCCCTTCCTTTTATTTTAGCAAAATAAAACCAGTCTGTCTACATCGCACTTGCTGTGAGATAAATGTAAACCTGTGCTGTCCGCTTCATTCAGGAAATGAACATTTCTAGAAACCACTGCTGTTTGTGAACACATGACATGAGTGGGATTTGGAGAAAGTAGCAAAAGGCATCCTTTTCTGAGGAATATAGTTGTAACATCTTTCAGGAATCAGGAGGACCACTATTTTGTCTAACACAGAAGGCCACAAGTGTAGTCAATTTTATCATTTTCAATTATTCAGCGGTTTTAATGAATAGAAGGACCTTGGCGACTGTGACGTGACAGATAACAAAGTGTGGAAAGCAGCAGATGTGTGACCTTGTATTTCTCATTACTTTTCCAGCGGTAGGCTGCCGCTACCCCAAGGTTTTGATACAGGGAAAAAAAAAATAAATGCTTACATAATTAACAGGCCCAAACCTTGGGAAAGTGCTGCTTTAGTACAAATCTGTTAACAATAACAGAACTTGAACATACACATTGGCCTTCGTGGCAGCACAAATATCCTCAAGTCTTAGGTCTCAACCTAGAGGACAGACTGGAAACTCGTTGCAGATTTATGCTGGAGCTATTTATTGGAGAAAGAAAATCTGTATACATTGTTATCTAGACTCTTATCCAGTTATGAAACACAAACAGTCACCAGTTAAGTGCTCCTGTTTCAGTTCACAAGAAATTATTGTTAAGACGGAAAGATGCCAGGAAAGCAAAGCTTTTATTAATGTGGCACGATAAGGGTTGCTGCAGATTACATGTTTTAAACATTGGTTACATTTGTGCCTTCATCTATTGAAAATAAAGCAGTGGTAGTGCGATGGTACTTGGTAGTACAGAGTTGGCACTGCTCTTTTGCTTTCAGTCACATGCAGTGTGCTTGAACTGTTTTTTTCACGACTCGCATTCTGGTCCTCTGAAGAGCAAGTCATGGTGCCTGCACCCAAGCAGCCTTTGCTGGAGGGTTGATTACATTCAGTGTCTGGAATCCATGCTAGCAGAGGCAGAATGCAGGAATGACAGGGGAGATCTTTAGGAGTTACAGAGGTTATTTCTCAGCAAGGTTGGTAAAGGGACCTAGATCACTTGAATCAACAAGTTGGAAGCCCGCGATAAATGAAAACCTTGTAGTTGGGACGTGCGACCAGCTAAGGTAACCAGCCATGTCTGAACAGTGCCATAACTGGCTACATTTAGTCAGCCATTTAAGCCTATTTTCAGCCATAACCTAGCCAGCTAGGTTGTGGCTGAAATGTACACTAAAAGATAGCCAGCTAGCCAGAGACAGCTATTGTGGCTGCTCAGTGGCCTTTTCAGTACCTGTCCCATAGAGCCAGATATACTAAAGGATTTTTCCCATGTTGTATCTATGGCAAAATGCTCAGTAGATCTGGCCCATTCATTTTTTGTTTCAATTTCATTTATTTTTCTCTCTTCTTTTTCTTTCTCCAGATTTGTCCCTATCTCTTCATTTTTATCAGTTATTCAAATCTCCTCCATATTGATGGAACCTGACAAGTTCATCATTCTCAACACTGCTTCCTCCAATTCTCTCTAGTCCTCTTTCCTACCTACTTCTCCTTTCTCTGTTTCCTTCTCTCCTTCATCATATTTTCTTCCCTCCCTTCTCATATCTCTACTCTTATCTGAGTCTCTTCCTTCTCCCTTTGTCTTTCACCCCTCCTTTGATCTACCCTATTATTCCCTCTTCCCTTTTCTGCCTCTGACCCCTCCACCCTGCTTTCTGCCCTGTACTTATCCCCTTTTCTGTCATACCTTAGTCTGCTCCCTGTACTTATCCCCAAATCCAGAATCCATCAGGTCATCCCCCACTCCCATAAAGGATCCCAAAAACAAGGAATAGATGGATTTTGGTGGGTTAAGGTAGGCTGAAACTAAACAGAGCATCTGTTAAAGAGACAGAGTCGAAAGTAAAGGCCCACTATAAAGGCCATCTCAAGTGTAATGTCAGAGAATGTCAGAAAAGTAAGAAATTCTTCTGCTGGGGAGCTCTGTCATAAAAGGAATAGATCTGGGGGCAGTACTGGAGGGACAAAAGCAGCTTAAATGCTTTGCTTACCGGGATCTTTGGCTAGCCAAGATATACAACACATTCTTAGTATTGTTGGAGCAGATAAAACGGAAAGTGAGATTGATGTCACAGTTCACTTAGGGACACAGGTTCTGGCTAGAATCCAATTCAGTGAAATAGAAGAGGAGTTCAATAATTAGGGAAGTGTCTTAGGCTGCTAACAAAGACAGTGGCATGGAAGTATTAACTCTGTATGGCAAGAAGGAAGACAAGATTTGTTACACTGGGAATTTCAATGAATGACTGAAGAGCTGGTTTTAGAATGCTTGGGGAATGGGGATCTACCTGGAAGCATAAAGAACTATTCAATAGCTCTAGCCTATAGCCAAGTGAGATTGGGAACCAAGATCCTAGGTAAACAGTTCGGTTTATTCATTAACAAAAGTTTAAATCAGATGAAAGAGGCGATGGATGGAAGCTGGTTGCATCAAGCTATTACTCTCAATAGACAAATGCAGGAAATGAAGAAATGCACAAAAAATGTGAACGTCACAAAACTATTTGTGTAAAGGGGCACCCCTTTTAGCCTTAGGAAAGTATCCCTGCCCTTTATCAGCATGCACCATGTGGCTTCAGCTGGTCTGAGTGCCCTCAGCATGCCGGAGGTCTCATCAAATCCTATCTGTTGGTGATGTCAGGTTAGTGTCGGTGTGTTGAGGAGGAGCACCATTCCCCACTGGGAAGGGTACAGTAGAGGCATAAAAACCCCTGCCCTCATGTGAGTAGGGGGATTGGGCAGTAGAAGGAATAAGAAAGAGGATTCTAAGCTCTGGAGTTCCATGAGAATATAGAGGGCCTTTTTAGGGCCTGTCTCCCCAAGTCAGGGATTGGTCCTGCCACAAGCAGCCTGACATTCATTGGAGGGGAGGATTATAGCCACTGGGTACTGGGGGGAGGGGCCTAGGGTAGAGAAGGCACCTTCTCTATAGATTGACACATTCTAGAAGGTAAAGAGAGACTGTGGTCAGCTTTTGTGATTTTTTTCTGGGTCAAGTTGCAGTTTTAGTGCAGTAACTCAAGTGAACTGTTTTGGACTTTATGTTTTGCCACCAGTTTAATTTAGTCAAGCCTTTATTTGGAACAACAGAGCTGGAGGACCGGAGTTGCCTACCACGAGTCTAAAGGATCGCTAGGTGTCTGGTGACCATATTCTACTGCCAAGTCAGTTGGCAGCTGGTTATTCCAAAAATTGTAGGAAGAAGAGTCCTAACTCTCATGTAGGTGACCTATGCAAAACTGGCCACCCTCTTTAAGTTTCTAAATGCAATCTTTACAAAATGGACCAATAGCTATCAGTATCTTTTTTGATGGCAGACACATCACCTTCGATTGATCCTGTGCTTGGCAGCCTTGATGAAATTAGCTGCTTCCCACAATTTTGTGCACACTTTGACCACCAGGTTCTTTTAAATTTGCTTCAGATGAATGCTTAACCCTGTATTCTCAAACCTAGATTTCCTTTAGGATTTTTGTGGGGTTAATCGGATAAGGAATCTTCAGGAGAATCTTTTGCAGTTGGTGATGGCAGAGAAACAGAGGGATGGCAGAGGAGCAGAGGAAAACCCAGAGTCATCTTAATATAAGGGAATCAAAGTGTCCCTTACTATATGCACCATAGACCCTGAATTTATTTATTTATTTATAACTTTTTTATACCGAGGTTCAGGTAACAGAGTTACTTATCACTCCGGATTACATTCTAACAGGCAATACATAATGACAATAATATGTCTTACAAAGAACAAGGAGGAGAATAACTTGGAGTAAACATAACTAGGAAAGAAACAAAGTGTGCAGGTAGAAAGAGGTGGCCTTGAGGGGATTCAATCCAAAGGGGAAGTTGACTAAAGGAGGAGGAGAAGGAGAAGATAATAAGGTTGAATAAACATGAGAGTGGGCCCTGTGTAGGAACAGTTTGTGGAAGCTGTGAAGCAGCTTGAAATTATGGGAAAGCTTTCATAATGTTGATAGTTTCATAATGCATAATGTTGTAGAATAGGAGTTATAATGCTAGTCAGACACTCCCCAGGGTCCTGGGACTTCCAAGGAGTCTATTTTATAAAATGTGTGAGCCTACTTTGGCTCATGTTTTTTCATCTTTTCCTTCAATCCTGGGAGTGTGCTGAAACTCCATGGCGGAGACCTCTGGCAGCCAGGATTAGGGAGTGTTTACATAGAAACATATAGAAACATAGAAACATAGAAATGACGGCAGAAGAAGACCAAATGGCCCATCCAGTCTGCCCAGCAAGCGGATCCAAGGGGATTCTAAGACTACGAAGAACCAGAGGCAAAGAGTGGTGGAAGGGAAGTTAGCTTCATACTCCTCCTTAGATTCGCAGGTTTTCCTCAAGTGTCTATAGAAGTGAATTTTTTGGTTAGAGTCACTGGGAGTAATTCCAGACTGGTGAATCTGTGTTGTGCTCGGTGGCCCACGGTCCCATTCCATGGGTTGCAGTTCTTACCTCCAGCCCTGTCCTGATGCCAGGAATCCTTCTTGCCCGGGCAGACCCTCAGGATGAAGACGCGGTTGACCGCCGCATCTGACCAGACATGACGCCATACCAAAAAAAGCCACCGTCTCCAGTGGGGCTGCCCCTAGGCACACCAGCACCCGACCTGCACTGATTTAAAGGGCACGTGGCGGGAAATCAGTCACAGCACCTCCCGATGATGTCAGGACCACCAGTGGATAAAAGGTTTCCCACAGCAATGCCTCTTGCCTTGGCAATAGGTCAACTCAGTTTGGAGTAGTGCTTGCCTCTGCGTTTCTGACTTCTGGCTCCTAATCCTCGCTTCCTGGCTCCTGTCTCCACTATGTGCCTTCCTGAGCTCCTGTGTCCTAGTCCTGGTCCCTGGCAGAGTGGTTTGTCTTCAGCCTTCTCGTTACCAAGGTCAGTCCCCTCTTTGCCTGTCTTCAGGGTCTCGTCCTGATTCTGTGGATCCTTGTTTCCCTTCTTTGTCTCCTTTGGATTGGACTCCTGGCTTTTAACTTCAGTTTGGACCTTGACGCTGTTTGACCTTTGCCTGCCTCTGATCACTGCCTACTTCCGCTTCTGATTGTACTCTGCCTGCTCCGACCATTGCCTGGACCATGACACTGCTAAAATGCTGCTTGCCTCTGACCACAGCCTTGACCCTGACCCTGGTGCTTGCTGCCTGCCCTGACTGCTGCTTGTCCGACTTTGCTTCCTTCTTCGTGCTGGCCTGCAATGACTTCATTTGGATGGATTTCCATCTCCAAAGAGGCCCATACCTAAGACCAACTGGCCCTGGCATCAGAGGGCTCAATCTAAGGGGAACATGGGCTGGTACTGGTGAAGTTCGTTTAGCATCTGCTTCAGCCAGCTCCGCCTGCCAACGGTGGAGACCCACAGGGCGGTGCCAACTCCCCCTCAACCTAAGGGTCCACATCTGCAACAACCTGCTACTGAGTTGCTGTCTGAAAGGGAATCAGCAAAAGCTCTTCTGCTTGTATCAGAAGGAAAGTTTCATCTTACTGAAGAAGGAGTCTGCCTACTTTAGTGCAGGTACCGAAACAGGGAAAACTCAGATTGGATCCCTCTCCAAAGAGTGGCTTTGCAAGGGAGAGGTTGGTGAAGAAACCCCTAGTGCAGAAGTAGGCAACCTTTCTTTTTTTTTTTTTTTTTTTATTCATGCATTTTCAATAATTTAGACATTAATACATGTCAAAAGAAATACAGGATTAGCAATCATTTCTTACATTATTACATTATTTAGAAAATTTTTCTCCAATTTATAGAAATGTTGTACCATAACAAAAAGATCAGTAATCAAAATAAACATCTGCATTTTTGCTACCTGATTGTACTTATATACTAACATAGGGAGATCCAATTTACTTAGAGCAATAATAAACGGAAACCCGGTCAATATTAAATTGAGAGTAAGACAGTTAATCTATATTTACTGCTGATTCTACTTTTATCCTGTCTCTAGAGACCATTGGTGATTTTGCAGAAAGTTCTCTAATTGTAAGTAGGCAACCTTTCTGAAGTGGTGTGCCAAAATTTAAATTGGGGGTCCTCAAGTACCACAATCTGGTCGGCACCATGACCTGTCACATTCCTTTCACAGAACTCTTGAATATTAAATTTAATTGACAATTTTCGGTTAAAATATTCAAGAGTTATGTAAAAATATGATTGAAATTGCTATGTTTTTCCTCAATTGAAAACAAAATTTTAAAAAGGAGAAGAGAAACATTACTCTAACTCTATCCCCCTCCTTGGCAGGTTGCTAGAGATCCCTACACAGAAACTGCACGCTAACTACCAGAATACCTCATCTTAGTCACACATGCAGAACCTCAACAAATATATAATAAACTGATCATAAAAAAGTATAAATAGAAACATGCAGACAAAAACTGAGCTGGAAACTGCAACAAGCCAAACTCTGTATGCAATGCAACAATGGAAATACAGGAACATTACTATGCCTCATAAAAAAACAAAAGTAAGAAACATAGAACATCAATCATAATAGTAAAGCCATACCAATAACAAAAATAAATATTTCAAAACAGCTGTGAAATAGAATAATAAACACATCTTTTTAAAATTTTCCAAACTCCAATAAAATATTTCTAAACAACAGACATCAAATAACACCCAATAATTAAAACTTCTAAGGATAAAAAAACCCCCGCTTTCCATACCTGGGAACTTTTGATTTCCAGTCACCTTGAGATTGTCATAAATTAGTTGGGGTGGAGGAGGCTGCACACAAATATTTTCCAGTCTCTCTCTCACATTCACACGCTCTTCAACACACAGACACATGTTCCCTCTCTCTCTCCTCGCATACAATCACGAACCTGCTCTCTCTCTCCCATATGTAATCACCCATACAATGCTCTCTCTTTCCCTCCTACATGCAATCACACATGTATTCTCCCTCATACTCTTCCACATGCAATCACACATGCTTTCTTTCCCATTTGTAATCACATGCTCTCTAACATGCACATGCTCTGTCTCTCACACATGCAATCACACACATGTTCTCTCTCATGCAATTACACACATGCTCTCTCACACAATCATACTCTCTCTCCCATGCAGTCACTCTCTCTCCCACATATGCAATCATACAGATGCGCTTTCTCTCTGCCAAATTTGCAACACACATATGCTATCTCTCCCACATACAATCACACTCTCTTTCTTACATGCAATCACTCTCTCTGTCTCCCTCACATGCAATCACATGCACACACACACATACACACACATACACACAGGCTCACATATCCAATGGTTCACACACATATTCTCTCTGCATGGGCCTTAGCTGTAGTGGAATGGAGTCTGCTGCCTGCTGCTGGGTGCTCCGTCTCTCTTCAGCTGCTGCGGGTGCAGACTGCCAGGCCTCTTAATCTTCAGCTGCCAGCAGGAGGAGATCAATTGGTGGCTGCCAGGTCTTCTCTGTCTCTCCTCTGCTGCGGGATGGGCTCTGTGGTGGCCTTCCACATCAGGGAGTGTGCGGCAGCAGGAGTCACATTTAACCAAACGTCATCGCCTGCTGCTTCGGGGCCAGCCACACTGCTGCTGTTCAGTGCCGCTGTTGCCATACCAGTAAAAATGGCCTCGCATGCCACTTATGGCACGTGTGCCACAGGTTGTCGACCCCTGCCCTAGTGTGTGCAAATTTCAGTGCTGTAAATATTTGTCCTGATTTGACTTCTGATTTTCTGTTTGGCTTGCAACAAAACAAAGTCTGCCATTTGTCATATTATTCAGTTGCTTCAGATATCTCAGTAAAAGGATTTATTTTTGGAACACTGTGTGGAGTGTGTTGTTGGTTATTTTTTAATGGGATGTGCAAGAGGACATTCCATAAGCCAAGGGGCTCTGAAAGATTTGTTTTCCCATCCTGGGAGCATGGGTTTGCAGACTGGCGCAGAACTCCCAAGTGAGGCCCTGAGCACAACCAGAGAGTGGGCCAGGGCCATCAGAAAGGCTGCTGGTGGGTTCATTTTATAGATTTGCCTGCTACACTGGCAGTTTAGTAGGCTGTTTGGAGTCTTGTTTGGCAGCCATCCATTGGTATAGCCCAGTGATCAAAAAGGAGATCGGTCTCTTGCAACACAATCACCAGCAATGGCTTTATTGTAATAGGAGTCTGGAAGCTGAAGCGCTATTCCTGCAGCACATAACACCTCCCCCCACATTCCCCGATACTTTACCTTCCTAACCTCCTTTAAGGCTGAGATGAGAGAGATTCCAGTGCCTGAAAGTTAGTTATAAGCTCAAAGTCAAACGCAGAGGACTCTATGAAGTTGGAGAGCCCTAGCGCATTGGACGGTCCAGTAGTGTATGCCTCGGCACTAAAACAGAAGTTTCTACTTGCTATAACGTCACTGCTCTCAAACAGGTCTTGCAGCTGATTTTTTTTCCTCTTTTTCGGTTGCTTTATCAAAGCCACCTTATTACTTCTGGGGGAATTCTGCGCATAAAAATGTAAAATTCTGCATATTTTATATTGAATAAAATAATTTAAAATGTAATGCAGAAAAGTTATTACTCAAAGAATCAGGGTTTTAAATATTTTGAGCAGAATTCCCCTACAAGTACACCGTAAGAGTGTCCAAGTCTCTCCTTACTCCCCTGGCCAGACCCCTTTCACTCTGCTTTCACAGGCCCAAACTCCTTAGCTCTCTCTCCCATTCCCTTCTACACTCAATCCCTTCCACTCTATCTCCACCCCTAGCCCTCCACTCCCAGAGTTCGACCTCTCTCTCATACAATCCCTCACACACAGGCTTCCTCTCTCTTTCTTGCACACACACACAAACTCCATTATGGAGGCTCCCTCTGTCCCACTCACGGGGGTGCACACACACAGGCTCTATCTCTCTCTCTCATGTATACACATTCTCACAAAGTCTCCTTCGCTCTCCCACATACACACCCTCCTGATCTTGTACACACACTCACCCACCCTCATACAGGCCTCCTCGCTTTCTTTCTAACATACACCCCTGCACATAGGCTCCCCCTCTCACACACAAAAAAGCACCTGCTCTCACACATGCATACACAAACACCCAGAGGCGTACCTAGAGCATTTGGCACCTGGGGCAGATTCTTCTTTGCCCCCCCCCCAAATATATAATTTTAAAATTTCCTAAACATCGATAAAATATTTCAAAACAGCAGATACATCAAATAACACCCAATAATTAAAACTAATAAGGATTTTAAAAATCTCCCGCTCTCCATATCTTTCATCCTAAGATTGCATGCACCTACACACAATATGCTTCCTCTCTCTCATACACACACATATATGCTTGGTGAGAGACAGAGGGAGCATGTGTGTAAGTGTGAGACACATACACACACACATTTTCTGTACCTCTCTCTCTCTTTCACACACACACACACACACACACACATGCTTCCTCTGTGTCTCTCACATGCTAACCCACACACACACACACACACACACACACACATGCTTCCTTTCTCTCACCCCCACCCCTACCGCCAGGTACCCTCTCATACATGCCAACAGGCACTCTCTCATCCACACACACACACACACACACATGCAGGTACCCTCTCATATATATACACAGACACACACACACTCACTCTTCTAAACACATGCATCCTCTCAGACACACACACACACACACACACACACACATAGCACTAAGTCCCGGGGCTTTCCAGGGGGGGGCATGTCGGGGCTGACACGACATTCGGGGCGTTCCGGGGTGCGTGTCGGGGGCATGGTGCTGGCCCGGGGGCATTTGGGGGGCATGGCCGAGGCCTCCGAAACAGGTCCCGGGCCGGGGAATTGCGCGCCAGCAGCCTTCTGGCAGGCGTAACTTTTAAAACACAGGTGGGGGGTGGAAGGAAAGTTCCCTCTGAGGCCGCTCCGATTTCGGAGCGGCCTCGGAGGGAACGGGCAGCGCGCGCAGGGCTCGTCACGCGCAAGTTGCACAAATGTGCACCCCCTTGCGCGCGCCGACCCCGGCGTACTTTTAGAAAATCTACCCCATAGGATCTCACACAGACACACACATGCACACACACAAAAACAGGCTCTCACTCATTAACACAAGCTCACACACACATCATTGTCTCCTGTTGTCTTCAGACCATGGTGGGATGAGCTCCACCTTGGCCCGAGGGCCTCCTCCTGTCTTTGGGCCATATGGCCCACTGATCTTCCTGCTTTGGGGGGGGGGGGGGGAGGGAGTGGAAACTGTGCCCGGGCAGTCACGCATGCGCATGCCCACACACAGCTTCTGCTCCCTCCCACGCCAAGTAGGAAGATCAGTGGGCCGGATGGCTGCAGGGGAGGCTGCGGGCCGCTGTAAGAGCCTAACCAGATGGCGGCCTCTCCTGCTGCCGTCGGCCTGCTGTTACCTTCAGGCCATAGGAGAGGTTGTGGGCTGCAGGCTGGTTAGGCTCCACCGGCAGCCCGCCGCCTCTCCGGGAGTGCCGCTCCGCACCTGTTCTCTTTGGAAAAAAAAATATTAGATGCCAAAGTCTTTTTCACATCTTTATTGTAGTGGAGACGTATTCAAAGTAACTGCCCGACTCAGGCCGAGTTTCACCATTTTTAACGGCTGCCTCAGGGGCTACGAATGAATCACAAAAATGTACAATAATTAAAATTAAAATTAAGTAAAGTTGAATATTTACCTATGCATGTAAAAAATAGATTCAGCATCAAATATTAAAATTTTGTGAAGTAAACACAACATAGCTACAACAACATGTTATGAAAAATGTTTCATTTAATGTAATTTTAGTTCATTGGTTTTACCTTAGACTCTCATTTGAATTTAGAACCATTAAGGAAATTTCAGGCTTGTAAATCAATATATGTCAAAATGATCCATAGCGGAAGCATCTCTGTATAAATATATTAATGCACGCATATTAATTAAAAATAATCTTTGATCTGTACTTACTATAAACAATATAAACCAAAATGTAAAAAATATAAAAACCCAACCTTGATATGTATGACAAAAAACACAATCTCGTAGACTCCATTCATCTAATGGTGCCTATTGTTAAAAAAAAGTTTTTTGTATGTCAAATTTCTTTTTTTACTGTTATAAGAAAACCAGAAAAAGTACAACAGTTTATAAACTATTAAGTAATGCTAAAATTAATGGGTCGTATTTGTCCTTACATTGTAGCCTGTTTTATTACATGTACTTATATTTTATAATCATTCAAAAATGATCTCATAAAACTGGTGGGATATTTGTACAATTCTTTTACATTGGGGCATATGTTTGTCCTGTAAGGCATAGGTGTACTGTTATAGTGATAATTCATGCTTATAATAAAATAGTGAAGTCTTTTAAAAAAGCTAATGAATAGTGTGTCATACCATTCAAAAGGTTTAAACTATACTCTTATCATATCAAAGTAGAGTGTAATATTTCTAGATAATGAAAAGATGAAATCGAAAAGGTGCTCTAGTGACAGAACTACAATCAATATAAGCTGCAAATCGGCTAAGACAAATAATTTAAATCTACACAGATGAAAAAGTGAGTAAGATTACCTTCGCTCCACAAACCGGACGCCTGGTCTCCACAAACATTAAAGCTCTGTCGCTGGACAGCATTTAAAGAGACGTTCTGGCGCCAAAAAAATGTCGGGCTCTCGAAAGCAAACACATTTTTTTTAATTTAAACAATTGCGAATAATACAGATGTATGTTCTCTTTGGGCAGCAGGGCATGCGTTCCCTGACTGCCCATGCCCTGCTGCCCATAGAAGAAACTGCTCCTGGCTGGAACGTTTCTTCTTCCCAGGAGACAACAAGAGGTTGATTGGTCGCACAGTTGCTGGCACCCCCCCTTCCTGGTCGTAACCCGGGGCGGACCACCCTCCTCCCCCCCCCCCCAGCACTCCTCTGCATACATCCAATCCCTCTCTCACACACATATAGGCTCCAAATCTCTCGCTCACATATATACTCCCTCACACAGGCTCCCTCTCTCTCTCTGCCCCACACACTCACCCTCAGCGCATGGTACCACACGTGTCTCTCTCACAGGCTCTCTTGTCTTTCTTTGCTTCTCCTGCCTCCTTTGGCTGTGAGCGGGATGGGCTCCACTCGCAGCCCAGAGGCCTTCCTGATCTAACGCTGTGAGAGGGATGGGCTCTGCTTCTGGCCCGCAGGATGTTCTGAGCAAAAAAAAAAATACAAATTCTGCGCAGCAGGAGAACTCTGTGCAAATTCTGCGCTTCTCAGAAGCATATTTATTTATTTATTTATTTGTACACTTTTATATACCGACATTCATGTTGACTTCATGTCGGTTTACAATACAATTCCAAATACAAACACAATAATTAGTAAAATTCAATATTATAGTAATTGAAAACAAATATTTGACTAACGTACAGCTTAAATAAAATTCTTAAAAAATCAATTCCTCTAAAAATCAAGTAAAAGGAAAACACCGATACCTGCAAACTTCCATAAACGCATAGAAATTCCCCCAGGAGTATTATATATTTTGTTGGTACTGTCCTTTAGTTGTGCCTACAGGCTTTGTTTATATATACAGACAACTTTCAGCTGTCTCAGTGTGACAAATCATCTCTCTTATCTGCAAGTACTAGAATATATTGCTGTTGGGTAGAGAGAAAACACAGCATAAGTCTTGTCATTACGGTACACTGTTCAGAAAGGCTGGAGCAGCCCTGCGTGTTACTTAGTAGACAATTCACAAATCTTACTTAACGTTCAGGAAGGAAGTCTTAATTATTTCCTCATTCTCATTTCCCAGTGCCATAAAGTGAAATAATGGCCATTGGCCATTGTGTTGTCTAAGTATGCAGTGTACAGTGTCTTCTAATCTTAGATTTATAGTATGTCCTTGGAGCTTACATTTTTAGAGTGCAACAGTGAAAGCCATGTCCTCGGCCAAAATCCTCTTTTCAGTGGCCAGAACTACATGGACATGTCATAAACACATGCACGTTTCCTAGCATGGTTTTTTTTTTAGGGGTTCCAGGGGCAGGGTTAAAACAGGGGAAACAACTTACATGTGTAGTTTTGGATATTCAAAACTATCCACATTGTTTTGGTCTTTAAAATGTACCCGCACCTAAAAGCGGGCGCAAATTTGTGAAGGGAATCTTGGTGGGGGGGGGGGGGGGGGGAGTGGTGGAGGAACAAAAATCAAAGCAAAACACCCCATGTAATTTGATTTTGATTATTGGAGCAAACTCCACTGGTAAAATGTTACCCATGGGATTTTGCTACACCTCAGGTAGTTTGATGCACTACCCCTTGGGGGAAAATTTGCCCAAACTGGGCACATGGATGCAAAGTCCGCAGGTGCTTTTACCCATAGGCCTTGCCCCAGTTTTCAAAGGAAAAAGGTCAGAGCATATGTTCCCTTTGAAAACTGCTCCAAGAAGAAACGCCCACAGAGATTTGCCCATGGGTTTTTTGGTGGGTACTTTTTTTCTCCTTGAAAATACAAGTAGATTTTAAAATGGCATCTGCACATGTTATTTCCCTCCTCCCCAAGCTAATCAGGCCCCTGGGGTGGCCTACGTTTTAGCTGGCTAAGGGTAAATGCATTGTTGACCCTGTCGAAGGGGTGGGCAATTTTCAGACAGTCAATTTACCTGGGGTACATAGGCATTTATCCAGGTAACTGGCTTTGGAAAATTGCCTTCCACATGTATTGAATACCTTTGGAGCTTAAATAAGCATCAGTGCTAGTGAGGCAAGGGCGGTGTTTGAGGCTGCTCGGGTACATAAGAGATGGAGTACGACAACATCCTGGAATACCTTCTAGATCAGAGCTTTCCAAACTTTTCATGTTGGTGACACACTTTTTAGACAAACATAATTTCGGGACACAGTAATTCAGTCTACTAGCAAACCGGAGGTTAAAGGTTAAACGAATGAAATGTATTTCGACAATTTATGTATGTTTCCTTAAATATATACATAATAAAATGTTTCACGACACAACATATCTTGTGAAAACCTTTCGTTTATATTAAAAATATATAATATTCCAAGATTAATGTTATTGTTATAATTTGGGGGCGGATTTTCAGAGCCCTGCTCGCCTAAATCCGCCCAAAACCGGGCGGATTTAGGCGAGCAGGGCCCTGCGCGCCGGTGAGCCTATTTTACATAGGCCTACCGGCGCGCGCAGAGCCCCGGGACTCGCGTAAGTCCCGGGGTTCTCCGAGGGGGGCGTGTCGGGGGCGGACCCGGTCGTCGCGGCGTTTAGGGGGCGTGTCGGCAGCGTTTTGGGGGCGGGTATGGGGGCATGGCTATGGCCCGGGGCGGTCCGGGGGCGTGGCCGTGCCCTCCGTACCCGCCCCCAGGTCGCGTCCCGGCGCGCAACAGGCCCACTGGCGCGCGGGGATTTACTTCTCCCTCCGGGAGGCGTAAATCCCCGGAGAAAGGTAAGGGGGGGGTGTAGACAGGGCCGGGCGGGTGGGTTAGGTAGAGGAGGGGAGGGGAAGGTGAGGGGAGGGCGTTAGAGGATTCCCTCCAAGGCCGCTCCGATTTCGGAGCGGCCTTGGAGGGAACGGGGGTAGGCTGCGCGGCTTGGCGCGCGCCGGCTATACAAAATCAATAGCCTTGCGCGCGCCGATCCAGGTTTTTAGCAGATACGCGCGGCTCCGCGCGTATCTACTAAAATCCCGCGTACTTTTGTTTGCGCCTGGAGCGCCAACAAAAGTACGCCAACGCGCCTTGTTTGAAAATCTACCCCTTTATGAGTAACAATAATAAAACAAAGTTATTGTGTTATTCAATTTACCTCTTTAATGAGATATATGAGCTTGATGGGATGAACACAGCTTTTGAATATTTGGTGTTAATAAAAAAGTCCAAAGGGTCTTCTGCATAATTTTAAAAAGCTGGCCAGTTTCACACTATATAATTATTTGATAGCCTCATTCAACTAATTCTATATGGCTATGAGAGTGAAATCTGGAATTTATAGGAAGGGACAGAATGTCAATATAAATCCTGCACCTCCAGTTCTGTAACTCTGTGCATCCACTGAAATTCCCCCAAACAATGGAGCTTGGGTGTTTCCCTTACAGCTCATCATACTAAAAGATATTTTCAAATGCTGGTGTCACCTCACAGTAACAGCAGCACAAACACCTTCCACTGCCAGGCACATTGTGAACTAAAATAAAACCTTGCAAAAAAGACACTCAAAATCTATACTGCAATCCCATTGTAACATAACAGTAATAACACCAAGGACTCAAACAACAATAACCCTACCTGTGAAAAAGCATGGGTAAATATTACACTGGGTCCTAGAATACCAATACATCACCTATTGAGGAAACAAAACAAACCTGATTGCTATAGATCCCTATGCTAGCAGAATCTCTCATCATGGTCACACACACAGAGCAGAGACAGACCCTCACCAAATACAGAATACAAAATAAAGGAGCACAAATTAGACAAAAACTGAAATGGAAACTCCAAGAAGCCATACTCTGTGTATTAACAATGGAAAAACAGAACCACCATTCCTCATAAAACAAACAAAATCAAGAAACATAAAGCATCAGTTATAATAGTAAAACCATACTAATAAAAGAATATTTTAAAACTACTGATAAATAGAATTTCTATTCATTAAAATCATATACATTTTTTACAATTTCCCAGAGGTTATCCTCTCTCACACAGACTCACATGTCCATTCTCTCTCACACATACACTGTCACATACATACACATTCATGCTCTTATACCCACCATAACCTCTCGTTCTCACAGACACTGACACACTCTCAGGCTCTCTCTCCCCCTCCACACACACCCCACACACAAACTCTTACTCCCCTGGATTTTCTCATACACACTCTCTCTGGCTCCCTCACATACACACAAACACACACACCCAGGCAAGTTCCCAATCATTCTCTCACAAACACACACACCCAGGCAAGCTCCCAGTCATTCTCACACACTAAAACTGACCCCCAGGCAGGCTCCCATTCATTTTCACACCACTCCCTCACCATCCCCCAGGCAGGCACCCATCCATTCACACACATACACCCCCAGGCAGGCACCCATTCATACACATGCACACACTAAAGGCAGACCCCCTCTCTTTCTTTTGCCAGCAACCTCGGAGCCTCTCATTCCTCTGCTGCCACTGATGCCGCATGGCTATTGGGGAGGCGCTGATTGCTGCTATTGGCACTGAAGCCCATTCTGCTGCCTCCTCTGTGCAGGCCCTGTGGGTTTCCAGTTCCTCCATGTTGATCTCGTACATTGTGAGATCCGCATAGAGAAAGTGCTACTCTTGACATTAACAAAGATTACATGTGCCAATCAGTAAAAAGTAATTTATTTCTTTTTTTTTTTTTACCTTTGCTGTCTGATCTTAGTTTTCTAATTGGTTGGTCCCAGGCTTTTTTGTTCCACCTCCCCTTTCTTATTTTTTTGCCAATTCATTTCATATTGTCTTGTTTTCTATTTCTTTTCTCTCCATCTATCTTCTTCCCTCAAACATACAGTCAGGTTCTCATTCTCACATGCTTTCTCTCTCTCTCACACACACACAGGCTCTCACTCTCACATGCTCTCTCTCTCATACAATCATTCATACACAGTCTCTCTCTTGCACATGCTGTCTGACTCTCACACACCCAGGCTCTCTCTCACTCCCACATGCTGTCTTGCTCATGCACAGGCTCTCACTGTCACATGCTGTCTCTCTCTCACACACACACAGGCTCTCACATGCTGTCTCTGCAAACATTGAGATCCTCACTCCCACACCCAATCTCTCAACTCACACAGGCACCCAGTCTCTCAACTCATCTCATACACGCACACAATCTCTCAATTCAGCTCATACAGGCACCCAATCTCTCAACTCAGCTCAGCTCATACAGGCACCCAATCTCTCAACTCAGCTAATACACGCACTCTACGGGCCCTCAGCTTCTCTCTTACCTCTGGGCTTCCTCTTCACGGGTCGCTGCAGGATCGGCTCTGCAGCGGCCCTGATCTTCTCGGGCTGATCCGATCCGCGGTGGGGGCCCTGCTACCAGGCCTCTTCTTGCCTGCTGCAACAACGCGGCTCCTCTTCTGCACGCGGCTGCTTCATCTCCTTCCTGCCCGTGCGGCTCCGGCAACATTTTTCTTCCGGGGCCGCGTGGGCAGGAAGGAGGCGGAGCACCTGCACGTTTAGACGTGCCCTTTTTCTTCGGGCCGTGGTGACGTGAACTCACCACGGCCTTACCGATCTTCAGCACAACGATTCTTCGCTGCTCAGCCGCCAGTGGGATGAGCTCCACCGGCGGCCGCATTGGCTCCCACTTGCCGGTGTGTCACGTGCACCGGGCTTGCGCGACACACCGGCACACCTCAGGCGACGCACCAAAGTGTCGCGACACACACTTTGGAAAGCTCTGCCTTAAACCAATCAGTAAATTATTATTTAACACTCAGCTGCTGGTCCTGTTTGGTTATTCTCAGCATCTTCCTCCAGTGGATGCCACAGCTACAAATACACACAAGTGACACACTAAATTCCTTTCATTGTCTAGGCCAGTGCAAGGGTATTAGGCGCCCTAGGTGAACCTTCTGTCTTGCGCCCGCCCCCCATCATGCCCCCCATCACGCCCCCCCCCCCCCCTCCATCGTGCCACTCCTTACCGGCTTGAGTCAAACTAGAGAAGAGACAGCTGCTGCCGTGGCAGTGGTAGTGGCAGCTCAGCAGCTGCCGGCAGGATATTTCACCGATGAGCGACCCGTCCATCCTCACCCAACCTGACTACCGGCTGGAGTCAAACAACCTGCATATCCAGTCAAACTAGTTTGACTCCAGCTGGTAGGGGGCAGCATGACGATGGACGGATCGCTCATCGGTCGTCAGTGAACTACCCAGCTGCTGAGCTGCTACTACTGCCGCCACAGCAGTGGCTGTCTCTTCTCTCTTGCTGCTGCAGCTGCTGCCGCTGGGACTATGGTGCCCTAGGCCCCTGCCTAATTCGCCTAGTGCTTCCATCAGCCCTGTCTCTCCCCATAGAAAAAACATAAGAACATAAGGCTTGCCATACTGGGTTAGACCAAAGTCCATCAAGCCCAGTATCCTGTTTCCACAAGTACCTAGCAGGATCACAAGGGGTAGATAGATTCCAAGATGCTTATGCCAAGAAATGCAGTGGATTTCTGCAACTCTCCCTTAATAATTGTTAATGGACTTTTCCTTCTAGAACTTGTCCAAACCTTTTTTAAACATAGCTATACTAATAGCTTTCACCACATCCTCTGGCAATGAATTCCAGAGCTTAATTATGCATTGAGTAAAAACGTATTTTCTCTTATTAGTTTTAAATGTATTACTCAGTAACTTCATTGTGTGTCCCCTGGTCTTTGTTCTTTTTGAAAGAATAAACAACTGATTAACATTTACATGTTCCGTTCCATTCCATTCATTATTATATAGACCTCTATCATATCTCCCCCTCAGCTGTCTCTTCTCAGCCTTTCTTCATAGGGGAATTGTTCCATCCCCCTTTATCATCTTGGTCGCTCTTCTCTGTAACTTTTCTAATTCTGCTATATCTTTCTTGAGATGTAGTGACCAGAACTGAACACAATACTCAAGATAAGGTCGCACCATGGAGCGATCCCGAGGAATTATGATATTCTCTGTTTTATTCTCCATTCTTTTTCTAATAATCCCTAACATTCTATTTGCTTTCTTGGCTGCTGCTGCACACTGAGCAGAAGATTTCAATGTGTTTTCAACGATGACACCTAGATCCTTTTCCTGAGTGGTGATTCCTAATGTGGAACCTTGCATTTTGTAGCTATAATTTGGGTTTCTCTTCCCTAAGTGCAACATTTTGTACTTGTCTACATTAAATTTCATTTGCCATTTGCATGTCCAGTCTCCCAGTTTTGCAATGTCCTCTTGCAATTTCTCACTATCCTCTTGTGATTTAACAACTTTGAATAATTTTTTTGTCATCCGGAAATGTGATCACCTCACTTGCTGTTCCCATTTCCGGGTCATTTATAAATATATTAAAAAGCATCGATCTCAGAACAGATCCCTGGGGCACTCCACTATTCACCTTTTTCCATTGGTAAAATTTACCATTTGGCCATACTCTCCTTTTTCTGTCATTTAACCAATTGGCAATACACAATAGGACACTGCCACCTATCCCATGACTTTCTGATTTCCTAAGAAGTCTCTCATGATCCCCCACCCTCAGGGATTAGAAGTCGAGCTAGGAGGAAGTTAACTAGCCAGATCATCGCCGAAGGTTATAAATAAGATTGTGTGCCCTCAGGACTAAACACCCCGGGTAAGGATTACAATGTGTATACATATATAATAACCCATCTTGGAAAGGGTGGGGGGGGGGGGGGTGCGCAGCTCAAAATGTTTGCTCACCCCTGGTCTTGAGGACAGCTACTAAAATGGTCAATGGTCTTCATCATAAAGCATATGGAGACATACGTAAAAATTTAAACATGTATACCTTGGAGGAAAAGGGGGAAAGGAGAGATATGATAGAGACATTTAAATAACTCCAATATTTCCATGCAGAGGAAGCAGGCCTTTTTCAATGAAAAGAAAGTGGGTTCATGAAATCAGGGTGAAAGGGATTAGACTCAGGAGTAATATGAAAATATTTCTTTACAGAAGGGTGGTAGACCCATAGAACAGCCTCTCTATGGGGGGGGAGGGGGGGTGAAGACAAGGATAGTAGCTGAATATGAGAGAAGTGCAGAGGATCTCTAAGGGAGAGGAAGAGAGTATAAAACTGAACAGGAGATGTGGATGGGCAGACTGGATGGGTCATATGATCTTTATCTGCCATCATATTCGGTGTTTCTATGTTGCTATTGATATAATTGTGGCCACTGTTAAGATTTTCCTACATCTTTGGGAAAACCCCAGAAAGCTTGAATGCAGCTGTTGCGCTTGGCGGTTCACAGACTCCTACCAGCAAAGCCTTGCTCTTTGGCTCCTGGCATGGCCCAGGCTCCTGGCGTCTTTGCAGCATTCTGCCACATGCCAGTGTGGCAAGACACCGTGATAGCTCCTGCGCAGGATGCCACCGACACTGCCTGGCCTCACTTCTCCTATGGTGTGTGTGTGCCTGATGAGCTCAGGTTTAAAGGGCCCGTGGCGAGAAAGTGCTGGAGGCACCTCATGATGATTTCATCTTGTCAGGCCTATAAAAGGCTCTTGCGGACTCTCCTCCAATGCCTCGGCAACAGTTCTTCCTACTTGCTAGTGTTGTCACAACTTCTCCTGTTTTCAGATCCAGTAATCCTTATCTTCAGCTTCAGCGTCCTTGTCTTCAGTTCCAGCATTCTCATCTTCAGTTCTTCGTCTCCTTGTTTCCCACCTGTTCCTCTCCTCAGACTCCTGTCCTGTCTATCCATCTCTCCTTCCCTTTGGAAGGATACTTGGTACTGACCTTGGCCTGACTTCTGGATATTTTTTAACACTACCTGCCACTGACCTCTGCCTATTCCTGGATACTCTTGGCCACCGCCTGCTACCGGATTTGCCTGACCTACATCTTCTCCGACCCAGCGACCTTGATGGATCTCTCCACCATCAGCAGAGGCTGATGGTAAAGGCGAAGCTCCAGTTTGGCCTCTACCTCATCCGGGTCCGCCTGCCAATAGTGGGTACCTGCAGGGTTCCTCTCTGTAGGTTGTGTCAACTCCACCACAGCTCAAGGGTCCACAAACTCAACAGGAGCTTTCAACTTTTCTGCACCAGATTGATCCCAATTACAATCATCCAGAAAAGAATGGTGTGAATTCATTTTTGAATCTCTAATAGTACACTCTGCATAAAAAAGGAAATTCCATTTTTCAACTTTTGGTCTAGTTCAGGAGTGAGAAACCTTTGCTCTATGATGCCTGGAAATATGCATGAGAATGGGTTTTCATATACAGTAATTGAGGCAGTGCTGTAAATTTAATGCAAATTCAATAAGGATTTTCAGAGAACCCTACCAGTTTGCAGCCCTCAAGGACTAGATGTTTTCTATCTCTGGTCTAGTTCATCCAGATTGTAGGAACCCTAATGATGACCAAATACATGGGAACTACAGGGAGATTCACTCGAAAGAGGCCCCAAATATTCTGTTGTAACTTCTGTTAGGATGAAGCAATCTGAACCAAAAAAATATGCTACATAACTTGACATATGTGTAATCTTTTGCATTACATGCGATGCTGGAAGTGATCGCCTTTTTCTGCCAGACACATTTCAATGTGGTGCTCCATTTTCCTGAATGTGTCTGCAAGCATATTGGGGTGGGGGGGGGGGGGGGTATAGGAGCAATTTCACGTTGGATGTTTTCCTTCAAATCTTCCAGAGTGTGAGGCTTGTTCCGATAGACTTTTCTTTTGAGCATACCCCAAAGGAAGAAGTCTGATGGTGTCAATGACCATGGTAGCCAAAGCCCCTTTGAAATTACACTGTTGCCGAAAAAGGACTCAATTTCTGCTATGCTCTTTGCTGATGTGTGACACTTTGCTCCATCTCGCAAATGGAGGTTAAATGTCGCGATGCCTGTCCAGTGCCTACCTCATCGCTCCGATGTGGGGGCATCCCAGCTTGTTCGAAGCTCCATATACTGAGGAGCACATTGTTTCGTTCAGAGTACTTCGTCCTAGTGAGAGTTATTACAGAATATTTGGGGCTTCTTTCAAGTGAATCTCCCTGTAGTTTTCATACATTTAGAAGATCCACACATGACTGTCTATTGATAGAGGAAAGTGTAATGTGCAGCCTTTCCTTCTGATGTTTTAATCCATCAGTCTTTCACAAAGGAGGTAATCCCTGTACTTTTTGGTTAGACTGTGATATAAATTTAATAGCTTGCTCCAGATTGCTGTTGATATTTTTGCAGAAAATTCGGGACAGAGGAATCAGCTCTGTCCTGGGACAAGTAGCAGTTTCTGTAGCCCACTAGGGATTCTTCTCTACATAAACTCACTGAGAACTGAATCCTTGCTATCCTATCAAAAAATATATATTTACTCTAAAGATAGTCACAGAATACTTGGAACCTTATCAAGGCTGTTAATAGCTTTCAATTATATGATAAAATTTATGCACTATCTGTAGAGTTGTGCTTGATCCTATGCTTTATTGTCAGCATTTTCCAATTCCATATAATGTGTGTGTATATAGTTTATAAGATATGTTGAAATCAGTATAAGTTAAGGTTTTACATAATTAAACATGCCCTTTGAAAGGGAACAGATTACCAGCTAAGACTTGAACACCATGAGCATAAAATTCAGAATATTACATGTACTGAGAGTCTAAAGTACAGCGCCTTGAAAGCATGGGTTATTCCAGGGCCCAATTTACTAAGCTTTGTTTCCGATAAAACTGGGAAAAAGCCTTAATAAATTTGGCCCTTAGTGAAGACTAAAAAAATGTGTTTCTAACTTAGAAAATGGGGCACATCCCTAATGATAAATTTAATTTGAGTATTCTCGTACAAAGTAGTCCTATTAGATGCCTGAGAGTATGGTTCTGGAATGCTTTGCTCCTGGGGTTAAAACTGCTGAGACAGACTGTAGCTTAGCTTACCTCATTTACCTTACTCACCCCACCAGCTGGTCAGGAGTGGAAGTTTCAAAGGAGGTTAGGCCCCTTTATTTCTGGGGCGCGGGAGGGGTTCCACATCCCTACTTTCCCTATATTGGGAACAGGCTCCTGTTCCCAAAGAATTCCAAATTCTCTTAACTATGTAGCAGGCTGTTTTGCAAATGGTCTAGTATTCTTACCTTCTGCAACTGTCTCTGTAGTTGGGCCTGCTTTGTCCATTCCTCCTTTCCCCCATCGGTTAGTTCCCACTACTTTTTATGTCTCTACATTTTTTGTACTCTAGTTGGGGATCTGAGCCCATCCTCCATCCAGAACATGTCCTCTCAGGGCCTCTCATGTTTTACTCTTCCTCTGCATCTTTATTGAAAAGGTTCTTCTCTCTGGGGCCTGTCTCTCTGATCCCTCTGGTCCATTGATCCTGTCATATACCTTCTGTCTTAAAATAAATGATTTTACTCTCAGCCAAAGCCTGGTTTTCCCCTTCCTGGTACAGAAAGTCTGCAATTTAGTGGTCTCTGACTGTATAGTATCAGACACAGAAGCCAAAGGGTTGAAGTGCAAGGTAGTACTACTGGTGGTGATACAGGGGTTAGTAAGGCATATTCTGTGATCAGGGTAAATGGCAGCCCCTATAGTTTCTTAGACTTATGATTGCCTACTGGGTCACAAGGTACTTTTTCTCAAAAACTGAGTAGTTTTTCTCTTGGGGTTCAACTTATGGCTAAGGTACCAAGGTTGCTCCCAAAGTGTTTTCTATAATATAAAATATGTGTCAAAGTCAATTTTATGTAGGACCAGTTCCTTGCACTGTAGTTTCTTTAAGTAAGTGAATGTTTCTTTGCAAGCTGGTGTATATTATACCTATGTCAGTGCCATTTTCTTAACAAGACCAGTCAAGGGTGAGATGAGATAGGAAAATTGGTGGTATCCAGCAAGTCCTAGAAAAAACCTCACTTGCTTCTTCATGGAGGGGATAGGGTAATTGATCATCACTTGGAACTTGGAATTAGGGGCTTAATCTACCCTGCCTTCTTCCTATGCTGCAGCCCAGATACCTCATCTTTCTCTCTCTCTGTAATGATGCATTCAGTAGGGTTAGCAGTTAGGCCTGTCTCAGGTATTTGAGGACTATTTCAAGTTTCCTTAGATGGGCAGACAGTACTGTAGTTTGTCATGTGATCAAGGTAAGTGGCCACATATGGGTATGTGACCTCAAGACCAAGTTTATTGGGTACTAGAAGACCATTGCAGCACAATAGAAAGACCACAAATAGGTATAAACCTGACAGGATGGCAAATGTGGTCTTCTCTGGGCATCTTTTGATAGTGGCATTTGCTAGTATACTTTGGTGAGGTCTAGAGTAGTGACGTACTGAGCTTTCTTGCATCCTGTTTATGTGACCGAGCACCCTCTCAATTTGATGCCTAGGATGATTCTATAATTCCTTGATCACATTCAATCGGAATTTGGATATTTGAATGAGCTACCACACACATTGCACAAGAGTGCAGGAATAATGACCCACTTCTTCAGAACTAGTTTCCTCAGCTGGTTTAAACCAGGAATGTACCACTCTGTCTTTGATGTTACTCCCCCGCCGGTATGCTATCATTGGTTGTTCCTTAAACACTGAATGTGTTTGTAGAATACGCCAATTCTTTTTAATGCTCCGTGTAACTTCATACACACCCTCTGAGAATGGTAAAACACACGTAATTCTTCCAGATTGAACCTATCCGTAGGGCTATGAAACGGGCCCGTTGGAATAATAGGGATCTTTTATTGCAACTCCAGAGAAAGGTTCAATCTGGAAGAATTACATGTGTTTTACCATTCTCAGAGGGTGTGTATGAAGTTACACGGAGCATTAAAAAGAATTGGCGTATTCTACAAACACATTCAGTATTTAAGGAACAACCAATGATAGCATACCAGCGGGGCAGTAACATCAAAGACAGAGTGGTACATTCCTGGTTTAAACCAGCTGAGGAAACTAGTTCTGAAGAAGTGGGTCATTATCCCTGCCACTCTTGTGCAATGTGTGTGGTAGCTCATTCGAATATCCAAATTCTGATTGAGAAGTTGAAAGGATATATACCAGTAGTGAGATCAACGTGCACAACGATGGCAGTGATATATGTCATTTTTTTTTTTTTAATTTAAAATTTTTGTATACCGACATTCGTTTAGAAAACATCACATCGGTTTCCATAGAACAAAATATGGCCAACAGGGCTTTACATAGAAACTGAATAAAGTAACTAGAGAGGGTGGGGGGGGGGGAAGGTGTAAGGGCTTTACAATGCAAATATTAAGAGAACTGGGAAGTTGGGGGTAGAGGGATAGGGGAAACCAAGGATATACTGTACAAGTAAATTCAAGGCAAAAACATAATTAAATGCAAATAAAGCTTATGTACAATAGTAATACAATGGGGGGAGAAAGTTAAGAGGGGGGGTTTAAGAAGGGACCTGGGGGCGGGGGGAGGGTGGGGGGGTGGGCGGGGGGGAGAGGGAGAACGGGGCAGAAAGGAGCAGGGGAGAAAAGAAGGAGAGGCTCATGTATAGGTTCGTGTGAACAACCAAGTCTTGAGGTTCTGTCAGAATTTCTTAGGGCACGTTTCAAGGCGTAGGTGGGTGGGCATAGTGTTCCATAGGGCGGGACCAGCTAGGGATATTGCGCGTTGTTTAGTGGCTGTAAGATGAAAGAGTTTGGGAGAGGGTGTGTGAATATTAGCAGTGTAGGGGGTTCTGGTAGGTCTGGAAGAGGAACGAAGGTGTAAACTGTCTGGGAACCAGAGCATTTCAGGATTGTGTATGGCTTTATGGATGAGGGTAAGAGTTTTGAATTGAATTCTGGCTGCGATGGGGAGCCAGTGAAGTTGTTTGAGAATGGGTGTAATATGTTCTTTTCTGCGGGTGCCTGTTAGTACTCATGCAGCTGCATTTTGAAGCAGCTGTAGAGGGGCAATGCTGTTCTTGGGAAGTCCTAGGAGTAGAGAGTTTGAGTAATCTATTTTGGATAATATTAAGGCTTGCAGGGCAGTTCTAAAGTCGTTGAGGTGCAGTATAGGTTTAAGTTTTTTGAGAGTGTGTAATTTGTAGTAACAATCCTTAATGGTAGAGGAGATAAATTTCTGTAGGCTGAATTGAGGGTCAAGTGTGACGCCTAGGTCTCTTACAGATTGCGAGAGGACAGGGGGAACAAGGGGAGAGTTGGCTGAGGGGGTCGGTAAGGTATTGAGGGGTTGCGGTGAAATGATCATAAGTTCAGTTTTGCTGGGGTTTAGGGCTAGGTTGAGTTGTGTGAGTAGACAGTTAATGGATGAGAGGGCACTGTCCCATCTTTTAAGGGCATTGGAGAAGGAGTCAGTGATGGGTATAAGAACCTGTACATCATCGGCGTAGACAAAGTGCGGAAGGTTAAGATTTGAGAGTAGCTGGCAGAGGGGGAGGAGGTATATATTAAAGAGCGTGGGTGATAAGGAGGAGCCTTGAGGTACGCCCCTTGTGATATCGATTGGCTCAGATTCGTGGTTTTCTATTTTTACTTTGAATTGTCTGTCACTTATGTATGATTTGAACCCTGTCTGTGAACGTTCAAGAAAAAGCTGAAGACTTGGCTCTTCACAAGAGCCTTTACTTAAAGTCTTTACTACCTAATACTACAGCATTGACTGTTATCCGTATTTATGCTCTTATTACTTCATTGGACTAGATCACCCCCAGATCTAAGGTCGCAGGTTAGAACATCTGTGGCAAGGGCCCAAATATCTACGTGTTCCAGATGATACTCTTTATACTCTTTATTCTCTGTGTTTGAGTTGATACTAGGCTTGTTATTATGTTTGGATGTTTTGCCTTTCTTGAGGTTCTCTTTAATCCTTATTATGTATTCCATGTTCAATGTATTCATTCATTTTGTTTGCTGTAATTTCCAATTTTTGGTTCTCTGTAAACCGAAGCGATATGTACCAGTACATGATCTTCGGTATATAAAAACCTTTAAATAAAATAAATAAATTTAAGCTATTGGAACATACTAGTCTCCAACTGGTAACTCCTTGGAAATTATTTGCCACCCTCTGGCATAATCCATGTTTTCAAATTGAGAATGCCCTGATATATTGGTTCTCTTGGATACAAGTGGGCATGTGGTCATTAGCTCAGATGCTCACTGCTGATGGTTTTTTACCCTTTTCTCAATTAGTGGAACATTTTTCATTGCCTCAATCCCAATTTTTTAAGTGGTTACAACTGCGAGCTTGTGTCACTGCTCTTTCGAAAGATGTGTCTTCCTATCGACAACAACCACAAGCAGTTACCCTACTCTGCTCTTTAATAGTTGGTGGTCACATTGCTTCTCATATATATCAGCACCTCAAAAAATCTAGGCTTTCCCACTATATTGGGGTGGAGAAATTGTGGGCTCGGGAATTGGCCTTGCCAGATGATTTTCCATGGTCTTTATATAGAAATTATATTATACATTTCTTTATCCTCTTCTCTAACTCAATCAATGTTTATTCTAGCTCATCATGCAATTTGGACCCCATGGACCCTCTTTCGAGTGGGCCTTTCCACAACATACTGTTGTTGGTCCTGTGGAACTCCTAAACCCACATTAATCATCTTTTATTTTATTGTACTCCTATACATCTCTTTTGGAAGGATGTTTGGGGCAAGATTTCCTTCATGTTGTCCCTTTCTTTGCCTCTTATTTATAAGCTGGTTATCTGGAAATCCTTAGCAGTACAGCCTGGACTACCCCGACCCAAAGCTAAATTACCAGACTTTTTACTTTCTGTTGCAATTAAGCAAGTTCATTTGAATCTGAAGAATGCCTCCCTTCTTAATGTTCATTTTTTGGTGTGATACAGTCTGCATATTTTATCAATATGAGAATGTGACTGCGGTACGATACAATCGTGTTACCAGTTGGCTCTGCATGCGGCGTTCGATTGATGATTTTGCTCACTCGAGACATTCATTGGTGTAGTTCTATGATATACCTGGTATGGTTTTCTTCTGTTTCTCTTTTCATTGTAATTATGTTGTATTCAAGATTTATCTGCTCACTTTGGGGTAGATTTTAAAAAAGTGCGCCTTCGCGTACTTTTGTTGGCGCACCAGGCGCCAACAAAAGTACGCTGGATTTTAGTAGATACGCGCGTAGCCGCGCTTATCTGCTAAAATCCAGGATCGGCGCGCGCAAGGCTGCCGATTTTGTGCAGCCGGCGTGCGCCGAGCCGCGCAGCCTGCCTCCGTTCCCTCCGAGGCCGCTCCGAAATCGGAGCGGCCTCGGAGGGAACTCGCTTTCGCCCTCCCCTCACCTTCCCCTCCCTTCCTTTATCTAACCCACCTCCCCGACCCTATCTAAACCCCCCCTACCTTTGTCGGGGGATTTACGCCTCCCGGAGGGGGAAGTAAATCCCTGTGCACCAGCGGGCCGCTAGCGCGCCGAGACGTGACCTGGGGGCGGTTCCGGAGGGCGCGGCCACGCCCCCGGACCGCCCCAGGCCGAAACCAAGCCCCCGGGCCCGCCCCCGAAACACCACGTCATGCCCCCAAAACGCCGCGCCGATTGGCCCCACCCCTGACATGCCCCCGACACGCCCCCCTCGAAAAACCCCGGGACTTATGCGAGTCCCGGGGCTCTGCGCGCGCCGGCAGGCCTATGGAAAATAGGCGCGCCGGCGCGCAAGGCACTGCTCGCGTAAATCCACCCGGATTTACACGAGCAGGGCTCTTAAAATCCGCCCCTTTGTATTTTATCCATTTTTTGAACTAAGAAAAAGATTTGAACTAAGAAAAAAAAAAAGAAACTGTATATACAGGATGGAGTTGGTCCAGAGGATGGCTACTAAAATGGTCTTTGATATTCACTATAAAGCATCAGGGCCAGTGCAAGGGGATTTGGCGCCCTAGGCGAGCCTTCTCCCTTGCGCCCCCCCCCCCTGGTCTCGGCCCCGACTCCTACCTCATTCTCGATCACGCCCGCTGACTGGGGTTTTCTGGGTCGCGAGCAGGTTGGGCACTGCTCGTAGCCCGCCAAATCTCCACTCCTCTTTGCCACTACTTGCGGCCCCATATGGCTCGCATCCAGTGGTGCACCAAGGGTCTCCGGTGCCCGGGGGCCAATGCATTTGTGTGCCTCTCCTGCATCCCCCCCCCCCCCCCCATAATCCTTCTTGTAGTAATGCTTAAGGTCACAGAAAATCAGTGGTGTCTCCAGACAGAAGAATTTGGGGGGGGGGAGCCAAAATGACTTTTCTTCATCACACCCACCTCTATAGCATGGATCCTGCTTTAAAATTGGTTACAAAAGAAAAGTGTTAATAAAAAAGTCCAAAGGGTCTTCTGCGTAATTTTAAAAAGCTGGCCAGTTTCACACTTCTAGAAAACTACTATAAAATTATTTGATAGCCTCATTCAACTAATTCTATATGGCTATGAGAGTGAAGTCTGGAATTTATAGGAAGGGACAGAATGTCAATATAAATCCTGCACCTCCAGTTCTCTAACTCTGGGCATCCACTGAAATTCCCCCAAACAATGGAGCTTGGATGTTTCCCTTACAGCTCATCATACTAAAAGATATTTTCAAATTCTGGTGTCACTTCACAATAACAGCAGCACAAACACCTTCCACTGCCAGACACATTGTGAACTAAAATAAAACCTCATAAAAAAGACACTCAAAATCTATACTGCAGTCCCATCGTAACATAACAGTAATAACACCAAGGACTCAAACAACAATAACCCTACCTGTGAAAAAGCAAGGGTAAATATTACACTGGGTCCTAGAATACCAATACTCCACCTACTGAGGAAACAAAACAAACCCGATTGCTATAGATCTCTATACAGACACTATATGATAGCAGAATCTCTCATCATGGTCACACACACAGAGCAGAGACAGACCCTCACCAAATACAGAATACAAAATAAAGGAGCAGAAATTAGAAAAAACTGAAATGGAAACCCCAAGAAGCCAGACTCTGTGTATTAACAATGGAAAAACAGAACCACCATTCCTCATAAAACAAATAAAATCAAGAAACATAAAGCATCAGTTATAATAGTAAAACCATACTAATAAAAGAATATTTTAAAACTACTGATAAATAGAATTTCTATTAATTAAAATCATATACATTTTTTACAATTTCCCAAAACCAATAAAATATTTCAAAACAGCACATATATCAAATAACACACAATAATTAAAACTAATAAGGATTTTAAAAAGCCCCTGCTGTCCATACATGGGAGCTCTTGATTGAGGTTATCCTCTCTCTCTCACACATACTCACATGTCCATTCTCTCTCACACATACACTGTCACATACATAACATTCATGCTCTTATACCCAACCATAACCTCTCGCTCTCACAAACACTGACACTCTCAGGCTCTAAGGCACTCTCTCCCCCTCCACACACCCCCCCACACAAACTCTTACTCCCCTGGATTTTCTCATACACACTCATGCTCTCACTGGCTCCCTTACATACACACAAACACACACTCCCAGGCAAGCTTCCAATCATTCTCACACAAACACATACACACACAGGCAAGCTCCCAGTCATTCTCACACTGACCCCCAGGCGGGCTGCCATTCATTTTCACACCATTCCCTCCCCATCCCCCAGGCACGCACACATTCATTCTCACACCCAGACCCCCAGGCAGGCACCAATTTATTCTCACACACACACACATACAGCACAAACAGGCAGGCACCTATTCTCACACATACAAACCCCAGGAAGACACCCATTCATTCTCATACACAGACACACCCTCAGGCAGGCACCCATGCATTCGCACACATACACCGCCAGGCAGAGTCCCATTCATACACATGCACACACTAAAGGCAGAGACCCCCTCTCTTTCTTTTGCCAGCAACCTTGGAGTCTCTCTCATTCTTCTGCTGCCACTGTCACTGCTGCTGTATGGCTATTGCGGAGGTGCTGATTGCTGCTATTGGCACTGAAGCCCATTCTGCTGCCTCCTGTGTGCAGGCCCCGTGGGCTTCCAGTTCCTCTATGCTGATCTCGTACATTGTGAGATCCGCATAGAGAAAGTGCTACTCTTGCACATTCCCAAAGATTACAAGTTCCAATCAGTAAAAAATAATTTATTTTTTTTTACATTTGCTGTCTGATCTTAGTTTTCTAATCGGTTGGTCACAGGCTTTTTTTTTTCCACCTTCCCTTTCTTATTTTTTTGCCAATTCCTTTTATAACATATTTCTTTTCTCTCCATCTGTCTTCTTCCCTCAAACACACAGTCAGATTCTCATTCTCACATGCTTTCTCTCTCTCACACACAGGCACTCACTCTCACATGCTCTCTCTCATACAATCATTTATACACAGTCTCTCTCTTGCACATGCTGTCTAACTCTCACTCCCACATGCTGTCTTGCTCAAGCACAGGCTCTCATTGTCACATGCTCTCTCTAATACAATCATTCATACACACAGTCTCTCACTGGCACATGCTGTCTGACTCTCGCACACAGGCTCTCTCTCACTCCCACATGCTGTGTTGCTCAAGCACAGGCTCTCACTGTCACATGCTGTCTCTCTCACACACACAGAGGCTCTCACATACTGTCTCTGCAAACATTCAGGTCCTCACTCCCACACACAGTCTCTCAACTCATCTCATACACGCACACACACACACTGTACAAACCCTCAGTCTCTCTCTCACCTCTGGGCCTCCTCTTCACGGGCCGCTGCAGGATGGGCTCTGCAGCGGCCCCGGTCTTCTTGAGCCATGCTGCTCCTCTTCTGCACGCGGCTGATGCTCCTCCTCTTTCCTGCCCGCGCGGCTCCGGCAACATTTTTCTTCCGGGGCCGCGCGGGCAGGAAGGAGGAGAAGCTCCTGTGATGCTCCTCCTCCTTCCTGCCCGCGCGGGCAGGAAGGAGCTGGAGCACCAGCATGTTTAGACGCGATTGTTTTCTTCGGGCCATGGTGACTTGAGCTCCACCACGGCCCTGCCGATCTTCTTGCTGTGTGTATCCGGCACACAGCATAGCAGTAGTTCACCGCTCAGCCGCTATTGGGATGACGTCCACCGGCAGCCATTGGCCATCAGCGGCTCGGTGCCCCCTAATGCTCAGCGCCCTAGGCGATCGCCTAGTTTGCCTAGTGCTTCCACCGGCCCTGTAAAGCATACAGGGACAGACTTAAAGATCTAAACATTTATACCTTAGTGTAAAGGCAGGCTAGGGCAGATATAATAGAGATATTTAAATAACTTCAAGGTATCAATGTACAGGAGATGGATCTCTTTCAATAGAAAAGAGGCTCTGGAATGAGGGATCATGGGATGACAATGAAAGGGAATAGGTTGAGATGCAATCTAAGTATTTTTTTACAGAAATGGTAGTAGATGCATGGAACAGCCTCCCAATGGAGATGGTGGAGACAATGACAATATCTGAATTCAAGGAAGCATGGGACAAGCACAGGGGATCTCTGATAGAGTGCAGGGGATTACAGAAATGAACAGTTTTGTGGATGGGCAGAGAAGATGTGCAGAATAGTCTTTTTCTGCCATCATGTTTCCATGTTTCTGTTCCTATATTGGTCCTAGCTAGGATGAAATGTTTGCACGAATATAATACTGTATATATACCCATGGGGTTTTTATCTTTTTGATATGGTTTTTATAAAAGTTTTTTTTATTCTTTGGTCACTATATCTTTTGATAGCATTTAGAGAATATTTATGCACACTTTCTATTCAACAAACTTAAGGGAAAGTTTACAAAAAATTTGTTAGGGAAAAACAAGTCCCTGGAGATTGGTTTAACTAACTTCAGTTTCACCTTGAATGGTAGCCAAGGTCAGCGGATTAAGGGAAAGCCCCAGAAAGAGAGCCGTTATTGAAGAGTATTTATTCTATAATAATCTTTTTTCTTCATTTGTCGGATGGTGAGAGCTCTACCTTAAAATGTAAATACAAAAGTTGCTTTGGACAGATTCTCTTACAGGATTGTGTTGCTCCTCGACACTGCCAGGTGGTGGATATAGTTACCTCCGTCTGTTGGTTGGTGACTGCATTGTGCTAGGGCACATCTTCATTGTTTACCCTACCTCGGATGTCTCCTGCTATATTTTTCTTTGTGCTTAACTGTGGCTTCCTAAATTAACCCATTTTATGTTGGATCTTACATTTTCCATAAAACTGTTTCTTTCTTTTGCACTATTCAGGTCACAAGCCCTATTTTCAAAAGATGCTCTTGCACGGTGATTTCTATTCAGCAGTGCAGACTTGCAACACATGCAGGGAGTACTGCAGAATTTTTCACTGTGTTGAGAATTTTTCACCATGTTAAGAATTGGGCCAAAATTAAACTTATGCCAGTCCTAAAAAATAATACAAATAGTTTACATATGGCCAAATCTTTCAGCAGTGTACAAAAATTAGTTAATAATTTCCTCAAAGTTCTAACCCACTTTGTTAAATAATTACTTATTAAATATTTCCTTGCTCTACTATACTATACTGCTATACTATACTTCTTCTATACTTCTGCATTTAATTTTATTTTTCATACTGTGTTGTTTTTGTTTTTTTTACCATATCAGGCTGTCAACAACAAATAATTTGATCCCCATTTCTTTATTTTTCTGAAATTTTCTTGCTTATTCTTTAAAGTTAAGCATAAGGCATCTCAGAGTACCATTCCTCCCCGCAAACCTTTCTATTATTACACTTTAACTGTTGCACTCCTGCTCGTGGGCCCAGCCGCAAGCAGGCGCTTACCTTGCAGCCTGGAGGCCGCTGCTGTCCCCGGACCTCCCAGAGCGGCAGGAGCCGCCACCGATGTTCTTCCTCGGCCCTGAGGCCACCTTCCTTATTTGGCACGGCAGGGCCATGCTGGCATTCTAGAGTGACAGGAGCTGCTGATGTCATCTCCACTTCGCAGCCCGGAGGCTGCAGTCCCCGGCCTCGCTCGCGGCGGGAAGCGGCTCCCAGCTTCCTCTCCTCATCCAGGATGCCGCCACTCCTGCATCGGGCCTGGTTGCGGCCTGCTCTGGTTCCTCCTTCTTCTCAGCAGCAGGATGCCGCTGTCCAGGGTCCTGCCTACTCTTTCCTGTTTCTTAGGCGTGGGGCCGCGCCGCTCTTCTTGATTTAAAGGGCTCGCAGCTGGATATGCCCTGGGCCCCACCTGTGGACTCCTTCCTGGGCGTTTCCAGCTCAGCCCTACAAAAGGGCTCAGTTGTCATTTCTCCTTGCCTTTGCATGGGGGCTAGTCATTCTGTGGACTTCCTGCTTTCTGCTCGGCTTATCTTTGTCTCCGTGGGATCCCTCGTTGTTACGTTCCTGGTCTCTGTTGATGTTCCTCTTGTTCCTGATGTTTTCAGAAGTTCCTGATGTTCCGTGACACAGTCCTGATGTTCTGTGATCCAGTCCTGATGTTCCAAGTCCTGATAATCTAATTCTGATGTTCTGTGACCAAGTCCTGATGTTCCGTGATCCAGTCCTGATGTTCCTGACCCAGTCCTGATGTTCCATGATCCAAGTCCTGATGTTCCGTGTTCCAAGTCCTGATGTCCCAAGTCCTGATGTTCCAAGTCCTGAGCAGCCCGCACCTCCGAAGGTTCCTTGTTTTTAAAGTTCCAAGTTCCGGGTTCCAAGTTTTAATCTTGAGTCTAGTATTCTGTCCCGACCTTGAAGAGTCTAGGGGTTGCTTCGTTCCTGACCTATGTTTGATGTCCAGAGCTTGCCCCGCGCCCCTCATGGTCCGTGACCAACTGACCGGCTGTGTAGGGCGCATACAGTGTGGTCCACGACCAGCCTGTCTGGGCTGTGTAGGGTGCCTCTGGGACCTTGCTCATCTTCGTCTGAGTCTCCACTTTCCAAGTTCCTCGTCTGAGTCTCCTCGTTCCAAGTTCCTCTGTCTCCAGTGTCCATGCTTGCCAGATTCCTCGTCTACCTCTGCCTCCTGTTTGGCCTGCCACCTCTGCCATTACCCAGCGGCAGGTCCGAAAGGGCTTGGAGTTGTCGGAGGACTACTCAGAGACCAACCTTGCGTGGTTGGCCTCCCTGAGACTGCGCAGGTCGGCAGGGGCCTGGGCTTCCGGTTTCTGCCCAGACAAGGTTCCGCACCTGCCTCGGCGCTTCCTCGGAGCTCCTCTCCCGATTCACTGAGGCCCAAGAGCACACTCTACTCATCCCAGCACAACAGGTTCCCAAGGCCTCCCAGCACAACAGATTGCCAAGGCCTAAGGGTACATCTCATCTCTCGGAAGCGGGATTGCTCCCCAGCGCTCCCACTGCAGATTGCCAAGACCTGTGTGTGCAACATGAACAAATGTCTACTATTCAAATCTTGGCTGAATATAAGGAAAAAACTGAACTGTACTCAGCTTTAGTGTATCAGTCTGTGAAGCAGGTACAGTTTAATCCATTTCACCATTAAGGATCTGCAAATTTTATCTTGGCAAAAAATAAAAATTGGAATTTTTCATGTTTTCCACAGGTTTCACAGTAAAGCGCTGAAAGTTATGGAAAATCACATAATAAAAATATCATGATTTGTTGTGAAATACTGCAGAATTTGCCTTGGATTTGCAGCAAATTCATGAAATGCTGATTCCCATAGCTATTCAGTGATTTATACAGAAATGTGAGTATCAATCCCCTTGTGGTCAACAAGTTTGGGAGTCTGTGGATTTTCCAGAATATTTGTAAATTGATTCGTGAACTGAAATGTTTAGGTTATGCACATTTGAGTTCATGGCCACAGCTTTTGAACATGAGAGCCCATGAGGACAGCCCTTCAATTCTCTTTCAGAAGTTAATGTTAAATTTATCATGTTAGCAACATAGTAAATGTCAGCAGAAAAGACCCAAGTGGACCATCCAGTCTGTCCAGCAAGCCTTTTAATTTTTATTCTTAGGGTTATTGTTGATCTGTGCAGGTGCCAGGTTACTCTATTCTTGGTCTCCATCATTTATCCACTAGATTATCCCCTGCCCTTTTGAATTCCATTACCATCCTTGTCCTCACTACCTCTGCTGGGAGGGCATTCCATGCATCCACTCCCCCTTTTCATAAAGAAATTGTTTCTGATGTTGGTCCTGATTCGAGCCCTTTGGAGCTTCATATTATGACTTTTTGTTCTACAGTTTTCTTTTCACTGAAAAAGGTTTGATTCCTGTGCATTATTAATATCTTTCAGGTATTTAAAAGCCTCTATCATATTTTTTCTCCTCCAATGTATACATGTTTAGGTTCTTCAGTCTCATCTCAGAACTCTTTTGGTGCAGGCCCCACACAATTTTGGACCACTTTGATCCTGTTAAATTATCATAAAGCAGAATCTGACTTATGAGGTTATTGGTTTTAATTAGCTGTGGATCACATATTTAGATCCTTTATCTTCTCCTTGAAGGTCTTCTGAAACAGCCCCCACACCATTTTGGTTGCCTTCCTCAGGACTGATTCCATTCTGTCTCATGCCTTTTGGAAATACAGTCTCCAGAACTGAATACAGCCTCTGTACAAGTGCATTATAACTTCCCTTTTCCTGCTAGTTATATCTCTCGCTATGCAGCCCAGCATCTTTCTGGCTTTAGCTTCCATCTTGTCACTGTTAGGTTCTGTGTGTTTAGAACTAGTTAGTGGGCCCTTGGGCCATGTCAAGAGCTGACTCCACCCACAAGGAGGAGCCCTGTGGGGGCTCACCACAATAGGTGGGATCTCAGCAGTGATGGACACCAGAGGCAGTAGTTTATTATACAGCAAGTTAACCCGAGGAGCGGGTTAATAGACTCAGTCCAGAGTAGATGACCTGTAAGCTGGTCTCTCCGGTAGTGACCCACAGTGCAGGGTAAGCCAGGGAATACTTCCTCTAGATGAAGCTTGTCCTGGTAGTGGTCCGCAGCACGGGGTAACCTGGGGAATACCTTCTCTCATAGAGACTTGTGCAGGCTGTCTCCGGTAGTGGTCCGCAGAGTGGGATAGGCCGGAGGCTGGTTTGCCCAAGACAGTGTGGATCCAGTAGTGGTCCTCAGAGTGGGGTAACCTGAGAATCCACACAGAGAAGAAGGAGGAAGTTGTAGAGCAGATCCAGTACTCACTCTGAACAGAGTAGCCAGCTGTAGTGGTAGGCTCTGAGGTACAGGAGCACTGAAGGGTCGTCTGTGGAAACAGGAAGACACTCACTGGGTTAGAGAAGTGTTGCAGATCTTAGTATCATCCACAAAAAAGCTAACTTTTCCATCTAACCCCTCTGAAATGTTGCTCACAAAGATATTGAACAGAACAGGTTTCAAAACTGATCCTCGAGGCACTCCACTTAATACCATTCTTTCATCACTGTGAGTTCCATTTACCATTACACATTGTGTCCTGTAAATCAACCAGTTAGAAATCTCTCTTCCACCTTGGCATGCACACCCAAGCTTCTCATTTTAATCATGAGCCTCCTTATTGGTTCTCCCTATTTTTGTTCAAAATAGGGAGAAATGGGAACTTTTATTTAGATATAGAGGATAACAGCTCAGTTTGTGGACCCTGGGAAGGAGAAGGAAGTAGTGAGGTTAAAAGGTGATGTGAAAGAGGCTATTTTAGCCAAAAAAAAATCCTTTAAAAAGTGGAAGAAGGATCCATCTGATGAAAATAGGAAAAAGCATAAGCATTGTCAAGTTAAGTGTAAAATATTGATAAGATAGACTAAGAGAAAATTTGAAAAGAAGTTGGCTATAGAGGCAAAAACTCATAATAAAAACTTTTAAAAATATTTCTGAAGCAGGAAACATGCAAGAGAGTCAGTTGAACCATTAGATGACCGAGGGGTTAAAGGGGCTCATAGGGAAGATAAGGCCATTGCAGAAAGACTAACAGATAAATTTTAAAACCTGCACGCGTGCATCCATGTGTGAGCGGTTCCCGGCATGTACACATGGACATGCTGATTTTATAACATGCTGCACTGCGCACATGTTATAAAATCCAATGCCTGTGCGCACATGTACGTCCGATTTTGTATTGACACACGCATGTGCACATGGGTGCCCAGTCATGTGCGTAGGGAGGGGAAATTTTTGAAAAAAATGTGTGGTGATACAAATAGGCCTACCCCAGTTCCTTCCCAGTCACTCCAATAAAGGAGTGGAATGGGAGGGAATTTCCCTAACCCCCTACCTGACCTTCTTCCCTTTTTCCCTCTCCTCCCAAACCCCTAATCCCTAACTATATACCCTCATTTTTTTTTTGTTATAGAACTTACCTGCTCTTTGGGGCAGTAGTAAGTTCCGTGCGCTGGCCAGCTGCCAGTGCATGCTTCCCCAGGATAGGGCTTAATGGCCGCTATCCCAGTCGGCCCCGCCCCGTCCCAGACCCGCCCAGACCCTACCCCCTGGCTTGCCCCTTTGACAAAACCTGGCACTTCCACGCATACCAAGAGATATGCGTATGGCTGGGCTGTTTTTAAAATGCGATCGGAGCACACACAGCCCGGCCACACATGCACATCTTGAGATTTTTGAATTCCAGGCTTTTAAAATCGGGCCCTAAATGAATTATTTGCTTCTGTGTTTACTAATGAGGATATTGGGGAGATACTGTTGTTATTATGTGTGTTTGTGGATCCTGTGCTGTGCTGTGCTGTGGAGGTGACCACGCCCACGGGGAGAAGCCCCGTGAGGAGCCACAGCACTGGGCTAGACTCGTACTACACAAACACAAGAGTTCTTTTACTTAACAGCTTGAAGAGAACCACCAGAGGTGGCAGTAGTGAGGCAGTCTCATAGTTGTAGTCTCAGGGACCTAAGCAGAGGGAGCCCTTCTCTCCTAGATGATGCCAGGAGGTTCCGCAGCAGGTTTCCCAGTGAGGAGATACTGTGGATGAGATAGACTGAGAGTTAGAGTATTCACTAGGTATTTGCTGTTGATATGCAATTCCACCAGGTCGTTGTAGAAGGTACAGGCACTGAGGCAGGCCCTCAAGGAGCGAGTACCTGTTCCCTGTAAGGCACCTGAAATAAAGCAGAGGGCCCTCGAGGAGCGGGTACCCATGTTAGCATATACCCCGAAATGCAGAGAGAGAGAGCTTCCTGCGGCAGCATGGAAGCGGCAGAGTAGCGTAGACAAGAATGGATTTGAGTCCTTGCTAACACGGGGAGCTAGCAAATGAGTGAAGGTAATATTCCTGGGTGGCGTGACGTCAGCATGAGGGAACGCACTTGAGGTTCGCGCCAAGGGTGGTACAAAAACGTAGGTTGCGAGCGCGCGCACCCTAGCAGGTACCTGGGAGGAGCAATGGTGGGAGGCTGCACCATAGCCGTTTCAGGGACGCCAGAGAGGTTGGCTTGTAGATGCGGCAGTAGCCATCTTGCCCAGGTAAGCGGGAGGAGCCATGAATAGGGTGAGGCAAACGGAGCGAAGCTGTCGAGGACCGACCGACGCAACAGATATCGACTCCGGAGATGGTTTTCAAGGGTGATGAGTCAGATGAACTGAACCAAAGAAGATGTAGTAGTCCAGATTGACAAACTAAAATCACCTGGACTGGATGGTATGCACCCCAGAGTTCCGAAGGAACTAAAAAATGAAATTTAAGATCTATTAGTTAAAATTTGTAGCCTGTCAAAATCATCTGTTATACCTGAAGACTTGAGGGTAGGGCAATGTAACTTCGATATTTAAAAAGTGCTCTGGGGTGATCCGTAAAACTATAGACCATTGAGCCTGACTTCAGTGCAGGGAAAAATAGTGGAAACTATTCTAAAGATCAAAATCACAGAGCATATAGAAAGACATAGTTTAATGGAACACAGCATGGATTTACCCAAGGGAAATCTTGCCTCACAAATCTGCTTCATTTTTTTGAAGGGGTTAATAAACATGTAGATAAAGGTGAACCAGTAGATATGGTTATTTGGATTTTCAGAAGGTATTTGACAAAGTCCCTCATGAGAGGCTTCTAAGAAAACTAAAAAGTCTGTTGCATATCCCGGCCGTAGCAGGCCCGCGACTGGCCCTACTCACCCCCGACGCCCGGGTTCCGGACCTGGCCCTTCCTCTTTGGCCATGGTTGGCAGTCGCCTACGTGCTCGTGCTCCTACCATATTCCTAGGTACCTCCGGCAGCTCCACAGCCTCCTCTGGTCCCAGTCGGGTCTCCCCACATGTTGGGAGGGGAGACGCCGCCACCACATAGTTCTAGTCACGCTGCCTTAGGTGCGCGCATGCCTTCCCCTGACTTTAAAGGGGCCATGGCAGGAAACCTTCCCGTGGCCCCAGATGATGATATTGCTGGGTCCTGCTACTTAAGGCAGGCCCCACTATTTGGTCTTAGACTTGGCAACAGGTCTCCACGCTTCCTGTCATGTGCTTAGTTGCTACTCCTTCGTGTTCCTGTTCTTGCTCCTGCACTTTTTCTGTTCCATTTCTGTGATCCTGCTCCAGTTCCTGAGTTCCAGTTCCAGCTTCCTGTTCCTGACCTTTGCTTGTTCCTGATTACCTTTTGGATGGATTCCTGGCTTTGACCCTTGCTTGTACCTGACCATGCCTTGGATGGATTCCTGCCTTTGACTCTCACTTGTTCTTGACCATGCTTTGGATGAATTCCTGCCTTTGACTCTCACTTGTTCTTGACCAGGCTTTGGACGGATTCCTGGCTTTGACCCTCGCTTGTTCCTGACCACACCTTGGACGGATTATCTGGCCCTGACCCTTGCTTGCATCTGACCTTGTCTTCAGCCGCCTGCCCTGACTCCAGATTGAACCTGACTTTGCCTCCAGCTGACTACTTGGACTTGGCCTTTCTTAGGCTCTTGCCTATTTATAAGCCCGGACTTAATCTATTCCTGTTCTCTAGCCTGCTTCAACCTGTCCAGGCTTCTGGATCCAGGCCCTTTCTCAAGCTCAGCTCCTTTGGACCCTGTGTCTCCTTTGCTTCCTGGCTCCTTGCCTTGAACATCCTCCATGGGATCAACCATGCGGAGGCCCGCCTAAGACCAACTGGCCCCGGTACCCAAGGGCTCAACCTGTGGGGAACAAGGGCTGTTATTGGTGAAGCTCCAGTCGGCCTCTGCTTCCTGTTCTGCTCCATCTCCCAACAGTGGGGACCCGTGTGGGCTTCCCTATGGGTAGCGTCAACTCCACCTCGGGCCACGGGTCCACCTCTGCAACAAAGTCATGGGATAGGAGGCGATGTCCTTTCGTGGATTACAAACTGGTTAAAAGACAGGAAACAGAGAGTAGGACTAAATGGTCAATTTTCTCAGTGGAAAAGGGTAAACAGTGGAGTGCCTCAGGGATATGTACTTGGACCAGTGCTTTTCAATATATATATAAATGATCTGGAAAGGAATACAAAGAGTGAGGTAATCAGATTTGCAAGTGATACAAAATTATTCAGAGTAATTAAATCACAAGCAGACTGTGATAAATTGCAGGAGGACCTTGTGAGACTTGAAGATTGGGCATCCAAATAGCAGATGAAATTTAATGAGGGCAAGTGCAAGGTGTTGCATATAGGGAAAAATAACCGTTGCTGTAGTTACACAATGTTAGGTTCCATATTAGGAGCTACCACCCAGGAAAAAGATCTAGGCATCATAGTGGATTATACTTTAAAATCGTCGGCTCAGTGTGCTGCAGCAGTCAAAAAAGCAATTTCAGAATGTTAGGAATTATTAGGAAGGGAATGGTTAATAAAATGGTAAATGTCATAATGCCTCTGTATCGCTCCATGGTGAGACCGCAACTTGAGTACTGTGTACAATTTTGGTCACCGCATCTTAAAAAAAATATAGTTGTACAGGAGAAGGTGCAGAGAACGGCAACCAAAATGATGAAGGGGATGGAATAGTTCCCCTATGAGGAAAGGCTGAAGAGATTAGGGCTGTTCAAGTTGGAGAAGAAACGGCTAAAGGGGGATATGATAGAGGTCTTTAAAATCATGAGAGAACTAAAACAGGTAAATATGAATTGGTTATTTACTCTTTCAGATAACAGAAGGACTAGGGCTCACTCCATGATGTTAGCAAGTAGCACATTTAAAACAAATCAGAGAAAATTATTTTTCACTCAATGCACAGTTATGCTCTGGAATTTGTTGCCAGAGGATGTGGTTAGTGCAGTTAGTGTAGCTGGGTTTAAAAAGGGTTTGGATAAGTTCTTGGAGAAGTCCATTAACTGCTATTAATCAAGTTGACATAGGGAATAACCACTGCATTTACTGGCATTAGTAGCATGGGATCCACTTATTGTTTGGGTATTTGCCAGGTACCTGTAGCCTGGATTTGCCACTGTTGGAAACAGGATGCTGGGCTTGATGAACCCTTGGTCTGACCCAGTATGGCATGTTCTTATGTTCTTATGAGAGACACAAGTTAGGGGATGAAACTGTAACTTATTGAGTCTTCCTACAAATGCTAATTATTTTAAATTCTGGTTGTTTCCAGGAAATTGTATTAGATCTCCATAGCAGAAAGCTTCAGTTGTCTCAGAAAATTACAGTATTATATAATTACCAGTCCAGTTGAGGAAGAAAATCAGATGAACTTGGGCTCATGGGATTTGCAAAGAATATTTTCAAAAGATCCTTATAAGGGTGTCTTAAAACATGTTTCTTACTAGTTATCTTCAGAGATATTGGATGATAAGGCAGTATAGAGATGTGTAGTAGTTACTAGTTATATTTTCCTTAATGTAGGGCCTTTTTGGTCAGGAGAGCAGAGCTATATAACAGAGAATACCATGTGCTTTTCTCTTATCTTTCTTTGCTTCTATCTCCTATTTAGGAAGGTGACTAAGACTCAAGGATGGAGTTCCCAGGCCTCCAGGATTTGTAAGTCTTCTTGAAGTCCAAAGGGATCCTGAAAGTGAGAGGACTAGCAGTAATTGTGATGAAGGGGAGTTACTCCCATACTCCTTTTTCAACACTGAAGATTATCTTGCCCAGTCTTGAGGAAGGAATGCCAGGCTTGGGAAACTGTTTCAGGATTATTGCTTGCAAGAATTAGCAGGAGTTCAGCTGTAACTGCTTAGGAGATTTTTCAAGTTTTCTCTGCTGAATTACAGAGATCTCCACAGGTATCAACACAGAGAAACTCTCCAGGAGGGAGCATCTCTAAAGAGTATACTGTGGAAGTTTGGAGGAAAGGATTCACAAGCAGCAGATTTCTCTAATCACGGACTATGTGCTGAATTGCTTTAGATTTCTGTATGGATTGCACCAGACACAATACACTGTTTGCCAAATTATTCACCTGCATTTAGTAACCCAGTAAATGGATTTATTTTGGAACAAGTCCAGCCTTGTGTGGTTGTGTGGTTATGTGTACTGGGGGGTGCCAGAAAGACATTTCACAAGCTTAAGGGCTGAGAGAATTCTCTTTCCCTCCTGTCAGGAAAGGACCCCGGGAGCATAGAGTGTTTATTGCCCCTATATTCTACTAGCCAGCAAAAAGGGGTTACACCTCTATCATCTTTTAGCTTATCATGATTCAAACTCAATTATTAAAATCACAGGCAATGCACTTCTAGAGTAATTGTCCAAATCCATGGTGAATGTGGGCCAGCGTAAATGCTGTCATGGATAATACCTACCCTCTGCCTCTTTTCCAAGCCTTCTGAAGCTAGTGGGTAAGAAGACTACATTGTCAGAGCCTAGATGTTATAAGAGTTTACCCCACATTTTAAACAAGTAGCAGGGGAACACTGTGCTATTTTAGTCAAAAGAACATCTTTAAAAAAATTGAAAAGGGATCTGAATGAAGAAAACAGGAAACAGAATAATCACTGGCAAGCTGGATGCAAAGCATTGATAAGGAAGGCGAAGACAGAATCTGAAAAAAAGCTTGCTGTGGAAGCAAAAACTTATAATAAAAACTTTTTCAGGTACATTTCAAACAAAAAGTCTACAAGGGAGTCAGATCATTAGATGATAGAATGGTAAAAGAGGCACTAAGGGAGGACAAAGCCATAGCAGAGAGATTAAATGAATTCTTTGCTTCAGTCTTTACTGAGGAAGATGTAAGGCAGATACCCATGTCAGAAGTGATATTTAAATGTGATGATTCAGAAGAACTGAAATCATGAGTGAGGTGATCAGATTTGCTGATGATACAAAATAATTCAAAGTTGTTAAATCACAAGAGGATTGTGAGAAACTGTAAGAGGACCTTGTGAGAGTGAGACTGGCAGATGACATTAATGAGGAAAGGTGCAAAGTGATGCACGTAGGGAAGAGCAACACAAATTATAGCTACACAATGTAAGGTTCCACATTGGGAGTCACCACTCTGAAAAGGATCTAAGCATCATCGTGGATAATATGTTGAAATCTTCTATTCAGTGTGCGGCAGCAGCCAAAAAAGCACATATAATGCTAGGAATTATTAGAAGAGGAATGGAGAATAAAATAGAGAATATCATAATGCCTCTATATCACTCCATGGTGCAGCCTCACCTTGAGAAAAGTTTGCAATTCTGGTCACCGTATCTCAAGAAAGATATAGCAGAATTAGAAAAGGTACAGAGAAGAGTGACCAAAATGATAAAGGGGATGGAACAATTCCCCTATGAGCAAAGGCTAAAGAGGTTAGGGCTCTTTAGCTTGGAGAAGAGACAGCTGAGGGGAGATATGATAGAAGTCTATATAATAAGGAGTGGAATGGAACAGGTAAACGTGAATCAGTTGTTTACTTTTTCAAAAAGTATAGGGGACATGTAATGAAATTACTTAGGTACTATATTTAAGACAAACAGAAGAAAATATTTTTTTGCTGAACACATAATTAAACTCTGGAATTTGTTGCCAGAGGATGTGGTAAACATTGGGTTTAGTAATGATTTGGACAAGTTCCTGGAAGAAAAGTCTATAAACCTTTATTAAGGGGAAAGTATTAGGGAAATCCATAGCTTATTTCTGGGATAAGCTACATGGAATCTATCAATCTTTTGGGATCCTGCCAGGTACTTCTGACCTGGATTGTCCACTGTTGGAAATAGGATCCTGGGCTTCATGGATCTTTGGTCTGAGCCAGTATGGTAACATCTTATGTTCTTATTCAATGAATTATGGGACAGAAACTGTTGGGATAGTGACTATGGGCAGTATTTTTTGCCTGATAGTTGCTATTTTTATTTTTATATTCTTCATGTCTATTTGTAATGTAAATGAACTTTATCCCTTGATTATTTGTGGCTATGTTTTAGATTGTTAACACATTTTCTGAATAATGAAGGTTTCAAAACTATTTTCAGGTGTTCTCTACTTTGACATCTATACTTGGGACAGGATGCATAAGAGAGGCAATAGCAAAAAAGTAAAACAAAACTGGGAACCCCCCAACAGCGAACAAGGTACTTGCATGGGTGGAAAACCCATGGCATATGGAGCACAATCTGAGAGTTGTGAAGGAAAAAAGAACTGGTACGAATATCTATTTGTAACAGCAATGCAAACGTACCTTCAATGCCAGTTTAAAAGCCTAGTCAATGATTACACATTTTTATTATTTGCCTGGTTCAAAATACCCCCAGAATAAACATCGGCAGCATTCTTTCAGATTTTAGTGGCTTGTTCAGTGCATTACTGTAACACAGCAAAAGAAGAGGGGCAGGTACATATTTCACTGTTGTAAATACAACTAAGTAATAAGCTATAAACTAATTTCATGTTCACCTATGAGTTATGCAGAAACCATTAATTCTAGCCATGCAGCCATGGGTGTCAGTTACAAGACTTTAGGGAAGAAGGTAATTCTGAAGTGTTCCAATGACAAAGGTTGCATTTACACCTGGTCAGCGGGTTTAATCATCTACCGTTTCCAAACATTACAAGCTAACAACCTGCTGTGTCCAAGATCATAAACACATCAGAAACTGGAGACAACAGAACTTGGGGGCTGGATGTACCAGCATTCCTCTCTCTCTGCTCACGTTTTTGGGCAGAAGCTTGTTATGGCTTAAGTAATTTTTGGCAAACAGAGCAGTAAACAATATATAGATGCCAAGTAAATAAGGATAAGTAAAGAGGGAATGTATGGTAAATCATTCTGAAGACACAATCACCTATGGACCTCAAGAAGAAACGTCTACACTATTCAGAATTGGCTTAGCTCCTTACAATGCAGTTAGAAATAGGTCATTTTTAACTCATTCTACTTTTAACTCAGTATGTTTTACAAATGACAGATGATATTTTTGAGGAAGGACCAGGCTAAAATAAAGATAACATCCGGAGAAGAAACATGACTAGTATCATCACAGTCTAAACACATTTGCAAACCAAAGAATAGCTTAACTATATTAATAAGCATGCTGAGACATTTAAAACAATATTCCAAGTAAAAATAATGATAAGATTCACAGTAACACAGTAGATGATGGCATAAAAAGACCAATTGGTTCATCCATTCTGACCATTTATTCCTGTCCATGCTGCAAGGATATATCCCATCTGCCAGCTGTAGACAGTTAACTGCTTGTAGGAGATCACTCCTTAAGCAAATCAGTTTTTGTTTGCTTCCTTCTTGATTCTTTACCAACCTAGATAAATGACCATGCAAAATCACTTAATCCAACACTCTCTCCCTCCTATATCTTATCACCAAGCTTTGTAATAATTTAGACCTGGATTTATCAAAATGCATGTATTTCCTGCATACAACCACTGGGGGGACCATGCTTAGTAGTTTTAAGCTCCTGGAAAGCCAGCTTAGCTATCTATCAGGGGAGGGGGAGAGAGAGAGAGAGAGAGATTGTGAGTGTAGCCATAGTGCATGCAGACTAGATAGGTATTTATATCTCTATGGGAGACCCACCTAGTAGCTCGAGGTGAAGTTTAGGTATTAGTGTAGGGATTAGGGGCCACTTTGACATTCAAAGTGAGACGTACGAACAGAACAGTGCTCTCTTGTGAAGATTTGATGACCTTCGTAGTGAGGAAACTCACCCAAAGATGTGATTTGTGCAATGATCTCTCAACCTAGCTTGATGCACAAATGCAACTTTGGGTGAGTTTCCTCACTCCGAAGGTCATCAAATCTTCACAAGAGAGCACTGTTCTGTTTGTACATCTCACTTTGAATGTCAAAGTGGCCCCTAATCCCTACACTAATCCCTAAACCTCACCTCGAGTTAATAGGTGGGCCTCCCATAGAGTTATAAATACCTATCTAGTGTGAGGGTATCATGGCTCTCTCTCTCTCCCAATATCCTCCCCTTTTTCTCATTTGCATCGTACCATGCGTTATGGTGCTTTCGCATGCGTTAAAGGTGTTTTTTGCATGCGAAAACGCCATATGGCACTTTGATAAATTACCCCCTTAGTTAGTTACTAAAACTAGTGAGGCTATTGCCCGAACATCTGGCCTTCTAGGTCCCCATGGCCTTGCTGAAAAGTAAAAGGCCACCACCACTGATCTGGTTGGTTTCTGAGGAGTTGTAGTCTGCTGGCACCATCCCAGTTACTCCATAGCCTGCAGTATCACCAGGTTGTGTTTCCCTTCTCTGCCTTTTCTCTTGAATGAGAGAAGTGTTTGATATTTGCAATACTGTAACCTCCCAAATTTGTGAAATATGACAGCAGATAAGGAGAATTAGGCTCATCTAGTCTACCCAATTTCATTCCTGGTGCAAAGGCACAGGGCCCAGCTGATGTCTGCCTTTCCTCTTATTGCTTAGTCAATGCTTTTATGAATTCTGTTACTGTTTTTGTCTCCTCCACCTCCATGTAGATTCCATTCCATGCATCCATCACCCTTTTAGTAAATAAATATTTCCTGATGTTGCTCCTGAGTCTTCTCTTAATTTCACCCTTGAAACTAGTTTTGTGACCTTGTTCTAAAGCATTCTTTCATTTGAAAAAAGTTTTCCTCTCTTCATTGATTTATACCTTTCGGGTATTTGAATATCTCTAGCATATCACCCCTATATTGCCCTTTCTCTAGGGTATATTTAGATTCTCAAGTCTTATTGCATATTAGGGAAGTGCATTTTTTGGAAAAGAAATGGAGATCTTTAATGAAATTTTTCATTTCATTTTTAAAAGGAAATGAATGAAAAACAATTTTCTTCATTTTTGTTCATTTCATGAAAAAAAAAAAAAATGTCAGACCATCATTGCTTCTCCCAAAATTGGGCCTTTCCCTGATGCTCCTCAGTTCCCTCATTCCTAGGTTCTCTTATACTCCTGTTGAAAATTTCTTCATGGGGCAGGAGTGATCCCCAGTCACTGCTGCTCTACAGTTGCCACTATTGCAAATGGCACCATTTGCTGGTTGACCAAGCTGATCCAAGTCTACAATTTCAGGATAACTGGAAATGAAAAGTGTCCAGGGATGGAGAGGGGGAGAATGTTTTTTTTTTTATCCTTATTAGTTTTAATTATTAGGTGTTTGATATGTCTGCTGTTTTGAAATATTTGATTGATTTTGGGGAAATGTTTAAAGTTTAAAGGTTTTTTATCCTTATTCTTTTTAATTCTTAGGTGATGTTCTATTTGTCACCTGTTTTGAAATATGCTTTTTATTAGTATGGTTTCCTCCCTGATATGATTGATTTATATTTATTGACTTTGTTTTATGAAGATACTTCTGTTTTTGATTTATTGCACTGCATACGAGTCTGGCTTTTAGTGATTTCCAGTCCAGTTTTTTGTCTTCACCTTACTATTTATACTTTATGGCCTGCATTTGTGACTGAGGTGAGGTAGCTTGCTAGCTGGGAAAATGCCTTCTCTACCTGGTGGGTTAAAGGTTTTCCTGTTTTTGGTAGAGGCTGGGGATCCATGATTGAAGGGGCTCCTTGGGTGCTAAAAATGATGGCGCTTAAGCCTGCTGGATACTGAAATGCCTGAAGCAAGTGAAGGAGATTTGATTGTTATGTCGAGGACTCGCTGCACCCCACTCTACCGTGCCACAGCCTTGCCTTTCCCCACCCCATCCTCTGGCCTCGTTGTGCTCGATAACTTGTTATGTGGCCCCAGCACAAAAACAATTACCCACCCCTAGTCTAGCTAATCCTAAAGCAGGTGAGGTGACGAGAGCAAGCAAATGATTAGGAAAGGAGGGATATGTCATGGATACATGCAATAGGATATTGTTGTTTGTTAATAAAGCTTCAGCACTTATTATTCTACAATAAATTGTGTACTCCTGTTGACAATGTATGAATCTTAGCTCTGGGATGAGAGGACTTGCCAGGAAAATCATGGCAGCCTATATTATAGAAACTGAAAGAATAGGGAGAGAAGAGCAGTTCTCGAAAGATAAGGCAACAAGGCGATGAGAACAAAGAGAGGAGAAAGTAAAAAGGTAAGGGAAAAGAAGTAAAGAGGATCTTTCAAAAATGTAATATTTTGACTGTCAACTGACTTGTCTAAAATGTTTTTTTTGCTATTGACCATATGGACTTTATTGTATATCAAGGGAGCTTACTGGGACATAAAACAATATCATGGTGTGTGTGTTAAGTTAGTACAAAACATTTGGAATTACACAAGACCTAGAAGGATGGAACACATTTCTAATTCATTGTTCTAATTCAGGGCTTCCCAAATTTATCTCCTGCATATTCATTATGGATCTCCTGAAAACCCAACTGGCTGTACAATCCCCGGGACAGGTTTGGGAGGCCCTGTTTTAATTGATGCCTTTCTTTGTTGAGTTGCCTTTTGTGGCAGTGGATGTTGATGTTTTATCTCAAATGTTTTTATATATGTACTTTTGTTGCTTCCCCCCCCCCCCCTCCCCAAACATTGGATGGTGTGGGCTACAAATCAAATCAAATAGATAGATAGATAAACAAAACTTTGTTGTCTGTTCACTTAACTCTGATAAGGAATTACAGAGCTAGTCATACTGTTTTCATCTCAGTTCTAAGAATTATTATACAGGAGAATTTACTTCAATAAAAAATCAAGATTAAGTGGAAGAAAAAATAGATAGCCCCATCCAATCTACTGGGTGTCCAAAACAAACACTGGATTGAAAGTATACCTAAAGGAAGCAATGAACAGTTTATTTAATTTGGGCTGTAAATGTAGTAAATGCATAATCCTGATTGTAAAAAGGATGAACCAACTGACAAACAGACACTTACTGTATTCTCTTCCTAGCACTTTATCCTTGATCCATTACGCCCTCCCACAAAGCAGTTTTTCATTAGCTTTTAAAAATGATGACGTTGGAAGATTTAACTTGTTATAAAGTCTAGCTTAAATTGTGAAAATCGGACCAGATAAACAAGGTTATCATTTCTTTTGGCCATGGAGTTTTGCTCATCATTTATAATGGGCTCTAGTATCTTTAGTTATGCCCAGTTCTTGCCAGGTTCTGATACCTGTTATTCAATCAGCACAAGAATTATCTAAAGATACTGTACAGAAGCTTTTGAGATTGCAAATGTCTCTCTAGCACATTTTCCTTGTTTTATGGCCTTTTCGGAGATCTAGGCCTATTTCTTTCATTTTGAAGGGGTTAGTGGGGGTGGGATGGGATAGGAGGTGTTTCCATACAACACTCTCACCTGCAGAACATATTGGGCATATCCACAATGTATGAATTTCCAAATGTTTAGAGAAAATGCTTTGCCTATAAAGAAAATTTAAGGCTCTATGCAATAAAACACTAAACAAATTAGCCTGGGCTCATAATCTAATGGGCCTTTATAAAAAGCCACTTAATGAGTAATGCAAAAAGATTTTTTATGCTTGCACAAAAAATTGTCAAAAATAGCATGGCCACACTATAATTATCTATAGTAATGCAAAACTGTATTCACTAAATAGTAGGAGGTTGTTACTTATCGAGGGCAAGCTAATAGGATAAACTGAGCATGCTCAGTTCTCTTTTCCTCTTGGTTTCTTTTGCTGGCTTCCAAGGGGTATACAACCAACTATGCCTGGTACAGGACTTGCTTGTCTGTGCAGAGGGAAGAAGGGGAACCTAGACTGTAAATGATGAGATCAAAGGAGAATAGAGAGTTCCAAGAGAGCAGAAAACTGAAATGAGTATTCAAAATCCTGTGTTCTGTCCCAGTAAGGAGCTTCAAAGAGCAGTGTCAAACGACATAGTTGGGGACAGAAGGAAGCATACAAGTGGGAGACCCAGGGAAGAATCCGGCTGCCCTGACTCAGATGGGCACTGGCATTTGACCACTTCCACCTCTACCATTATCTTCTGCTGTAGGTACTGCAATGGTTCCCCCACACATTCAGAGTTCACAGACATAAACTCTGCGCTCCATCCAATCGGGCAGCTCCACATGGCTTTTGAGGTTCACACTTACTTCTTACACTCAAGCCTCTCGATGCTTGAAGCGGTCTCTGGCTACACTAACAATGTTAATGACACTAAAGACCTTTGCCCTCTTGGAGCCTATTGCTTAGAAATACATTTGCCTTCTGTATAGAAAGTTGGATTTATTTTTGTAGTGCTAACGTGTGTAGCAGTGTGCCTCATATTTCACCTCCCTCTCGCTTTCTCTCTGTTATTCTTTCCTTTTGCTCCAGATCTCCCCTCTCCTGCTGGTTTTTTTTAAGTATTCTGAGGTGGGAAATATTGGGGTGCAGGGGATGGAGACCCCACTAGTTAGTTATTTTCTCATGGGAGGGGAACCTCTCGCAGTGAGAGGCCCCCTGCTTTTGTGTCTGGCTAGAGTGGGACTGAGCCCTCTAGAACAATGGTTGCCATGAACAGACATTTAAATGCCAGCAGAGGAAGATGAAAATCAAAAAGGTCAGCCTGCCAGACAGATCCAGCTGCCAATTCCTCAGCTATCTCTTCACATTTTTTCCAAAGAAGGATTCTCTGAGCTTATCCCAAACGCTGAAGAGGGCACGCAAAAGGGTTAAGATATTAGCTCGTTCTTTTGAAATACCAGAAAAACTAAACAAGATGTAAAAATTTAAGATATCCAGGAAAACAAATCAACAAAGCTTTCTCCTCTATTCTTACTCATGTGTCTGACAGCATTATTAAAAAAAAACAAAACAACAACCCTAATTTTGTAACCCCCTAAAAGATTTTCCTACCCACTAAAACAATGAAAGATACCTTTCCAGGGTCAAAGGGGCTAGATTAATGAAGAAATGGCAAAAAAAAATTAAAACAAAACACATTTACAAATTAATACTGTTGCCATACCATCATTCATAATCCTTAAATATTTTTGTACTATATCTGCTTATCTCACTAAATAAAGAATGATGCATTTAACATCTTAGAAACAGGAGTTATCTGGTTTACATAATGGTCTCTGAGCACTGATATATCAGACAGTTAAGTCCAAGCTCCTCATTTCCTGCAATTCAACAGCTACAGCAATCGCTGCAAAATGTACTTCTTGTGCGCAGCCTTGTGGGAAGCTGCCTGCGTCTGATTTCTTTCACACTTGCTATGGGACTGAATCTCTTGCTACCTCTTGTCATGGGTACAACAGTGCTATCCCCTTTCCTTTTACCACCAACCTAACTCTATCCTGCTGCCTTAGGTTCCCCTACCATTGTCCCAACCCTCCAACCCTCCTGTGGTGGCCTGACGCTCTCCATTCTTCTGCACCAGCTCAACTCTTCCCTCCTACTTGCACCGTCAGCCTAATATTCTGCTGCTGCCATTCCAGCTTCCTCCTCTCCCACCTCAGCCACTCTAATACGCTGAGATCCGACTTCTGCCCATGACCCCAGCATGGTTCAGAATAAGGACTTACACTGAGGGCGATAGGAGGCAGGGAGGTTTTTGGGGATCAAATTTGATTCATTACTCAAATGGACAGGGAGTTGAATAATAATACACTGGAGTGGTGGCAGGAAGACATGGAAGCAAGGATGAATGAAAGACCAGAAAGGAAGAAGAGGTAAGAGGCTGGAAGGGAGAAAAGGAAGGAGCGATGTGAATAAGGAGAGACGAGAATGGAATGGAGAATAGGCAAGATGGGAGTGAGAATCTGGTAGACCAAGGAGTGAAGACAGTTAAGAGATAAAAAAAAGAACTCTTGGGAGAGTGAAAGAGGATAGGAAAAGAAAGGAGAAAAAGAGAAAGAAGCAAAGAAATGTCAAAAGGAAATAAGAGAAGAGGAAAACAAAGTGAGAGAAAACTGCAAAGGGGAAAGGAAAATCATGGAAAAATAAAATAAATTATTTCCACAGAGAGCAAATTGTATTTGTTTTTTTTTTTAAAGAAAATATTAAAGCCTTGTTGGAAAACTGTATGCAGCTTCCTGGAAATATACTGCAAAATAGTGGCGGATTCTTGAAAACCATGCCACTGAATTTTCTCACCCTTGACATAGAATCTGTCTCTGGTTTGTTACAGGAAATCAGATTGGGGGGGGGGGGGGATGGGGGGGAGAGTTATCCTTATTTGTAGTGCTCTTTTTATTTCTATCTATCGGACCGATTCAATATGGTGCGCTCAGGCTGAGCGCAGCATTAGCCCCCATTTGGCCGCGAGTTTTCGACCCGCTGTTTTTACCCCTTATACAGTAAGGGGTAATAGCGCATGGAAAACGCGCGGCCAACCCCCCCCCCCTCAAAACTAATAGCGCCCGCAACATGCAAATGACATAGTCCGGACATTAGTTATGAATGGCCTATTAGTTATTCCCGTGCGATACAGAAAATAAAATGTGCAGCGCACATTTTACTTTCAGAAATTAACGCCTGCCCAAAGGCAGGAGTTAATTTCGGCCAGCACCGGGAAAGTGTACAGAAAAGCTGAAAAAACTGCTTTTCTGTACATCCTCCAACTTAATATCATAGCAATATTAAGGCAGAGGCCCCAAAAATAAAAAAAAATTTTAAAAAAAATTTAAAATCTGCCTGTGGCCCGCAGGTCGGAAGATGGACGCTCAATTTAGCCAGCGTCCATTTTCCGAACCCATTGCTGTCAGCGGGTTCGAGAACCGATGCCGGTAAAATTGAGTGTCGGCTGTCAAACCCGCTGACAGCCACTGCTCCTGTCAATAAGGAAGTGCTAGGGATGTGCTAGTGTCTCTAGCACCTCTTTTTACCGTGGTCCCTCATTTAAATACTTGATCGCGCGCCCAGGAGAGTCGCCTGGGTGCGCTTCGGGAGAGCAGACGCTCGCCTCGGAGCTCCGGCTCTCTCGTGGTTTTTATTGTATCGGCTTGTTTGTGATATACCTATTGCCTTAGTTTAAAAAAAAAGGAATTGGAGTTTTGGGATTACAACTATTGCTCCTAATTCATGGTAACAATGGATTCACTGAAACATTTGTTTAGATCATATTTGGTGGTGCTATCAGACACAGTTTGGTCTAACGAATGCAGTGTACTGAGTTTCAGTTTCTTTGAATTACCAACATTTAGGAAATTGTAGTATTTGTAGTGTACCAAAGAAAAGCCAAAACAAAAATAACAAAAAGACAAAACAGAAAAGGTGGAACTCTCTTTTCACAGGTTAAAAAAATGTCCATTTCCCAGTCAAAGGTGGGACTTATGCATTTTCCTTGAGTAATCATGCCCTTCATTGAGAATACATTGCAAGATAGGTTGGAAATAAAAGGTTTTTGAATCTTTGAAGATGATATATTAAAGTACAATAATTTTGGTAATTTACCATGGATAACTTACCAAAATTATTTCACAACAAAATAGCCCATTTTTGCCCTATGTGCTAAGAAAATGTGTACAGATATAGCCTTCTACCTTAAATGTTGTGTGATATCATAGTTATTGCTTGATAAGTTGCCACAGCTCTTTATCATGTGCTAAAAATTTACTACACAATATTTTAATCATTCAGGATCCCTTAAATTTCACAGGATACTATACCTCCTCCAGAAAACTATGAAAGCCAGGCCTTAAAAGCCACTTGCTGTCAGCACAATACTGTGCTTCCCAGGTGGAGAGTGGTGATGCCAAGTTCTGAGTGTACTGTGTGTACTGTTGGCTTAATTTTGTACCATTTTCCTTCCTTTTGCTTTGTCTACATGAGCATTTGAGTGTGCGACGGTATCTGTTGGTTTGTCTTTGACTGTCCTATTGGTCTTTTTGATATCGGGGTGTTTGAGCTGAGAGTGTGTACGTATCTGGCGCAAAGATGAAGGATGAAAGTGGCCAAACATTTGTATATGAGAGTGAAAGAAATATGAGTATGGACGTTGAGATGAAGGAAGAAGGAAGAGCACAGGAGTGAGAAGGATACGTGAGCAGGAGAGGGGAACGAGGAGAGGGAGAACATAATAGGAAGTGAGGAAGTTTCCTCAGCAACCTGAACAGCAGGAAGTGAAAGTGTTATTAGCAAAGACAGTACCAGGAAACCAAGATCTGCAACACTCACTTCAGTTCCTGAGAAGGTCCTGGAGCACCTACCTGACCTTTTCAGTATAAAGTCCAGCAAAAGGTCCATAGCCATGCACCAAGGTTGGGATTTGAACTGCTTTTATTATATTTGTACTAATTATGCAGTGTACACATTTTTTAAATAAACAGTTTGTGGTAGGAGATTGTGATGACTATGAGCATGTTGGAATGTGTCCTAGCATATGGCAGATGAACATATAAAGAAAGTGTGATTGCAAAAGATGACTCTGGGAGAAGGTAGCCAAAATATGTGTCTATAAAGAAAAGCCTAATCTGGCACAATAACTCAAGGAGAACTTATAGATCCCCTCTGTCAATATACAACCCAACACACATAGGGAATCCTAAAATATATTAACACAGTTATTAAATGTGACCTTCTATCATCAATAAATTTTCATCGAGTTTATTGTTCCATTCCCACAAATGTAGACATTTTATTATATTGTATTAAACATAAAATACACACAATATTTTAAATACACAATTGTATAGCAATATTACACATTACCCATCATCATGAAGATATATCATCACACCATATATTACAATAGATTTAACAATAAATTTGATACACTATGGGGGTAATTTTCAAAAGGAGTTACATGCGTAAATGTAGCTACTATTATAGCAATTTTCAAAAGCCATTTACTCAAGTAACGTGCACTTATGTGAGTAAATCCTATAGACAAGTCAATGGCATATACTGTAGCAATTTTCAAAAACCCACTTACTCAAGTAAAGTGAATTTACTCCAGTAAACCTGGTTTTTACTCGAGTAAATGCTTTTTAAAATCAGGCCCACATAGTCCGGACATGTCCTAGGTGCTAATAACCTGTAACCACAACCCTAACCCCATAATAATACACAATCATATTCATTCAACATTCACTCATCATAAAAATTACATACCCCATAAAATATCACAATACCATTTGTAATGATCTTATCAATGTCATCTGGTGATGAATGAAATCTCTAAATCTTCATCAAAGAAAATTTTTCCCCGCAAAAAGTTTTTATATCAATCACCCGATACTTCTAGATCTTCATCCATAAAAAATTGTTTGCACTGATCCCTCTCATATTCTTGTATTCCTTCTCCAGTGATGCTTCTAGATTTTCATCAGCAAAGAAATTTTTTTTCTTCAATCACCCGATACTTCTAGATTTTCATCAACAAGACTTTGTTCACTAATCACCCGTCAAGGCATCTTGTTTCACCCCTAATCGAGCTTCTTCAGGGGATTCTTACAATGTTTCCTAATTCCAGCCGTGCACTGTTCTAAATGATCGGGTCTCTGAAATACATGCACACCATAAAATCTATCATTATTCCATCAAAAACTTTACCCATTTTTAAAATCAACCAACAATATAATATAACTTACTACCTATAGCATGTAATCACCACATGTCCGGACCACAATGTCCCCACTTTTCAAATGCATCTATAAATACAGATGAATAAAATTTACTTAACCAACACTGAGAGTCACAGATCTTCACAATGTTCCATTATATATACATACCGGAGCATATCCTCTTTACTACCCATAACTATTTAATAGATGTTCAAACCGGTGAACCACGCAACCACCATGGAGCTCAATCTATCTGAAAACATATAAAAAATGTTTTTCATCATCTCACCAAAAACCACCACTGATTCTCACCACCTTATACCACACACAATTTACCTTCTCAAAATGCAGTGGTTACAACACCGTGTGTGGGTCCCCACATCTTTTCCACCAAACGAATATGCAACCGTTCACAGCCGCCGTTCCGCTGACTACCTCTCCGTTCCAAATACATCCAGCGAATGATGGCACCCCATCTCTAAACATATTTTAAAATCCAACAGGCCAATCATGGCCCTTCACCTATTATCTCAATTATTATACACACCTGAGCTTAAGGTTGCTTATTCCCCTGCCGAGCCATTCAAACCAATGCCAAGCACACTACCACAGCCATTAACTCAAACCTGGGTATGACGCCTCACCTGAATAAACATCATAGTTTAACGTGCTTGCGTGCTGACATACCCGTCCATACCACGTTGGAGCGTCATTTTCACAGTACCTACTAAATTCTATCTTAAACAAAACTGCCGCAAACCATCTATAGCTTTAAACATCCACCCAATTCTTTGCTCTGTATCATAAGAGCTAAACTCCTTCAATATTTTCCTTATCACCGTAACTGTGTAGTATTTCAAGGACCCAATTTTTCTACATACTACATAAACCACAATCAAAACGGGAATCCACCTGTTCTAGTAAAATGCTTCCCATTCAATTCCAATGTTTAATCCCCAGGGATAGTAAGAGGGCCACCAAAAAATAAATTTTTGCTCTAATTGCCACAAAGCCTTTGTTATATTCCCTTGAAAATCTGACTTTAGCTGGGAGATCTCGAAAAATTTAACATCATCCACATGATGTTTGGCATCCCTCCAATGATTCACCAATGGGGCTCCTTCTCTAACAGTTCAGAGATTACTCTTATGTTCGATAATCCTTTTTCTTACTGGCCTTTTTGTATGTCCTATATATACCAACCTGCATGGGCATACAATAGCATATATAACTTTCTGGGTGCTGCATGAAAAATCACCCCTGATCTGAAAGGGGGACTTATCTTTGGAGTATTCAAACTCACAAATGTCTAGGCAGTTGTCACATACAGCACACCCCTGGCATTTCACCTCCGTGACCGAAGGGTAACTACATTGATGTTGCCCACAGATTAAATTACGTATGTTCTTCCCCTTCTTATATGCAAAATTGGCTTTTCACTACATCCCGGAATTCCATAAAGCATTGGCCAATATTTCAACACAATATTTCTAATTTCCGTGCTCCGGGATGAATAGGGTATACAACATATTATTCTATCAACCTTAGTACGTTCTGCTTTAATGAGCAGATTTTCCCGATTAGCGTATAAGCCTTGCTTATACGCTTTCTTCAAACATTTTTTAGGATACCCCCGGTGAATAAATTTGGACATCAAATCCTGAGCCTTAATTTTGTATTCTGCTGTTGTGGAGCACACTCTTCGGTACCTCAAAAACTGGCTGATGGGGATACTCTCACGGAGTATCAAAGGATGGTAACTATCAAAATGAAGTATAGAATTTCTATCAGTAGGTTTAACAAATATTGATGTTTCCAATTGATTCCCAACCCAGCAAACCAGCATATCCAAGAATGTAATATATTTCCTACTTGTTTGTACTGTGAATGGATGAATTGATCAAGCTGACATTCTGATCCACCCCAAATCCAGAATAAATCATCAATGAACCTCCTCCACAAACCAATCTTCATAAACTCAGGGGCAGAATAAATATATGTCTCCTCAAAAGCTGCCATGTATAAACATGCGACTGATGGGGCCACAGGGGACCCCATAGGGATCCCTTTGATCTGTCTATAGAAGAATTCATCCTGAAAATTAAAAAAGAATTCCTTGATGACTACATAAGATAATTGCATAATAACATTCGCTCTCCCAAAGGGAACTTCTCTTTTATTCAATACTTGTCGAATGATATCTAATGCTTGATTCTGAGGAATATTTGTATATAAGGCTGCTACATCCGCAGTTACCAAAATCTTACCACTCACACTCGCATCTAGGCCCTTCACTTGGTTGATAAAATCCGTGGAGTCCCTAATGTAAGACCTAATCTGCATAACATCATCCTGCAGAAAACTATCAATAAATTTGGCTGGTACTTCAAATACAGATCTTATCCCGGATACAATTGGCTGTCCGGGGGGATCCTGCAGGCTCTTATGAATCTTAGGAACAAAATATATGTAAGGCACAACAGGATAATCAGGTGACAAATACCGGTATTCATTCTTTGTAATAGCTTTCACACGTAAAGCTTCCACCAGTATTTCTTTTACCTTGTTACATACTTCATCATTAGGGTCAGATGGTACCCTCAAATAAAATTGCTGGTCATTCAACTGTCTTCTCGCCTCACTTTCATACTTGAGCCGATCAAGGATCACAACCGCCCCTCCCTTATCAGCCGCCCTTACTACTATGGTTTGATCATTTTTCAATGTCTGGATCGCCCTACTTTCCACCCTGGATAAATTATAATTAACCCATTCTTTTTGTGTTTCCAACTGTTCCAGTTCACGGAAAGCCATAGTCTCAAAGGCCGCCACCATAGTTCCAGGTGGCTCTTTTAGCATCCAGTTAGAAGATTTAAAAAATTTATTTTCTGGAAGCTGCTGTCCACAAAAAAACTCCTTCAACCTAATGCGGCGAAAAAACTTTTTTAATTCAAGCCTATTAGAAAAGGCATCAAATCTGTATGTAGGTACAAAAGACAATCCTTTGTTAAGTGCCGACATAATCTCAGCAGGATATACCTTGGATGATAAATTAACTACTATATTCTGATTAGCTACATTTTTTGTCATCAACGAAAATTGTATGGTTCCCGTCCCGATGTTGTATATTTGGCGCATGTGTTTTGTGACCCTCTTCCTATTCTCATTCTGCCCGCTAAAAAAGATGAATCTCTCTTATCTCTTTCTTCATGGGGGCCAACATTCTTGTCTCTATCAAATTCAGGTAATTTAAAGTCCACCTTTCTACCACTCTCATGGGTACCATTTTCCATTTTATCATCATCAGACGAATCGTCTGACGATGAAAAATCCCCTTTGCATTTACCTTTCCCTTTTCGACCAGTTTGCATCCATATATATACATATCCCACAGTATAATCTCATTTGTCCCTATAAAATTTTTGTAATTTCATTTTCTTTAGATCAGTCTTAAAAGTATCAAGCTGCTTCTGAAGATCCTCAACTTGGGTTTGAAAAACCTCTTGTGTCAGAAGTTGTTGTAACATTTCAGATTCTTTAGATATCTTATCCTTCAAAACTTCAATCTGTGTTTTGGTTTTAGAAATGATCAGCAACATCAAATCATAAGAGCACTTATTTAACACGGCATTCCATTTAACCATGAACTCCTCATCCTCAGTAAATATTGATGGCTCTTTGTTCATCCTTAATCCTCGAGAGATTCTTTTTACATGGCAATATTCTCCAAGTGTTGCCGCGTGCAACTCCATACGAATTAATTTCCTTTTATATCGTACCAACTCATTCCAATCACCTTCTTGTGTACCCGCACTAGAGTTCTCTAATAACCTCATACCCATAAGGATTTCAGAAGCCACCTGATCTGTAAAACTATACATGTTATCCATCATAATAATCTGTGATCTCAAAAATTGAAAAAAGCAAAATATAATCACCTCCCAATTAGATAGCCTAATCTGGCACAATAACTCAAGGAGAACTTATAGATCCCCTCTGTCAATATACAACCCAACACACATAGGGAATCTTAAAATATATTAACACAGTTATTAAACGTGACCTTCTATCATCAATAAATTTTCATCGAGTTTATTGTTCCAGTCCCACAAATGTAGACATTTTATTATATTGTATTAAACATAAAATACACACAATATTATAAATACACAATTGTATAGCAATATTACACATTACTCATCATCATGAACATATATCATCATACCATATATTACAATAGATTTAACAATAAATTTGATACACACATAGTCCGGACATGTCCTAGGTGCTAATAACCCGTAACCACAACCCTAACCCCATAATAATACACAATCACATTCATTCAACATTCACTCATCATAAAAATTACATACCCCATAAAATATCACAATACCATTTGTAATGATCTTATCAGTGTCATCTGGTGATGAATGAAATCTCTAAATCTTCATCAAAGAAAATTTTTCCCCGCAAAGATTTTTTACATCAATCACCCGATACTTCTAGATCTTCATCCATAAAATTTTTTTTGCACTGATCCTTCTCATATTCTTGTATTCCTTCTACAGTGATGCTTCTAGATCTTCATCAGCAAAGACATTTTTTTTCTTCAATCACCCGATACTTCTAGATTTTCATCAACAAGACTTTTTGCACTAATCACCCAACAAGGCACCTTGTTTCACCCCTAATCGGGCTTCTTCAGGGGAAACCATTTTAAATGATCATGTCTCTGAAATACATGCACACCATAGAATCTATCATTATTCCATCAAAAACCTTACCCATTTTTAAAATCAACCAACAATATAATATAACTTACTACCTATTGCATGTAATCACCACATGTCCGGACCACAATGTCCCCACTTTTCAAATGCATCTATAAACACAAACAGATGAATAAAATATTACTTAACCAACACTGAGAGTCACAGTTCTTCACAATGTTCCACTATATATACATACCGGAGCAAATCCACTTTACTACCTATAATTATTTAATAGATGTTCAAACCGGCGAACCACACAACCACCATGAGCTCAATCTATCTGAAAACATATAAAAAAATGTTTTTCATCATCTCACCAAAAACCACCACTGATTCTCACCATCTACATACTCCACCTTATACCACACACAATTTACCTTCTCAAAATGCAGTGGTTACAACACCGTATGTGGGTCCCCACATCTTTTCCACCAAACGAACATGCAACCGTTCACAGCCGCCGTTCTGCTGACTACCTCTCCATTCCAAATACATCCAGCGAATGATGGCACCCCATCTCTAAACATATTTTAAAATATATTGGTTAAGTTATATTTTATTCATCTGTTTGTGTTTATAGATGCATTTGAAAAGTGGGGACATTGTGGTCCGCACATGTGGTGATTATATTAAGTTATATTATATTGTTGGTTGATTTTAAAAATGGGTAACGTTTTTGATGGAATAATGATAGATTCTATGGTGTGCATGTATTTCAGAGACCCAATCATTTAGAACGGTGCACGGTTGGAATTAGGAAATGTTGTAAGAATCCCCTGAAGAAGCCCGATTAGGGGTGAAACAAGGTGCCTTGTCGGGTGAGTAGTGCAAAAAGTCTTGTTCATGAAAATCTAGAAGTATCGGGTGATTGAAAAAAAAATTTTCTTTACTGATGAAGATCTAGAAGCATCACTGGAGAAGGAATACAAGAATATGAGAGGGATCAGTGCAAAAAAATGTTTATGGATGAAGATCTAGAAGTATCGGGTGATTGATATAAAAAAGTTTTGCGGGGAAAAATTTTCTTTGATGAAGATTTAGAGATTTCATTCATCACCAGATGACATTGATAAGATCATTACAAATGGTATTGTGATATTTTATGGGGTATGTAATTTTTATGATGAGTGAATGTTGAATGAATATGATTGTGTATTATTATGGGGTTAGGGTTGTGGTTACGGGTTATTAGCACCTAGGAAATGTCCGGACTATGTGTGTATCAAATTTATTGTTAAATCTATTGTAATATATGGTGTGATGATATATGTTCATGATGATGGGTAATGTGTAATATTGCTATACAATTGTGTATTTAAAATATTGTGTGTATTTTATGTTTAATACAATATAATAAAATGTCTACATTTGTGGGAATGGAACAATAAACTCGATGAAAATTTATTGATGATAGAAGGTCACATTTAATAACTGTGTAATATATTTTAGGATTCCCTATGTGTGTTGGATTCTATAAAGAAAAGACCACAGGAGGGAGGCCAAACTTTGTCCAACCTGTACAATGGAGGAAGTCTGAAGGCCATTCTGTGAAGGGCTATCTGGAGACTGAGACATGGCTACAGGGCCAGCTGTACAGGGGCAAGGGACAGCACTCAAACTGTCCTCATAGTATCACATCCAGAGAGCAGGGGACTAGCAACTAGGGATGTGCTTTCATTTTTATCAACATTTCATTTCATTTCATATCATTTCTAAACTGAAACAATTCACATTTCACTAAATTTTGTGTTTAAAATGTTTTTCTTAGTGCACATTTTTGAGTTAGTGTGTGCTATGTGGGTTGTAATAGTGTGTACTAACTCAAATAGCGCACACTAAATAAAAAATAGCACACACTAACTTAAAATAGTGTGCACTAAATGAAAAACTGAAAAAAAGTTGAAAAAAAAACCAAAAGGGGAGAAAAACCAAAATGAAATGAACCAAACATTTTATTGATGCATATCCCTAGCAGTAATATGGATGTCAGACTTCTCAGGGACTATCATACACGTACAGTCTTTCAGAATAAACAGAAAAATGTAGCTAGCAAGGTCAATAGAAAACAATATAGGTACTTAGTTCAAGATGCTAGGGTTCTGTAGAATATTTCTAAACTTTTAAGCATGCAAAACATCTCACTTCTTTCAAATTTCCAAATAAAGGTCTAAACTAGAGTCCCCAAACTTTCCAAGATAAGGGCACATAGGACATTTCAAATCACTGAGAGGGCCGAGGTGGGTGAGGCAGAGGAGGTGGAAGATCCTCTTTAGAGTTTACTGTACTGGGGGAGAGGGAGGGAGAGGGCCCTTTAGAAGTGTGGCAGATAGAATTTCAGTAATAATAGTTCTAGATTTCTCCAAAGCTGGCAACTTGCCCCCTGCCTCCTCCCTTTTCCTAATATCTGCCTGGGGAGAGTGGAGCGTGGATAGAGTGTTTTTGTATGTGTGTGTGTGTGTGGTGCGGTCTCTCTCACTCACATCCCTCTATGCACACTTGCTCCTTTTCTACTTCCTTCCCCTTTCTCATCACTTTCCCCCACCCTTTCTCTCCCTTTTCCCTCCTCTCACTTTCCTCTCTTGCAACATGCCAGATTCGTGGAATGAGCACTCATCCCCTTCTGGAAAACCTGAAGCCAGGTAGAGACGATAGGATGTGCTGCCACTCGCACTTCCGACTTCAAGTGTCTGAGTTGGTGGTAGTGGCAGAATATGCTCCTGTCGCTACCACTGCAAGCCAGACCAAGCTCCTTCTGCTGCTGCTGATGCTGGGAGCTGGATGAAATTTAGCCAAGGGGCACATTTGGACCTCAGACTGTAGTTTTGGGACCCCTGGTCTAAACCAGCAGAAGCAGACACTAGGCATAGAGGGGAAGGGACAAAACCTTCACCAGAATGCCTTAGCACTATGATAGAAATGCATCAAGACACACAAGGAATAATTTCCACATCTACAGACATCAGCACTTACACGATTTGCCTCACTTTTCCACATGCTGTCCTACCATCCTCTGAGGGTAGGTTCCAGGATGCAAGAAAAGCAGAATCCTCCTTACTTTTTGAGGTGGAGGAAGAAGAGGAAGTTGATATACACAAACAGGAAGAGGAGGAGGAGGAGTAGATATTATGAAGCAGAGCATAAATGTCCTGTACCCAGTGCAGGCATCTTCAACAATCTTGATGGAATCCAACCAGACCCTATCTACATAATGGTTCAGCCCAAGATGGAAGGACCCTAGAATCGGAGATGGTCAAGGCCCAGTCAGTCAAAGATGATATTTTGTTAGCAAAAGGCTGTACCAGATAAGGAAATCTTCATTTTATTTTCCCTGTATTTCTTTGCTGGACTCTCTTCTTTTGTCACATACTGCCTTCTCTGGATTATCTTGCTGGACCCTCTGTGGTGTAATCATTATGCTTTCTTTGGATTCTCTTTGTAGACACGCATCAGTTTCTTCAAATTGCATTCCTTGGATTGTCTTGCCACTGACTCTCTTTTTGAGAACCTTGAGCTTTCTCTCTTTCTGAAATATCATGCCATTGTTGCGCCAGAGGTAGACCTTTAGGCCGAGGTGGAGTTGACACTATCTGTAGGAAGGATTCTACGGGTCTCCATTGTAGGCAGGCAGAGTGGGCTGATGGATGGAGGCCGGCTGGCACTTCACCAATACAGCCCTTGTTCCCCGCGGGTTGAGCCTTTGGGTACCGGGGCTGGCTGGGCTTAGGTGGGCCTCCATATGTCGTCGTCGATGCAAGATAGAGAAGTCAGCCCAGAGGCAGCAACAGCAAAGCTGGGAAGTCTGTACTGGATGAGGCGGAATCCCGGAGACCCGGGCGCCAATAGAACCAAAGTCAGACGGGGGCGCCCGAGCAACAACAGGCTGAAGCCTGAATAGGCCAAGTCCAGGACGTAGACTGAAGAGGCGTCGTAGAGCAAGCTGGTGTCAGGGCCGGCGGCACTGACGGAGCAGTGGCAAGGTAAGGCTGAGATCTGAGCGAGGAGAAGATCAAAGGCATAGTCAGGCAAAGCTGCAGTCTGGGCTTGGAGAAGATCAGTAACGTGGTCAGGCAAAGTAGAGGTCTGGGCTTGGAGAAGATCAGTAGCGTGGTCAGGCAAAGCGGTGGTCTGGGCTTGGAGAGGATCAGTAGCAAAGTCAGGCAATGCAGACATCCGGGCTTGGAGAGAATCAGTAGCATAGTCAGGCAATGCAGAGGTCCGGGCTTTGAGTGGTTAATAAAATTTCAGTTACAAAAACAGAACCATTACCATTCCTCAAATATCAAACAATAAAATCAAGAAATAAAATAAATATATAATCATAATACTAAAAACATACTAATACTATTTCAAAAAAAGATGATGAATTAAAGATCAAATAATTAAAAATTCATATATAAGTTTTTTTAAATGTCCCAAACACCAATAAAATATTTTAAAACAGCAGATACAGCAAATAATACTTGAAAAATAAAACTAAAAAGGATTTTAAAAATTCATGCTCTCCATACCTGGAAAATTTGATTTCCAGTCATCCCAAGATTGTCATGGATTAGTGGAAGAGAGATGCAAAATCTTTCTCCTCTCTTTCTTATATATACACACACATGCAAGCTCATACACACATACGCTCTCTCTCAGACAGACCCACAGCATCTCCAGCTTTTCTTTAGTTGGGATCTACCAGCAGTGTCAGGCCCTCATCTTTATTTCAGCTGCTGGCAGGTTGGAATCCCCCTGCAGACCCCATTCTCTCACACACACACACACACACACACACCGAACTCCCATTCATACACATGCACACACTGAAGGCAGACCTTGGAGCTTCTCTCATTCCTCTGCTGCTGTTGTCACTCCTGCCACGTGGCTATTGAGGAGGCACTGATCACTGCTACTGGCACTGAAGCCCGTTCTGCTGCCTCCTCTGTGGCAGGCCCTGCGGTATTAAAAAATTTGTGGGGCTTTCCAGTTCCTCATGTTGTTCTCTTACAATGCCCAATGCAGAAAAAAAGAGCTGCACATTCAGAATAGGCACAAGAGACCTTAGCAACCCATAGGCAATTGGTCTAGTTCTATCTACTATCTTCCCATCTGATGCATATTCATTCTAAGGCTCTCGCTACCTGCTCTTTACAGCTCAATTCCTGCCCCGAACATGAAGAAATGGCCGCAGAATTCCAGTTAGCTTCGGTGGCCTGCTGTTCAGGTTCACCTTTCTGCTCTCTGGAGGCACCCTGTCTCAGGCAACTGTTGCAGCAACCTGGCCAGCCCCAGGAGAGTTTGCTGGGTACCAGCCTGACTAGACCTATATCTCTGCTTTATTAGAAATAAGAATCTTCTGCGTTTGTCTCATGTCCTCTTGAGATCGCTTGCTGTTTTAGCCTTTACTACTTGCCCCAGGAGACACTGGCAGCAGTGGGATTCACACCCATGACCCCGAAGAGACCTGGAGCCTTTACTCCAGTGCCTAGGTCGCTTGGCCATGCTACCCTTTTCATGAATGCAACACCCTTTCCTTGAAACAATATCTTCTGAAAATAATCCTGAATCTACCATTGTGGAATCTCACATCCCATCCTCCCGTTCAGAATTTCCTTTCATGCAAAAGGTTCATTTGTTGTGCATCATTACCATCCTCTAATTTGAAGGAGTCCCTCTACACTGTCTCTACAAGCCATGGACCAGCTCCGAATCCAATGCCAAATGGGGGCCCCATCATTGAAAACGATCCTCTACATGCCTTCTTCCCCGTACTGACAATCCCTCTTCTTCCCTGCCACAACAGTGAGCCCCAGGGGGGTCCTCAGGGAAAAGGAGCAAGCATCCTCTGTTTGCCAGTGAGGGGGGGAAATTTGCCTTTTTCAATCCTGAGTGGGAATTGAACCCTGGCTTACCTGGTTCAGGGCCCATTGCTCTGACCACCGGGCTACTGCCCCACTCTGTGAAGGGTGGGAACAAGTGTCTGGCACCACTCGAACAGTGCTGTGGCCTCCCCAAGTCATTGCACGCCTCTGCCAACTCAGATCATAGGAAAGGGACTCTCCCACCTAGCAGGCACGCTGGGTGATACCCGGCCCCGATTCAGCTCGGCAAACCGGAATCAGTTTAACTGGAGCTGAACAGCCCCCCCCACCTCAGTCCATCCATGGTGGCTGACCTTAAGGTCGGCTCCTGTTGCAGGAGTAACGTCCCGCCGCCAACTGTTGCGCCAGGGGCGGCCCAGCTTTGAACCAGCACCATCCTCAAACATTCCGGCAAGAGACCCAGAGCGCAATCAGGGAATAAATTAAAAAGCTAAACCGGCACAGAGCGGCAGTTGCTATCCTTAAGAGAAACATTGGGGTAACCTGCACAGAGTGGCGGTTACTACCTTGCAAAGCTTGCTGGGTAGACCATTTTGGTCTTTTTCTGCTGTGATTACCATCTTACTAAGTTACTATATATTGTAGCAATTTTCAAAAGCCTACTTACAGAAGTAAAGTGAATTTACATGAGTAAAATTCTGTTTTTAAGCATGTAAATGCTTTTGAAAATCAGGCCCTTCAGGAGCATAATGTGAGGTCCATATTCAGTCACTATCCGGTTAATAAAATTAGCTGGCTAATGTTATCTGGATAACATTGGAGGTATATTCAATAGTGCAGCCATGCTATCTTAAAGTTATCTGTACGTCAGCTCTTTGATCCAACCAGACTTAAGCAACTAAGGGGGTCAGTTTCCAAGGTGTTAGCGTGGGAGATAGATTCGCAAATCGCTACGGGCCAGTAAAGGGGGTATTGCAGTCCACAACAATATATGAATGAGAGAGAGAGAGAGAGAGAGAGAGAGAGAGAGAGAGAGAGAGAGAGAGAGAGAGAGAGAGAGAGAGAGAGAGAGAGAGAGCGAGAGAGAGAGCGAGAGAGAGAGAGAGACCCTTGCTATAGTGCCTATGCCCTAGACAGGTATTTGTATCCCTATGGGAGGGCCACCTAGTAACTCGAGGTGGGGATTAGGTATGTGCGTAGGGGGTTGGGGGCCACTTTCACATTCAACATGAGACGTACGGAAAGAACAGTGGTCTCTAGTGAAGATTTGCTGGCCGTCGGAGTGAGGAAACTCACTCCAAGTAGAGATTTGGGTAACATTCTCTCCACCTAGCTTGTTGTTGCCCAGGTGGAGTGTCCATCAAGCTAGGTGGAGAGAACATTGTCCAAATCTCATCTTGGAGTGAGTTTCCTCACTCCGAAGGCCAGCAAATCTTCACAAGAGACCACTGTTCTGTTCGTACGTCTCATGTTGAATGTGAAGTGGCCCCAACCCCCTACGCACATACCTAATCCCCACCTCGAGTTACTAGGTGGCCCTCCCATAGGGATACAAATACCTGTCTAGGGCATAGGCACTATAGCAATTCTCTCTCTCTCTCTCTCTCTCTCTCTCTCTCTCTCTCTCTCTCTCTCTCTCTTTTTATATATATATATATTCAGGGCAGAGTCAGAAGTGTCTTTGCTGGCAGTGATAAGGTTAGTAACGTTAAGGAGCATGTTTTATGGTAATAGGCAGTTCATCACACTAATACCTATGCAAGCTGAGAGATAGGTATTTGTATCTCTATGGGAGGCCCACTGCTCTCTTGTGAAGATTTGATGACCTTCGGAGTGAGGAAACTCACTCAAAGATGAGATTTGTGCAATGTTCTCTCAACCTAGCTTGATGTTACCCAGGTAGAGATATAAATACCAATCTAGTGTAAAGGCATTATAGCTAGTCTCTCTTTCCCGTGATAGCTAGGCTGGCTCTCCAGGAGCTTCAAAACTACTAAAACCAGCATTTGAGAACACATTGCAACATGTGATGCAACCTATCACACGGCTTAATGCTACTGAAAAAGGTGTAGCTAAAATCTGTGTTAAAGCCGTGCGATACGGCTTCGCAAAATGGTGAACTAACTCCTCCTCTTTTTCTGATTTGCATCGCAGCATACGTTATGGTGCTATTGCAAGCGTTAAAGGCTTTTTCGCATGCGTTAAGGGGTTTTCGCATGCGTTAAAGGTGATTAATGCATGCGAAAATGCCATAACGCTATTTGATAAATGACCCTGTAAGTGTCCAAATATTCACTTCAAAATTATCCATCTAAATGCTTCTGAATATGGACCTCCTTATTGTACTTTACTAAAAATGCTGTAAAAATGCCTACTTAACTTCTTACAGTTGAGTAACATGCTTGTTATCATATTTGCATGAGATTCTGTGGTAAATGTTATCACGACTGCAAAACTTCCATTTATTGCTCCTTTCTATACATTCGGTTTTGATTGTAAATATTACTACCCTTATCCTAAGGCTTGAGAGTAACTGCACTGAGTGGCAGTGACTACCCTTGAGAGAAACATGGGATATCCTCAAGGAGCAGCAGATACTACCATAAGAAGCTGGCTGGGCAGACTGGATGGGCCGTCTGGTCCTTTTCTGCCTTAATTTCTGTGTTACTATGTAAATGGTTAATACATAGAGTGATGTGATTATTACACAGTAAATGCCATTATTTCATTATAAGCTCTTTAGTACATCAGCTTGTTTATATATTTTTTTCTTAAGTGGATTAGAGGAAGAACTGATTGAACACGCCTATGTGCAATTTCTATTTCACATAAAGGATTTGGGGGAGATTAGGAAAGGGGGGGAAGTAAGAGGTTGGAATACAATTATTACTTAAAGTTCAGCATTTGTTTTCTTTAAAGGTTTCAATAAAGCATTTATTATACATGACTTTCAATATATTACTATATAAAGTTCAAGATTTTAGAAATGGTCCCCCATATATAATATATTTGCAACTCAAATTATCAATACTAGGAAATTCTATTTAGATAATGCAGTTATCACTAAGACAAAAATTCATTATGTTGTGAACACTAGTATTTTGATTATTTTCTGAGGAGATATTAAAGTTTCTGAAAGTTCTTGATACCTGCCATGTTTACCATTACAAATCTCAGTAAATCGGGTTCTAGTATACTGTCGCTCACAGTGATGCATGTAAAATACAAATATAGTAACAACTGCTGAAAACCGATTTGGAGAAAGGAGGCATAGCCATCATAAAAGGCACAGACCTATTGTTTAATCTATAAATATAAGAAGAACTAATATATTTTAGCATACCACCTAACTCCATATTAATAAACCATTTCTGTGGACAGGTAGAGCCAGTCTAGATTATACCCCAGTGCATTTATGAACTTACAATTCTGATTTTCCTGAGAAAACATTAATTGGAATAACTAGAGGAAGAAAATACAATAGGGTCAAAACTAGAAGCCCAAGGGTCAAGAAACAGACAATATTTTGAGGAATTTAGCTAATAGCTACGACTTTAAATTGTGTTCTTTTGGATGGAGAGTGATTCATTTGTCACCTTCCCACTGATTATCAATATATCTGACCTTTTGCTTTAAGTATTCATGTTTGTATTTTCCGTGAGATAAGCAGTATAAGTTACCCAGTAAATAAATGTGAGACCATGAGGGCATTGTGAGGTCCCACGTTATGACAGCCAGATTTCACAAAATTAACTCTCCAACAAAAGAAACATTTTTTTTAAAAATTGCTGCTGGAAAGTTGTAGACAGATAAACCTGTAAAACTGGTTTAGGGGACCCATTTCTGTTCATCACTAAATACATTTGGGATGAGATTTCTTCAAACTGTGATCCTTATAAAATAGTAACCGCTAGAACCCAAAACAACAGAAAAAAAGTCACAGTAAGTACTTCAATGATTTGTGCATTTGTGGGTTCTGGGTTTTCTTAACTGCAGTCCTTTTGACCAATTTCCACGTTGCAGTGAATAGAAAGGATGTTATATGGTTTCTTGCACAGGAAAGTGAAGTTGGAACAAAGAACAGGCACCAGACAGGCTTCCTGGTTAAAAATTATTAACCATGTTACTCCTGCTGCCAGCATTCCCATAAATCCAAGCAGCGCCAGGCAACTGCATCTCACCTAATGTGACTCAGCTGCTTGAAAACCCCGCTGAAGACCTTGTGGCATTCCATGCTGCCACCTCACCATGGGGGGAATGAACTTTATCTCTCTGACATTAAGTATGACTTTAAGTATGTTTGCTGTAAAGATGATTTACCTTTACTTGATAATTACTGATGTTCCTGGACTGAGTCTGATCCACCGCTATTATTTATCTCAAGATTATGCTGAGGGATACCCACCTGAGGAGACTGCATAAATCTCTTATGGTTTTTTTTTTTTATAAGGTCACCCATAAGACAAATCAAAAGTCCCAAAATTCTCAGCAGAATTTTGCTGCCCTGGATATAAATTTAGATATATAAAAAGTGATGGACTAAAAGGCCACCTCTCATCTTTCGCAACATGAGTGAACCCTGGAATGGAAACTGTGCCAATCTCTCTCTCTCTCTCTCTCTGCCGATTGCTTCTAAAAGACGAGGTAAACACATAACTGAAAAACATCAGAATAAATTCTTTGTTTCCTTCTTCTGGAAAGATCTATTCTCACAAAGCAAACACATGAAGGCATTTTTCTTAACTGAAATGATACAAGATCCACTGCTTAAACAGTAGGACAATACAATGAGCTGTTGTGTGGTGTTTGTGAGGAAGTATTATCCAATTCCGAATACTTGGAGGGGACAGCTTGGCTGCATCTTTCTGGATAAACTAGTAAACTGATCTCTCTCTCTCTTATCCAGGTTGGTTGTAGGTTGATTCGGTTGAGCCTGCCTCCCTAATAACCTGACGCGTGGCTTCTCATACTGTTGCTTAAAACACATTTGTACATAATTTGTTTTTTCCTATTCTGCCATCTTTTCATGTTTGCTTATTTAAAAAAAAAAAAAAAAAAATCTTTCTCGTTAAACCAATGCTGCCCCAGCGTTTCTCTTGAAAAGGCAAGTAAGTATACAGAAAAGCTAGGCTGTCTTTTTTTTTTTTCTCCAAGAAAAATGTATTTAAAATGAAACACATCAAAAGTAAAAGTAGGTGACAAATGTTTATATTTGTTAAGTGCCGTTGCTTTGATCCTGAATTTCTGTTTCATTTAAGAGGTTGACAAATGTGCTCTGTAGTTTGGCCTCAGACATCTTCAGGCTGCTGAGTGCTTTACTCCATGTGGAATCTATTTGATCCTGTACTTGTTTTCATCTCCAAACTAGTAGGACTATTGATTCAAGTTCACTGTTAGTTCTCAGGTGCTGTTCTATATGTTGGTATGCTTTCTGAGCAACCGATTTAGTTTGAGGGGTTTTTTTTGTTTGTTTGTTTGTTTGTTTTTTTAGTTTAGTCGTGTTTTGCTTCCATGATCCTGATAGGCTGTTTCTCATGGAAAAATCAAATTCAGGTAAGACCATGTATCTGATTCCTATGCCCACGATCAAACTCCAGAATAGAACTATACTGTTATACTTTCCCCACACCTGGGATTTTTTCTCAAGAAGTATTTTTAACATAGGCACATTTAATATCCCTTTCATACCTGGACTGAACGAGGGGGAGCATCAGGGAGCTGCTGGGGCATCGTGCAACCCATGGGGCTTCCTGGCAGGGTACAGGCTTGCTTCAGGGTCTCTCAGGCGAGAGAAATTTTGTAATAGCTTAAAAATAAAGACACTTCCACACCAAGTTGGAATAATTCAAATATAAGAGTTTACTGAGGAACACAATGAATTGTTAAGAGCTGACAAAATACAATTTCCTCTGGGTAATAGCCATTAAATATATCCAAACAGTCACATAAACAGTTTACAAGCATGCAGAGATATTTCTTCACTCTTTTAGACTGTTCCAAGGAATTGCTTAGACTTTGGAATTAAATACCCTTTCTATTAACCTGAATTAGCCTTGTGACTCTCTTCCTCTCCTGTAGTTTCTTGCCCATCATAGCCTGGGCAAATTTTAAATTGAGAACAGCATAGATAGATGGGGCTTGAAGTATATAGATTAGGCCATATAGGTATCAAGTTATTTTATTGTGTTTTTATTTGTTTATGAATATGTATACATTGATTGTATTTTTATTGTATTTTAATTGTAAACTGCTCTGGCCAGATCCTGTATAAAAGAAATGAGAAATAAATAAAATAAATTAATAGGGGTATGGCAGCCTGAACAAGAACGATATCCCTTGTCAATCTTTTGCTTTTCTTGGAATTTCCACTGATATTTCACTTCTGTAAAAGGTCCTGCTGACCACTGACTTGGGTAACAGTGCAGCTGCAGAATGTAGACACCTGAAGATCAATATTTAAAGGATTTCTATGGCTACATTTTAGAGCTGACCGAGCTGATGAACTTTGCACACGCAACTCGTATGCACAAAATATATCCAGATTAAAAGAGGCAGCAATGGAAGCATTCCAGGGGCTGGGCTAAACTTCAACTGCTGCATGCAGATATTGAGCACTCTCCAGTTAAAGTCCCACCCTAAAGTTATCCAGGAAAAGTTGTGCGCATAACTTTATCCAGGTATATTCAGCAGCAGACTAATCCATCTAAGTAGCAATGAATATTCAGATAATGTTACATGGGTAAAGTGCACTAGGGTTTTACCAGGCTTTATTATGTAGAAGGTTACAGCAGAGGATGTTAATAGGGAGTGGAGATTGATTTGCATGGCCAATTCCCACTGGGAGGGTCCTTAATTTCTGAACTATAAATGTGACTCTATGGGTCACCGGGGGGAGTCATAAGAAGAGCTACGAGAGGCATCAGAAATGTGTTTTCTCTCTCTGTCTTTGGTTTTCTCTCTCTGTCTTTGGTTGAAAGATTTGTTCAGAGTTCAGTGTGGTCTTGTCTAAAGACTGGGATTCAAGGAATGAGCCAGCTATAGTAGATCAAGAAAGGCAGTTATCCCCAGTTGTAGGTTAGAGAACCTTTCCAAGAACTATCCAGTGGTGCAGAATGCAAGGAGGGATTCAAACATTTTGGAAGACAGGTACATCAGTAGCATTTATTTATTTTATTTAAAACCTTTTATATACTGACATCCGTTTGCACATCGCATCAGTTTGCAAGTAACTTAATAACTTTAGGCGAAGCCTTTACATTGAAAGGTAACTGTGATATTAAGGAAACAAAAACAACTAAATAAATATGGCTATAATTTACAAGGAGCAAGCACCTCTGGAGGGGGTGCTGCTTAGGTGAATGGGAGGCAAAAGGATATTTACACAAAGTTTGATAAAGATTGAGAATGGCATTATATAATACTATTTGATGTATTTGATGCATGCCCAAAGGAGCCCAGAGTTCCAGCTCAGGAAAGAGATAGAGCCCTGGACAATATGCCATAAAAGATGATGGTGCCGTCCTTTATAGCACATCGTCCTACAGCTCCATCTCTTCCCTGAGCTGGAACTTCGGACTCACTTGGGCATGGTGCTGGACTCTCTGTCTCTCACAAGCAATGTTCCTTCTAATTTTTGAAAGACTATGGGCCGGATTTTAATACCTAGGTGCAGGTGTAGATTTGTGCACGCAACCTGGCACACACAAATCTACGCCCGATTTTATGACATGCGCGCATGTTATAAAATCCTGGGTCGGCGTGCGCAAGGTGCACACGTGTGCACCTTGCGCACGCCGAGCCCCAGAGGAGCCCCAATGGCTTTCCCTGCTCCCCTCCAAGGCCGCTCTGAAATCGAAGCGGCCTCGGAGGGAACTTTCCTGGTGCCCCCCCCCCCCACCTTCCCCTCCCTTCCCCTCCCTAACCCGCCCCCCAGCCCTACCTAAAACCCCCCTAACCTTTATTCCGTAAGTTGCGCCTGCCTCTGGGCAGGTGTAGGTTGCACGCGCTGGCCAAGTGCCAGCGCACGATCCCCTGGCACGGCCGCTGTGCCGGAAGCCTCAGTCACGCCCTCACCCCACCCCACCCCTTTCACAAAGCCTCGGGACATACGTGCATCCCGAGGTTTTCGCGCGTCGCTGGGCCTATGCAAAATAGGCTCGATGCACATAAATCCAGCTGGATTTACGTGCATAGGGCTTTTAAAATCTGCCCCTATATGTACTAACATTTTTTGTGTGCAAAGTTTGATTAGCTGAGTTTAAATTTGTGTGCTTTGAGCCAGTATAATACAAATAATGTTTAATATTTCTTTTGAGTGCTATGTTTTGCCATGTGTGCAGGTTTCACAACCTGTGTGCATGTGCATATGTACATAGTTTAGAAGCAACAGTGCTCACAAGAATCACGTGACTGTTGTCTTGCTAGCAGCATTATGACTTTTACATCTATGTTAATGTTTTTATTGCTTAGAAATTTTTTAAGGTAACATACTTTATTTTTGGACCCCAAACCTGTGATTTCCATGTGTCCTTGGACTGGTTCCATTTCAAGGCCTTGGACCCTGAAGGGTAAATCTCTTCCCCCCTCCCACTGAAGAACCCTAGGGGTAACAGAGGGTGCATTGAGGCCTCTGGAGCCTTGCTAAGAGAAAGTCAAGGACTACCAAGAAATAGCACTCAACATGGGACTCAAAGGTATAGGAGACTCAAAATCAGGTGGTCCATTATAACATCTCAATTTTTGGGGTTGTCAGGGAAAAAATGTATTTGGTGAGCTTTGAACCAGGGTCTATCTGGTTGGAAGTCTGTGCCTTATTTGTGAGATCACAGAATGAATTTAAATTTAGATAGCCTCAGACCTAGTGTTGCCAACTGGCTCCCGATTTTCAGGACAGGTTGATCCAGTCCTAGTTTTACTCCTCTGCTTGCAGGTACTTATAGTCTTGCTTTTCTTAGGGAATGCAATAGGGAAATTTATTTTATTTATTTATTAAAGGCTTTTATATACCGACTTTCTTGATACAAATCAAATCAACTCGGTTTACATCGAACAAAGCAGTAACTATAACCAACCAATCAACAAGAGATAAATTAAAGGAGCATAAAGTTACATAATAACAAGGAAGCCTTAACTGGGAGTAGGAAAAAAAGAGGGGGAACAAGATAAAAGTACTAAATACAATGGAGTATGGGAGGGAGGCAAGGGGCCGACCTCATGATGACTTGTGAGCGTAATTAGCGTTTGTTTATTTACATAAGTGATGAAACAGTTCTAAATCAGAATAAGTCCCAGCATTATTCTAAATCAGAATTATTCTAAATCAGAATAAGTCGCAGCATGCAATGGGGTAAACCCAGGACTGGATCAACCTGTCCTGAAAATCTAGAGCTAGTTGGCAATCCTACTCAGACCCTCAGACCAGTGTTATCCTGGGATGTGGATCTGTCCTGTCCAAGGATCTGGACTGATCTTTAAATGTTCAAAAAAGGGTTGCCTAGAAAGGTGCAGTGTTCTGGCAACTTAATGGCTGAGAGCTGCAAGGTAGAATGGGAAGATGAAGCTCTGTTGCCGCAGAAGGCGTTTTCAGAAGGCGTTTGACAAAGTTTGACAAAGTTCCTCATGAGAGGCTTCTAGGAAAAGTAAAAAGTCATGGGATAGGTGGCGATGTCCTTTCGTGGATTGCAAACTGGCTAAAAGACAGGAAACAGAGAGTAGGATTAAATGGGCAATTTTCTCAGTGGAAGGGAGTGGACAGTGGAGTGCCTCAGGGATCTGTATTGGGACCCTTACTGTTCAATATATTTATAAATGATCTGGAAAGAAATACGACGAGTGAGATAATCAAATTTGCAGATGACACAAAATTGTGCAGAGTAGTTAAATCACAAGCAGATTGTGATAAATTGCAGGAAGACCTTGTGAGACTGGAAAATTGGGCATCCAAATGGCAGATGAAATTTAATGTGGAAAAGTGCAAGGTGATGCATATAGGGAAAAATAACCCATGCTATAATTACACGATGTTGGGTTCCATATTAGGTGCTACAACCCAAGAAAGAGATCTAGGTGTCATAGTGGATAACACATTGAAATCGTCGGTTCAGTGTGCTGCGGCAGTCAAAAAAGCAAACAGAATGTTGGGAATTATTAGAAAAGGAATGATGAATAAAACGGAAAATGTCATAATGCCTCTGTATCGCTCCATGGTGAGACCGCACCTTGAATACTGTGTACAATTCTGGTCGCCGCATCTCAAAAAGATATAATTGCGATGGAGAAGGTACAGAGAAGGGCTACCAAAATGATAAGGGGAATGGAACAACTCCCCTATGAGGAAAGACTAAAGAGATTAGGACTTTTCAGCTTGGAGAAGAGACGACTGAGGGGGGATATGATAGAGGTGTTTAAAATCATGAGAGGTCTAGAACGGGTAGATGTGAATCGGTTATTTACTCTTTCAGATAGTAGAAGGACTAGGGGACACTCCATGAAGTTAGCATGGGGCACATTTAAAACTAATCGGAGAAAGTTCTTTTTTACTCAACGCACAATTAAACTCTGGAATTTGTTGCCAGAGAATGTGGTTCGTGCAGGTAGTATAGCTGTGTTTAAAAAAGGATTGGATAAGTTCTTGGAGGAGAAGTCCATTACCTGCTATTAGGTTCACTTAGAGAATAGCCACTGCCATTAGCAATGGTTACATGGAATAGACTTAGTTTTTGGGTACTTGCCAGGTTCTTATGGCCTGGATTGGCCACTGTTGGAAACAGGATGCTGGGCTTGATGGACCCTTGGTCTGACCCAGTATGGCATTTTCTTATGTTCTTATGTTCTTAAGACTCTGAACTGAGATACCAGTGAATCAACTGTCTATGACCAGACCTGGGTTAATTTTCACAGTAGACAAAGGTCTACTGGACTGGGTTAGAATATGAGAAGATAAGAAATACCACGTTGGGACAGACCAAGATCCATCAAGCCCAGTATCCTGTCTCTGTCAGTGGCTAGTCCAAGTCGCAAGTATCTGCTAGATCCCATGAAGTAGACCTACTTCCTGTTAATTGTTCCCTGGGTTAGCAATAGCTTTTATAAGTCTACTTAATGATTTTGGTGGACTTTTCCTCCAGGAATTTGTAGAAACCTCTTTTAAACTCTGCTATGCTAGTTGCCTTGACCATGCCTTCTGGCAGCAGATTCCACAGCGTGCTTGTGAACTGAGTAAAACGTACTTTCTATTATTTGTTTTAAATCTACTGGCTGTTAGTTTCATGGAATGTCCCCTTGTTTAGCAATATTGGAAAGGGTAAATAGCTGTCCTTTTTTTTCCCATTCCACCTCACTCATGCTTTTATAAACTTCTGTCATGTCCTCTCTCAGCCATCTCTTTTTCCAAGGTGAAGATACCTAACCTATTTAACCTTTCATCCCCTTTATTATTCCTTTCCCTTTATTATTTTATCACCATTTTCTGCATCTTTTCTAGTTCCATTCTGCCTTTTTTTTTTTTTAAATGGGGAGACCAGAACTGCATACAATCTCAAGGTGCAGTTGCACCATGCATGCATACATGCATGCATACAATCTCAAGGTGCAGTTGCACCATGGATCAACATAGAGACAATAAAATCTTCTATTTTATTTTCCATTCCTTTTCGGATTATTCCTAATATTCTATTCACTTTTTTTTCCACTGCCGCACACTTTCCTGAGGATTTCAATTTATTCTCCACAAGAACTCCAAGTTCCTTTTCCAGTTATGACACCCAATACAGAAGCCAGCATTTTGTACCTGTAATTGGGATTATTTTTCCATATGTGCATCACTTTGCACTTCATCTGTCATTTAGATGCCAGTCTCACAAGGTCCTTCTGCAATTCCTCACAGTCAACTGCTCTTTTAACAACTTTGAATAATTTCATATCGTCAGCAAATTTGATCATCTCACTTTCTCCTTTTTCCATATCATTTAAGAATATGTTAAATAACACAAATACCAATACTAATCCCTGTGGCACTTCATTCAAGACATTTCTCCATTTAGAAAACTGACCATTTAGTCCTACCCTCTTGTTCCTGTCTTTCCAGTTTCCAATCCACAGTAAGACACTCATGACTTTGTGATTTCCTAACTAGTCTCTCATGAGGCACTTTGTCAAATGCCATCTGAAAATCCAAATATACTATTTCAACTAGGGATGTGCATTCGTCCTGGTTCAGCCACCCTGAAAAGCGAAGCGGATTTTCCCGAAATTTCAGGAAAATTCATTTTTCGGGTTAGTGTGCACTAACCCCGAAAATCGGGTCAGCCGTAAAAAATCAGCCTGAACCGTGGGAAAACACAATTTCCTGCGGCAGGCTGATAACAAAGGCCGAACCAAAAGGTTCGGCCGAATCACATCCCTAATATCAACCAGATCATATTTAAAAGAATTGAGCACGGGTGTGCTCAATTATGCATAAATTATGCATAAATTATGCATAAAATGCATAAATAAATAAAAATGCATAAATATGGGCTCACATGCACTTGTGCAAGTGTGTGCATGACATAAAATACATGTAATTTTAACAAATACCTTGCATGTGAATTTTGTGCATATATTTACGCATGGTTTTTTGTTTATGTGTAAATTTGCACGTGAATCATACATATAAACACTTCTGCAATGTGCGACTTCCGGTTGTTCCGGGGTAGGCTCATTTCATGATGCTACCATCAGCACACTAGCCCAACTTCATCACTAGGGATGTTGCCCGACTGGCACCCCTGATGGTAGCTCATGAAAGGAAGCTGTTCCCCATCCTGGAAGTGAGGAAAAACCTCAGAGTAATGAAGCAGGCCTGGACTATAACTCTAAACTGAATTTGGACAATCATCAGAGCTAGTCTATCAGCTGGAGCTGGGTCTAAAGTGTAATTGGCATCAGATATTTCCCATTCATACTGATTTAACAGGACAAAGGGTTGGTAGGTTGGAAGAAACAAAAGAGTTTCATTAGAAAATCTGGACCTGACATATTGTAAGACATAGGACACATATGGTCCATTTCTAAATGGAGAAAAAAAACTGGCTCAAAGAGAATAAGACCAATCCTAAAATATTAATCATCTAGACCTCTGATAATAATGTAATCATCCACACATTCCATGCTATCCTAATATCTAAGAAATACCTTATGGAGGTAGAATAGCAGCAAGCTCCATAGCAACAGGGACTGGCAGATCTGATCCAGGTCTTGCCCTCATTGTAAACTATAGGGAAAAACACTAGACCAGATCCTAAAGTCCCAGAGGCGATAGATCCATCAGTTATGTAGTGTATAAACCAAGTATACCACAACACTAGAGAAGAAACATGCAAAAGATAAATGTATATACGCGAGTAACAGTAAAGATACATATATTTCCTATCTATTTTAATTATATACATGTGTAATATTTAATTGTGTATATTCTTCTCTTATGCATTCGTAAATATGTGCCATTTATGTGTGTCTGTGAGCATAAAGGACTGGTCTCCAGTGCATGTCTTCCTACTTGCACCATGTCTGGACGGTGTAGAGTGCTCGTGAGGAAGCCAAACTTCCTTCAAAGGGAGGTGGACCTTCTTGTCCATCAGGTCATGAGTGTCCAGGATCTCCTGAATGGCCCACAGTTCATGAGAGTGGACTCATTTAGGAAGGAAATGATATGGGAGAAGATCTGTCACAGGCTGAAATCAGTCTTTCATAACAACCATAGTTTGAAAGACCTGAGCTACAAATGATAGGATCTTCAATATCTCATCAAACAGAAGTGGGCTAGGATGAGCATTGAAGGGCCTGCCAGCCAGGTCACTTTCATCACAGCAGAACAGTTGGTGCTGAGCATCATTTTGGAAAGGATTGGCTAATTGGACATTTCACAACCTGAAGGCCAGCAAGGTGAGCATTTTATATAGGAAAGTCAGCTAAAATGTGTGTATGGAATGATTTTTTTTTTTATATGTATTCTACCATATTTTGATATATGTGGTCCAGTGAAGATCCTGGGCAATTGGAAATACAGGGAGGGCCAATAAGCACCCTAGGCCTCCTGTCCTCCCGGAGTTTCTGGATAAAGTGAAAAGTTGAGTATTTTATTAGCCATAATGCACTTGTAAGCATTGAAACTTTTCCAGCTCTTTAGTCAATAATACACTGAACACAGATGGAATGGTGGAACATTTATTACTTGATGGCTTGAAAATAAATGTCTAACCAGGAACCTTTTCTGTATAGTGATGCCTCAGTATCTAATCTATATGCATACAGAAACTATAAGACTTCACTTTGCTGTCACCTTCAGACTGACTACACTGGACAGGTCTTTGGGACAGATACAACTTCCAACTTGAGCCCACCCAGTAGAGGAAAGTTAGCTTCAATCTTAACTTCCAATGTAATGTTTACTCTCCTTACAGTTTATGGCAGCTTGTAGTAGAATCAGACTCAGACTCTGTAGCACCTCCCTTTAAACTACTCATCTGCTTGTTGAATTCTCTTTTCCTCTTCTCTCCTCTGAGCCTCGTCTGTGAAGATACCATTCCTATGTTGGCACTCTGAGAACACACCCCTCCTAATGGGTGAGTGCAGCACCTCTATTGCAAAAGGCCACTACGCTGACAGCTGACAGGCTAGGCCTGATGAAACCTCTGTCCTATTGAGGGTACTCAGACCAGTTAAAGGCACATACAGGATGTTAATAAGGAGTTGATATATCTTTAAAGAGGACATAAATGGCCATCCCCTTACATTTAGAAATGTTTTGTGTTTGAAATATCATTTGGTGCACAATGCAGCTATGTGAGCCTTCAAGAGCTGAGTTGGCAATTGTATCAAGATTTTCTGAACATGTTGATCCAATCCAGGCTTTACTCCAAGGCATGCAGGAACTTGTAGTCTAGCTATTCTAAGGGAAAGCATTATGGAAGTCAGAACTACTAGTCCCAGAATGCTATAGATAAATTAAAGGACTGGATCTTCCTGTTCTTAACAACTGGGGCCAGTAAGCAACCCTTTTCAAGAGCCATCCTATTTATTCTCTGCCTTTGACTGCTGGTGCATATTATAAACAGTGTTTCCTAGGAATATATCTGTACCGTGGGAATGCTTTCTATTCAGCTCGTGGTATAGTAGGAGGTGCTATATTAGAGATCATAGAATTGTCCCATTAGGCAGCAAAGAAGGACACATGAGTGTGAAGAGAAATACCCATATATCATGTATATTTAAATTATGTACAATTTTGCAGGGGAGCAGCCAGGTGATAACTCAGATGGCCCTGACGAAGTGGTCTCCAAAAGGCATAGGAGCACTCATTGGTGCTGCCATCTAGCCTAGAGGAGGACAATGAGGAGGAAGAGGGACTCACAGAAGAGCACCTAACGCCTGAGCAGTGATTGCCCATGAGGGAAAAGGAATAGGAGGCAGCTGCTCTTTCATGTGTGCCGGTTCTCCAGCAGGTTGCAGGTGGCCAGGAGGAGACCAGTTCTGCAGAGGAGGACTTTGTCTTCCTCAAGAGGATGAGGTGCAGGACACACCAGCAGAGAGATGCTTAATTGAACTGAATGCTAGACTGGTGGATGAGATGGCAGGACTCAAGACTGAAATGTAGAACATGCAGCAGGAGATGCAGGGTGTTTGGCAGGAGCTAGGGACATTCATGATGCAATGGAGGTCTAGACTGCAGTGTGGAGGGAGATGCTGTAGTGGATGCCCTCCTGCCAGCCGCAGCCCCTACCATCTCCATGCTGTGCAACGGCTCCCTGGATGCAGCTCCCACAAGCCTTTGCAGCACCACTGATTTAGCCAACTAAATGATTTTCAATTATTTCTTTATTAAGTTTAAATCATATTTACAAAGAAACATGAAATAAAAACAGAAATAAAAAAGTATACAAGTACATCGAAGAAAAAAAAAAGAGAAAATCACATTTGTCTAGTATAGTCCACATTAAATTGGAGACGCCATTAAAAAGGAAAAAAGAAATACAGCAATGCTAGTCTTTCTCCCTATAACCAGTATCTAGCATTATCAAGTAGATTTATCTAACCAAAAAGTTTCCAAGTGCATTGGATCTACAGAAACAAACTTAGGAAAATGTGGGAGGGAGGTTCTGGAAGCCAAATTTAGGCTCTTAGGTAGAAAGATTAAATCCAGAACCTCCAGGGTAGCATTCTCTGAAATGCTCCCTGTTCCACACGCAGGTCACCAGAGGCAGGCAGAGCTCCGGAGTCTCAATGCATGGATGAGACGATGGTGCAAGGAAGAGGGATTCAGTTTTGTTAGGAACTGGGGAACCTTTTGGGGAAGGGGGAGTCTCTTCCGAAGGGATGGGCTCCACCTTAACCAGGGTGGAACCAGACTGCTGGCGCTAACCTTTAAAAAGGAGATAGAGCAGCTTTTAAACTAGAACAAAGGGGAAATCCGACAGTCGCTCAGCAGCGTATGGTTCGGAGAGAGGTATCTTTAAAGGATACTAATGATGCATTAGAATTAGGGCATCCCGACAGTGAGGTTCCAATAATTAGAAAAGTAGTCCAAGTGCCTGTAACTAAAAACTCACCTGAGCTAAAAAATTCTAACTTATCCCTATCAATTAAAAAGCAGAATGAAAATACAAACAAAAAACAAACTTTGAAATGTTTGTATGCTAATGCCAGAAGTCTAAAAAGTAAGATGGGAGAATTAGAATGTATAGCAGTAAATGATGACATAGACTTAATTGGCATCTCAGAGACATGGTGGAAAGAGGATAACCAATGGGACAGTGCTATACCGGGGTACAAATTATATCGCAATGACAGAGAAGAGCACTCGCGAGGAGGTGTGGCGTTTTATGTCTGGGATGGCATAGAGTCCAACAGGATAAACATCCTGCATGAGACTAAATACAAAATTAAATCTTTATGGGTAGAAATCCCTTGTGTGTCAGGGAAGACTACAGTGATAGGGGTATACTACCGTCCACCTGGTCAAGATGGTGAGATGGACAGTGAAATGCTAAGAGAAATTAGGGAAGCTAACCAAATTGGTAGTGCAGTAATAATGGGAGACTTCAATTACCCCAATATAGACTGGGTAAATGTATCATCGGGTCACGCTAGAGAGATAACGTTCCTGGATGGAATAAACGATTTATTTATTTAACAGTTTTTTATACCGACCTTCATAGTAGATAACCATATCAGATCGGTTTACATTTTAACAAGGGTAAACTGATGTAACAATTCTGGTAAACAATGGATAACAAAGGAAAAGGAATAAGTCAAAGTTACAATCAACAAGGAATGGAAACTTGGGAGCTTAAAACAAGCTGGAAGGAAGATAAAAGCAAAAGCAGGTAGAATAAATATAAGCAGGTAGAATAAATATAAGCAGGTAGAATAAATATAACGTGATATGAATAATTTAACGGGTTAGAGCTTATGCTTTAACCTGGAACGTGCCAGTGTCCATTGTTCAGGAGGTAGTGTGTCAAAGGTCTTGTATGAAGTGGGGCTCAAGCTATTGATTATCAGGTGGATCTGGGAAGGCTTGGTGAAAGAGCCACGTCTTTAGTCTTTTTCTGAAGGTTAAGAGGCAGGGTTCCAATCTGAGATTTGCTGGGATGCTATTCTAGATAGATGGGCCTGCTATTGAAAAAGCTCTGTCTTTGGTCGTAGAGAGGCGTGTGGCTTTAGTAGGGGGACATTTCAGAGTGCCTTTGTGAATATCTCTCGTTGGTCTGTTAGAGGAGTGGAGTTGGAAAGGGATTTCCAGGTCGAGTTGGAGTTGTTGATGGATGGATTTGTGTATTAGGGTAATAGATTTGTACAGGATTCTGAAATTTACTGGTAACCAATGTAGGTTTCTGAGGATGGGGGAGATGTGTTCACTGCGGCTGGTGTTGGTCAGCAGTCTCGCTGCCGCATTTTGTAACATCTGCAGTGGTTTGGTGGTAGATTTGGGGAGGCCTAGGAAGAGGGCACTGCAGTAATCTATTTTGGTGAAAAGTAGTGCCTGGAGGACTGTCCTGAAGTCTTGGAAAAATAATAGTGGTCTAAGTCGTTTCAATACCAGAAGTCTGTAGAAGCTGTCTTTGGTAGTTGTGTTGACCATTTTTTTAAGGTTTAGTCGATTGTCTATTATTGCCCCAAGGTCTCTCACGTGCGTGCAGGTAATGTGAGCATTGTGTGGTGAAGGTGGAGGAAGATTGTTTTCATTTGAAGAGATGAGGAGAAGCTCCGTCTTTGAGGCATTGAGGACCAAGTTTAAGCTGTTGAGTAGATTAGTAATGGATAGAAGGCAGTTATTCCAATAGGTGAGAGCTTTTGAGATTGATTCTGTTATAGGGATTAAAATCTGTACGTCGTCTGCGTGCAGATAGTGAATTAGGTTGAGATCTGTAAGTAGTTTGCAGAGGGGGAGGAGGTATATATTAAAGAGGGTTGGAGATAAGGATGATCCTTGTGGTACGCCAAGTGAAGATTTTGTTAGAGGTGACTCCTTGTTATTGATTTTGACTTTGAAAGACCTATTGCTGAGGAAGGACTTGAACCAGTTGTGGGCTGATCCGGAGATGCTGATATCCTCTAGGCGATCCAGAAGGATGGCGTGATTGACGGTGTCAAATGCCGCCGAAATGTCTAACAGAACTAATAAGAAGGAATGTCCTTTGTCTAACCCCATTATAATATGGTCTGTAAGCGAAATGAGGAGGGTCTCCGTGTTGCGTGATTTCCGGAAACTGTATTGCGAAGGGTATAGGATCTTATGGTCCTCTAGATATTCTGAAAGCTGGGTGTTTACCAGTTTCTCAGTAAGTTTGGCAACGAATGGTAGATTGGAGATGGGTCTAAAGTTGGCTAATACATTAGGGTCTAGATTGTGTTTCTTGAGGAGGGGCTTAAGAGAAGCAGTTTTTAGGCTGTCTGGGTAGCTTCCTTGAGTTAGAAGGCTGTTAATAATATTTGTTAGAGGTCCTGAGATCGTGTTTGGGATGAGAAGCAGGAGTCACGATGGGATATTATCGGCCGGATGACTAGATGGTTTCTGTCTTTTTAGAAGGGATTCAATCTCTTTAGTGGAGATTAATTCGAAGCTGTCCAACTTGGGTTTAAAAAAGGAATTGAAATTCTCGTCTGATTTGAGAGGTGTTGTATTTGGAGGAAGGAGAGCGAGAGTATTTAGAATCTTCAGTTGAAAAAATGTGGCGAGTTCATTAGCCTTGGATAGCGCTTGTTCATCTGGAATAGGTGGCGGGGTTGATTTGGTTATTTGTATTACGTAAGCAATAGGGCCTGGGCGTCGTACTGGTAGTGGTGTATTTTGTTGGCGTAGTATTCCTTCTTTTTTTGTAGTATGCAGGTCCTATAGCGATGTAAGAATCCCTTGTATGCTGAAAGGGTAGTTGAATTGGGGGTTTTTCGCCATCTATTTTCTTTATGGCGTAAGTCTTGTTTCATCTGTTTTAGTTCGGTGCTGAACCAGGGTTGATTTCCCTTTTTTTTTGGATTGATTGTTTTGGAGGTTATTGGGCACCATTTGTTTGCAACTACTTCAGTAATTTTTTGCCAGGAAGATAGGGCTGAGTCGGGATTAGATAGGTCCAGTTTGGAGAGTTCCTTGGAGAGCTGCTCGCTGAGTATATCAGATGGACATGATTTCCTGAATTGAATGGTGGAAAGGTGCGGAGAGGTGTGTGTCTGTTTGTATGTGGCGAATGAAGATTCTATCAAGAAATGATCTGACCAAGGGATTGGGGTACATGTAGGGTCTACAGTGCACGTGAATTTAGAGTTAATGAATATTAAATCCAGGGTGTGACCAGCTTTGTGTGTGGGGCTGTTGATAGTCTGAGAGAATCCCATTGCAGTAAGGGTGGTGAGGAAGGCTTCGCAGTTCGCAGATCGGGGTAGAGCGTCTGTATGGAGGTTGAAATCACCCATAATCATTGTTGGTAGGTCTAAGTTAATATGTTTCGCTATGGATTCTGTGAGGGGTGAAGGGTCGGTTTCTAGAACTCCTGGAGGGGCGTAGACTAACAAAATTTGTAGAAGTTTTGACTTGACTAATCCTAGTTCCAATTTGGGCTCAGTCTTAATGGTGTGGGCGGTCAGTCTGAGTTCTTTCTTGGAGGCTAGAAGAAGTCCGCCTCCTCTTTTTTTGTGTCTGTGGAAGGTGAAAATGTCATATACCTGGATAGGTAGTTGGTTGGTTAAGGCAATGTCCGAGTTTTTTAACCAGGTTTCTGTGATGGCACAGATGTCTGGGTTGGCGTCCAGGAGGTAATCATTGAGGATGTGTGTCTTTTTCATTAGAGATTGTGCATTGAGGAGGGTTACTGAGAGTAGCGTGAGGCCTAGAAGTTGGTTCAAAGGTGACATCATGATTGGAATAATTCTTTTTTGTAAGGCGTTGGTAGAGTTAGGTAAGGAGATTCTCCTTTGGTTGTAAATGATTGGGATGTTGTAAGTGAACATGATGAATGAAGTTTTGGAAGAGGTTTAGTCTGATAAATATTTTGGTTGGGACTGGATACGGACTGGTGAGAGTCTGTATGAATAAGGGAAATGTCTGAGGATGGATGAAAGAAGGTGTCTGTCTGATTGAAGGGCGGTTTGGATGATTGCTGAAAGGGTGTCTGTAAGCTTGTTGGATTGCTTGGATGGGTGCTCTGTCCTCCGTATGCGTGGGTGGTTGTTTGATCAAATGTTGATAGAGCTCCTATTCTGGAGGTCGCTAAGACTTAAGCAGAATTTATATTGGTTTCTCGGATTCGTGACTTGTTTGAGTGCTGGTGAGCTAACGACGAGTGGAGGAGTTTGTCACTTTTTCTGGTTAGTAGCGAGGGTACTCGCTATGCTCCCTATAGTGAACAGAGTTAGTGTAGACGTTTCACCTTACGTGGCGGAGTTGGGATGGCACCTCGGTCGGTGTGTGGCTTCTGCGTAGAGGGTTGGACCTGGTCCTGGGGCTCTCCAAGGGGCGCGCTAAGGGGCAGGCCCCTTAGGTCGCGCTCCTTCGGGCGCGCGACGCCTGGCGTGCGACGCCGCCAGTAGAGGCTTAAATTTAAAGGGATAATAGATGCCTTCTGATTGGCTGAGAGGCTGGTGCTCCACTGGTCGGCGGGGCTTGGGTCCCAGGCGGGGCAGCGCCGAAGAGGTCGGGATGACCGGCAGGGAGGCAGGTTAGCCGCGGCAAAGGGCTGGCCGGAACAAGGAGCCCCGATTTAAAGGGCTTACCTTATTTATTTATTTATTTTGGGCGTCAGTTCCTTTAGCCTGTTACAGGCCTCTGATTGGTTGTGCAGGTCCCACGTGGTCCGATCGCAGGGCTGGCGGATCGGGGCGTTGAGCGGCCGAGGCTGGGGCTGCGCTGGTCGGCGGGGCTTGGGTCCCAGGCGGGGCAGCGCCGACGAGGTCGGGATGACCGGCAGGGAGGCAGGTGATAGCTTTATGGAGCAATTGGTTCAGGAACCGACGAGAGAGGGAGCAATTTTAGATCTAATTCTCAGTGGAACACAGGACTTGGTGAGAGAGGTAACGGTGGTGGGGCCGCTTGGCAATAGTGATCATAATATGATCAAATTTGATTTAATGTCTGGAAAAGGAACAGTGTGCAAATCCAAGGCTCTCGTGCTAAACTTTCAAAAGGGAAACTTTGATAAAATGAGAAAAATTGTTAGAAAAAAAACTGAAAGGAGCAGCTACAAAAGTAAAAAATGTCCATGAGGCGTGGTCATTGTTAAAAAGTACCATTCTAGAAGCACAGTCCAGATGTATTCCACACATTAAGAAAGGTGGAAAGAAGGCAGAACGATTACCAGCATGGTTAAAAGGGGAGGTGAAAGAAGCTATTTTAGCCAAAAGATCTTCATTCAAAAACTGGAAGAAGGATCCAACAGAAGAAAATAGGATAAAGCATAAACATTGGCAAGTTAAATGTAAGACATTGATAAGACAGGCTAAGAGAGAATTTGAAAAGAAGTTGGCTGTAGAGGCAAAAACTCACAGTAAAAACTTTTTAAAATATATCCGAAGCAGAAAGCCTGTGAGGGAGTGAGTTGGACCGTTAGATGATCGAGGGGTTAAAGGGGCACTTAGAGAAGATAAGGCCATCGCGGAAAGATTAAATGATTTCTTTGTTTCGGTGTTTACTGAAGAGGATGTTGGGGAGGTACCCATAATGGAGAAGGTTTTCATGGGTAATGATTCAGATGGACTGAATCAAATCACGGTGAACCTAGAAGATGTGGTAGGCCTGATTGACAAACTGAAGAGTAGTAAATCACCTGGACCGGATGGTATACACCCCAGAGTTCTGAAGGAACTAAAAAATGAAATTTCAGACCTATTAGTAAAAATTTGTAACTTATCATTAAAATCATCCATTGTACCTGAAGACTGGAGGATAGCAAATGTAACCCCAATATTTAAAAAGGGCTCCAGGGGCGATCCGGGAAACTACAGACCGGTTAGCCTGACTTCAGTGCCAGGAAAAATAGTGGAAAGTGTTCTAAACATCAAAATCACAGAACATATAGAAAGACATGGTTTAATGGAACAAAGTCAGCATGGCTTTACCCAGGGCAAGTCTTGCCTCACAAATCTGCTTCACTTTTTTGAAGGAGTTAATAAACATGTGGATAAAGGTGAACTGGTAGATATAGTATACTTGGATTTTCAGAAGGCGTTTGACAAAGTTCCTCATGAGAGGCTTCTAGGAAAAGTAAAAAGTCATGGGATAGGTGGCGATGTCCTTTCGTGGATTGCAAACTGGCTAAAAGACAGGAAACAGAGAGTAGGATTAAATGGGCAATTTTCTCAGTGGAAGGGAGTGGACAGTGGAGTGCCTCAGGGATCTGTATTGGGACCCTTACTTTTCAATATATTTATAAATGATCTGGAAAGAAATACATGAGTGAGATAATCAAATTTGCAGATGACACAAAATTGTTCAGAGTAGTTAAATCACAAGCAGATTGTGATAAATTGCAGGAAGACCTTGTGAGACTGGAAAATTGGGCATCCAAATGGCAGATGAAATTTAATGTGGATAAGTGCAAGGTGATGCATATAGGGAAAAATAACCCATGCTATAATTACACAATGTTGGGTTCCATATTAGGTGCTACAACCCAAGAAAGAGATCTAGGTGTCATAGTGGATAACACATTGAAATCGTCGGTACAGTGTGCTGTGGTAGTCAAAAAAGCAAACAGAATGTTGGGAATTATTATAAAAGGAATGGTGAATAAAACGGAAAATGTCATAATGCCTCTGTATCGCTCCATGGTGAGACCGCACCTTGAATACTGTGTACAATTCTGGTTGCCGCATCTCAAAAAAGATATAATTGCGATGGAGAAGGTACAGAGAAGGGCTACCAAAATGATAAGGGGAATGGAACAACTCCCCTATGAGGAAAGACTAAAGAGGTTAGGACTTTTCAACTTGGAGAAGACGACTGAGGGGGGATATGATAGAGGTGTTTAAAATCATGAGAGGTCTAGAACAGGTAGATGTGAATCGGTTATTTACTCTTTCGGATAGTAGAAAGACTAGGGGGCACTCCATGAAGTTAGCATGGGGCACATTTAAAACTAATCGGAGAAAGTTCTTTTTTACTCAACGCACAATTAAACTCTGGAATTTGTTGCCAGAGGATGTGGTTAGTGCAGTTAGTATAGCTGTGTTTAAAAAAGGATTGGATAAGTTCTTGGAGGAGAAGTCCATTACCTGCTATTAAGTTCACTTAGAGAATAGCCACTGCCATTAGCAATGGTTACATGGAATAGACTTAGTTTTTGGATACTTGCCAGGTTCTTATGGCCTGGATTGGCCACTGTTGGAAACAGGATGCTGGGCTTGATGGACCCTTGGTCTGACCCAGTATGGCATTTTCTTATGTTCTTATGTTCTTATGTTTCTCTGATAGGTAACTATGCACTTACATGGTAGAGCAAAGCACCTAAAGACAAACTGGTACTTTATGACCGCAAAATAAAGAATCCTTATATTTAAAATATTACTTAAAGAACATTTCTTCATCAGCAGTCAGTGCAAAGGAGACAACAAAAGTAGCTCTAGTACAGATATTATCATTAGAAGTCTGCAAAAATAGAGAGATCTGAACTAGGGTCAGGGTGCAGAACATCTGCCTCCCTTACCTCACTGCCAGTTGTCCTCTTTTTGACGGCTATATAATAACAATTCGATATCAGAAATTTCTTATCTGGAAAAAATTGAAAAAGTTTTAACCACATATTTCGTAAAATATTCTTCCCCTGAAATCAGAAGAGAATAAGGAAAATTCAACAAATGAAGGCTGTTAGACCTAAGTTTGTTTCAAAAGACTCACATTTAGTAAACAGCGAAATCTTATCTTTAATTCCTGCACAGGATACCGACTGTAAATTAGTAACAAGAGTAGAGTGAATAGACATTTTTGATTCCAAGGAAAGAAATCTAGCATCCACTTCCTGCAATTTATTAATGGTATCCCTGGGAAAATGACAGTGTTGGACAACTTAGAATGTATACCTACAACAACTTCCCAGATGTTTTTAAGGGATATCTCCCCAGATACAGGCACAAAATTTGGCTCTTCCATAGCTTCCCCAGCCAAAACTTGCATTGGGGTTGGAATTGGAATAACCTTCTTCCCATCATTTATCTGTTCCATATTTAAATCTACTAGACAGTCAGTGCCTATTAACTGAGATGAAATTACCCCACAAAACCGATCAGGAGTTTTTGTGGCAAAGTTAAGATGCTCAGAATGAGAGGTGGAGATTTAACTCCAGGACTCAAGAAGGTATTCTCCAGTTCTGTACTCACATTCTCGTGCAGTGATGAGCTGGAGCTATCATTAAGTTTTTAACTTGTACACTCTATGGTAATATTATTTTACCGGCCTATCTTCCTTCCAGCTTGTTGCAAGCTTCCAAGTTCTCTCCCCTTGTTGATTGTAACTTTTTGACTTATTCCTACTTATTGTTATCTTTCGTTTACGTGAATTTGTTACTCTTGTTTTTCCCTTTGTTAAATTGTAAACCGATCTGATATGGTAAATTTACTATGAAGGTCGGTATAAAAAACTGTTAAATAAATAAATAAATCATGACGATCCATTGGCCCACAAGTAGGAGTTGAGCTTGAGGATTCAGGTGTGCAAAACTTCTCCTTCCTCAGTCTTTCTATTTTTATCCAATATAGAAGGCAAAAAAAAAAAAATCGCCTTAAGGGGCGTGCCCCTTTGGTGTGTGGCTTTGATGTGCCGGTGCTCCCCGACATGAAGATGATGTCAGCATCAGGTGGTCTCAATGTTCCAGTGCACTTCTCTCCACGAGGTCTAACAAGCGGTAGGGCAGGCAGCTCACTCCATAGTGCAGGGCACCTCCTTATGTAGGCCTCCAACGTGAAGATGAAGTCAGCGTCGGGCAGCTTCGATGTTCCAGTGCACGTCTCTCCATGAGGTCTAAAAAGCAGTAGGTCAGGCAGCTCACACCACACTGTAGGGCACCTCCTTATGTAGGCCCCTGAGGCAAAGATGATGTCAGCATCGGGCGGCCTCGAAGTTCCAGTGCGCCTGTGGTAGGGCAGGCAGCTCCACTAAATGCTTTTGAATATGGGCCTCTGGATGTCTGGCCCCTTCTAACATTCCTCTAGGGCTAGCTTCACTGCTAGCAGCTTGAGATCCCTAATTGTATAGTTTCTGTCTGCCGGAGTAAACTTCTTTGAGAAATATGAGCAGGTCACGAGGGTCCCATGATTGTTGTGCTGTGAATATGGATGCATATACCCCGAGGGTATATGCATCCACTTCCAATGTGAATGACTTGGAAGGGTCTGGATGGTACAGACACGGGTCATGAGTGAATTCTTCCTGGAAGCTATTAGGCACCTGAATAGCGCTGTCAGTCCAATTCTTGGTGTCAGAACCCTTTCTGGTAAGGGTTGTAAATGGAGTGGCTAAAGTAAAATAGCTGTGAATGAATTGTCTATAATAGTTTGCGAACCCGAGAAAGCCCTGCAGGTCCTTGCAACCTACAGGCTAAGGCCACTCTAGTATGGCTTTCAATTTCTCGGGATCCATCTGTAGGCCATGCCAGGAAATGATATAGCCATCACCCACATTCCCTTTCTCTTCTTTACCCTTCCCTCTTGCACGCTCCCCCTTACTTTACTTTTCCCTCTCTCCCACCCCTTTCTTCACACACCTCTACCTCCCCACCTTATTTCTAATGCAAACTCACCAAGCAGCTTCTACTACTTCTCCTTCTGGTGGGGGAGGGGAAGGGGAAAATCCGCGCTGGAAAGTGGGTCTTCCTCTTGACATTGAGGGTTGTGAACCCCATCAACACAGTGCCTCTTCCACGGGTCCATCTCTTCCAGCATGCAGGTCTTCCTCGATGGTGGGGGGTGGGAACTCCACTGGCACGTCATTATACAGTGTCACCTCCGCGGGTCAATTTCTTCTTGCTGGCAGGGTAGGTGGGAACCCCTGCCGGCATGCAGGTTTTGCTCTTGCTGGTGGTGTTTCCATCTCTCAGCCAGCACCTCGTTCTAGTATGTTGCTGCCGTGGGACAATACTGCTGGCAGGGGAAGTGGGAACCCCACTGACGAGCATGTGCTTTTTCTTGCTGGGGTGGGGGAGAGTAGGATCCTCACCAGCACCTCACCAGTTCTGTGCTGCCACGGGACATTCTTTTCCAGTTTGGACGGGAAATGAGGCGCTCGCCTCAGGTTTGTTTCGGAGGACACTTTCTGCCACTCCAAAAAGTTGCCACCTGAGGCAACCACCTCATCCCGCCTAATGTTAGAACTGCCTCTCTCCCCAGACAGGTCTCTCTCATGTATCATTGTCATCCCTTCCTCCAAAACCAGTCTTTCTTGTCACTGTTACCCCCTTCCCAAGACCAGTCTCTCTCACCAGTCGCTGTCACCTTCTCCCTGCAGAGGAGTGTCTCTCTCACCAGTCACTTTGAAATCCCCCTAGACAAGTCTCTCTCTGTCTCTTTTAGTGCTATCTTCCTCCCCCACCCCAGACCAGTCTCATTCGATGCAAGTTAGAAATAAAAATGCAGTCCACATTTTTGCATCATTCTTTAGCAGAATAAAATCCTTATGTGTTCATTAACATGCTTGAAGATTTCAGAGACTTAACATTGCTGTGAAGCTATTGTAATTCATCTTAGTATATGAATACATTTCTCAAAGTCACTGTCTTCTCCCACCCCACCCCAAGACCAGTGTCTCTCTCCCTCTAGAAGTGGGTAGGAGCTGCTGCATATTCAGGAATTTCAAGCAGAGTGTTGCTGCAGACAGCACTGCTACTGAAGAGCGGGACCTGCAGCCTGCTACACACTGCCTTCCACAGATCTCCTACTCTGCTCCTTGCCCTGCCCCAGACTGGCAAACTCCATATGGTGTGTAGCTGTCACTGCCTTGAAATTGGCTCTGCAGCCTTGTGGCCACCACCTGAGACTTCCATCATGGACATCACGGACCCTCGGTACTTGTATTTTTTTCTACAGAATGAGTTCTTCCCTTCCTGTAGGCTGCCAAGACGAGTAGCCAAGCAGCAGAGGAGACATGAGACCCGAGGCTCAGCTTTGCTTTTTTTTTTTAAACATACTTTTATGTTTGATGATTCACAGAAGCAGGCAGGCAGGTGTCTCGGCGAGAGAACCAAACAGAAAAGCTCTGCACAAGCACTGCGGAAGAGTACAAATGCAACCAGCAGGTACCTTGCTCAGCTAGACCCAAAAGCATGAGGGAGGTGGCAAAAAATAGTGAGCCTGTACTGGGGTAACGTAGGACACATCACCTTTTTTTTCTTTCAGATGTGTGCAAACAGGAAAGGCAGTATCTGAGGCAGTCAGCAGATACCGCATGGGTGTTTTGAGGTGAGCATTTTTTGCTGCCTCAAAATTCTGCCACCTATTCCTAATAATGATGTAATACATAGTAATAGAGCTTCATTATTGTCTATGTACATTTTGCCCCCTATATTTCCTTAGATTAGAGATCTGAGATTATTCTGTATTATTGCAGGATATTTTTTTTTCTTCTTGATGTGTATAACTTGAATGGATCTCTTAATACTTGTTTGATATATGATGTAAATATATCTGAAAATTGCATAAATAAAAAATTTTAAAAAAAAATAAATTCTGTCACCTGAGGCATCTGCCTTATTTTAGAACTGCCCCTGCCTGGAGGAAAGGCATATTGGTACCAAGATTTGAGGAGAGAAGTATGGTCAACCTAGGTTGGCCCACTAGTCCTGGAGTTTCCTGGCTTGTCTGGGCATCAGGTCACAAAGTCCAGGGGCAGCACAGTACAGGCACAGGCTGAGGCATTTGTGCCTCTGTTTCTCTTTTGAGGACAGTTTGAGGCGATCCACCTGCATGGATTCTACTTGCAAGGGTCCAGGTTCTGGAGGTGATCTGGTAGTTACTGGGCATTGAAAGCTGGGGGTGAGATGAATGGGATGACAAGCCAAGCCCCTCTCATGAGCCTGTTCCTAGAATCCGATGTCCAGGCAAATTCTCAGACTGATTATTTTATTTATTTATTACATACTGACATTCAATCTGAGATATCACATCAGTTTACATTCGGGTACTGTAGGTATTTCCCTATCCCCAGCAGGTTTACAATTTAAGTTTGTACCTGAGACAATGGAGAGTAAAGTGACTTGCCCAAGGTCACAAGGAGCAACAGCGGGACTCAAACACTGGTCTCCTGGTTCATAGCCCACTGCGCTAACCACTACGGTATTCCTCCTCCTGCAAGGTAGTAGAGCAAGTCTTAGTCGGTCACCTCGTCTTTGATACATTCGGACAACCTTTGCCTGAAGATGGCGATTAAGCTGTCATTGCCCCATTGGAGCTCTATTGTCAGTATGCGGAAATAATCAACATATTCTCCTACAGACTGGGAGCCTTGCTGGATCTGGAGAAGTTCCATCGTCATGGAAGAAGTACAGTCAGATTCATCAAATATCATGCAGAACTCCCACAAGAAGTTGCTCAGATCTGCTAGGAGTGGATCATCTTTCTCCCAGGCTAGGATGGAACCTCCCCAACAGGGACAGGATATATGTAACCTTGACTCGGTTGGATGGAAAGAGAATTGTTTGCAATTCCAACTGCATCTGGCATAGGTTCAGTACCAGAGCAGGCACTGTAGATGCTAGACAAGTATCCAGACCCTGAAGATAGTTTTCATGGATGCAGGTGTTGGTAGTTTGAAGCTCCCAGAGAGCCAACCTAGCTATCAGGAACCTACCTGAGAGAGAGAGAGAGAGAGAGAGAGAGAGAGAGAGAGAGAGAGAGAGAGAGAGAGAGAGAGAGAGAGAGAGAGAGAGAGAGAGAGAGAGAGAGAGAGAGCGAGCCTAGCCATAATGCCCTCATCCTAGGTAGTTATTTATACTTCTATATGAGGCCCACCTAGTCACTCGAGGTGAGGTTTAGGTATTAGTGTAGGGGGTTAGGGGCCACTTTGACATTCAAAATGAGACGTACGAACAGAACAGTGCTCTCTTGTGAAGATTTGATGACCTGTGGAGTGAGGAAACTCACCCAAAGATGAGACTGGCAAAGTGTCTGATTAACACAGAAACTCATCAGCCAGTAGTTTCAATCACTGGTCTTTTTTTCTCTCTTTTTTTAAGTTGAATTTAAAAAAAAAAAAAAAAAGATCCAGCATCTGGTCCCTCGTCTCTGGCGGCTGTGGGCCGCTGGCTCCATCCTCGGGCCGCCCTGGGGCCTCCAGCTCTGCTGCATCTCCTGATGTTCCAAGTCGGGCCTCTCCGCGTGGCCCGCAGAGAGACACCGTCCCGACCAGCGCCACACCTCTCCCTAGGTGCGCGCACACAGCTAGTCCTTAAATAGGGCCCGCGGTGGGAACCTGGCCGAGGCCCAGGATGATGACGTTGGCAGAGCTCTGGTATATAAGCCTGGGCTCCGCTCTCTCAAATTGTCTTTGCAACAGGTCCCCTCGCTAGTCGAGTACTCGTTGCCGATCCTGATTGCCTTTGTTCCTGTTTTCTGTTCTTGTGTTCCTGTTCCTCCATCTCTTCTTCAGATTGCTAACCTGGTGTTGCGACCATGGGTCTTCGACGGCTTCGCCCCGCCTACCTCTCACTATTTGCGGCTCCTCCCACTCACCTCAGACTACTGGCTGCCGCAGAGTCTGTTTGCCGTCCTCTTTGGCATCCCTGGACCTGCTTCGGTGCTGCCTCCCGCCATGCTCCTCCAAGGTACCTTAGGGCGTGCGCACACACGCCGCCCTCATCTTTATTTCCACATTGGCGCAAACCTCAGGTGCATCCCCCTGATATGACGTCACGCTGCCCAGATATTTAAGCCTATAGTATTTGCTAGCTCATCGTGTTAGCAACGGTAACTCTACAGATGGGATTCGCTCTCCGTGCCAAAGCTGCTCTGCCACTCCAGCGCTATCTGGAACTCTTACACCCTGCGGGGTTGCTAACGGGGAGCCTGCTCCTTGGGGGCCTCTTCTGCTCCTTTCAGGTGCTATCAGGAAACCGGTACTTGCTCCTCGAGGGCCCATGTTCCCTGAGTCGCTACCTGCATCTTCAAACCTTTCTACTTGGAAGACTTTACTAACAGTTTCCATCTGTGAATACAGCTACCATCTATTCCACAGTACTGCTTCACTGGAACCAGGTACTCGCTCCTCGAGGGCCTGCCCTCTGTTCTGGTGCCAGACCTCTCGTCTAGTGGAATCTGTTACTGCTACGTGAGTACATTACAACTGAGTCTCCCTGCTCTAAGGGATCAGGTACTCTCTCCTCGAGGGCCTGCTCTCCCTGTCTCGGAGCTTCTCCTAATTCTACCTGGGACTCTGAATGCCTCTTATTGTGTACTCATAACTCTCAGTCTCTTTCCACTACAGCACAGCCTAGCAGAGGACTCGCTGTTCCAGTGTTCTGTGGGAGACCTGCCCAGTTGGGCTCAACATCCACTACTCACTACTGCCACCTCTGGTGGCTTCCAAAACTGTTTAATAAAAGATTCAAATCTGTGTTTGTGTGTCCAGAGTCTAGCCTGACACTGTGGTCCCTCATGGGATTGCCCCCGTGGGCGTGGTCAGCTGCCACAGTGTCCAAGGATCCACCCAAACATCAATAACCATAACACCTGGTTTGACCTCTGCATTGCCTGACTACTCCGTTGCCTCTCTCCAGCCCCGGACCTCTGCATCGCTTCTCTCCAGCCCTGGACTTCTGCTTCGACTGAGCATCCTTTTGACTCTCTTCTCATCTAGACCTCATCTAGACCTCATCTAGACCTCATCTAGACCTCAGCCTTGCTTGCCACTGCTTCCATACTGCCGCCAGCCCTGATCCCAGATTGCTTAAAGACGCCTCTTCAGCCTTTGTCCTGGATGTGGTTCATTCAGGCTTCGGCCTGCTCTTGCTCGGGCACCCTCTGTCAGACTGTGTTCCTATTGGCGCCCGGGTCTCCGGGACTCCGCCTTGTCCAGTACAGACTGATACCTACACTAGTTACTGCCTCTGGGCTGACCTCGATCCACCCATCTACGACCACTGTCGGAGGTCACCTGGCCAGCCTGCCCCGGTACCAGCGGGGAACGAGGGCTGGTATTGGTGAAGCGCCAGCCGGCCTCCGTCCATCAGCCCTCTCTGCCTGCCAATGGTGGGAACCTGTAGGATCCTTCCTACGGGTAGAGTCAACCCCACCTCAGCCCAAGGGTCCACCTCCGGCGCAACATGAGAAAGGATATGCTAGAATTTTTAATTGTGTGCCCACATACACACATATGTTTTAAAATGCACCAACCGTGTGTAAGTACGCTCCTATTTTTAAGAGGTTACTCGAGCACAGCTAGCATGCGTGTTTCAGCAATAGGACCTTGTTGGCTTTTACACGCATATGTCAGCGGATTTTAAAACATGCTCATGCGAGGCACATTCCTAGTTTTCCAATTAGTCCACAAGTTTGCCCATTAATAACGAGGTCTTTCAGCTTGCTCGATGCCCAGATGACCCATATCCCTCTCCCTGTCCTATTAGCCCTAAAACCTGAGCTCTATAGACTTGCCCTTCATCAGGAGCAGCAGTAAAATTATGCGGATATCTAGCGTACGCGTGGTGCGGGTTTCATTTTTACTATTCAGTTGCATGCCCAAATCATGGCCCCACCCCGGAAAGCCCACGCCCTGCCCCTTTTTCTGTCCCTTTATTACTCACACACACATGTGTAGTTTGCAGTTTTTTATAGGTGCACAGCCCATGTATGGCATATGTGGGCATTTTTGCACAAGCAACGTTTTTAAAGTCAACCCGCAAGGTTTTTCATGAAGGAAGGCATGCCTGAAACTAAAACTAAACCAGAGTTTGAACTGGGTCCATAAGATAGTCACTCAGCTAAAACCAATAATACATATTGAGAAAAGTTTCTTTGTCCTTTCACTTGAGTAATTACTCTACTACCAATTTAAACTTTCAAGACAAATAACAAAAGTAGACGTCAAATCCCTCACAGTTGCCCATGAAATACACATAATGTGTTTGAGATAAAGAATTATGTAATTTTTCTTCACTATCTCTACTAAGACAAACAACCTTTTTCCCTTATGAGGCAATTTTCACATTATACTTTATGGGATATCCTCTATTTACCTAATACCTTCCTGCCTAGTATGTTCAGACTATGAATCTTGCATATTTTATATACACAAAGGTGACTTTTCCTTCCTTTAATAACTGTGACTTATCAGTACAGGCAACCGATACTGGACTCATAAATATGTCATTCTCAGCTCTCAAGCACAGCCCTTCCCCTTTATAAACCTGATTTCTTACCGACTATCCCTTTCACAAAGTATCTCAGGTTACTCGCACACACACGCGCACACACACCCGCACACGCATACATGCACACATGCTTCTCCAGCCTTGCCCTTGAATGTACTGAATTCTTTCTTGGCATAGCTATATAAATCACCAATCAGTGCTACATGTAAAACTTCTTTGTGGACAGAGCGCTCAGACAACATGAAACAAGATCGGAGGGGCCAGTGCTTTCCGATTGTAATTAAATATTTCCTGTAAATCTGTGTGTGCCAACTGTGCATCTTGTAAGAACGTTTAAGGCAGGACACTGAACTCTAAAGCACCCTCTTGCCTCAAAACCTGCTTCCTGTTTGACAAGATTTAACAAGACTAACCAAACATGCGCAACCAGCGGAAAGACCCTGTGAGTTGCTTTGCCGGGTAAAGGTGACCAGTTTCCTCCCTACTGCACCAGTAGTATTTGTGTTTGCTTTACAGCATGAGTCAGTTTAAGGTCACCATTTAGGCCAAAGTCTGCAGAAATTTTCTTGTAACCAAGGTGGAGTTAGTTGATTTTACCAACTTACAGGTAAATTTTAAAAGGAGCATGCATGTGCCCATAAATGCATGTATTGGTCATGCAAGCAAAAATATGTTTAATTTTATATAGTGCGTGCAAGTACACGCATATCATTTAAAAAAATATCCCTACCACACATATGTGTGGAGCCTTTGCACGCGAACTCACAAGTGACCATGGGGGGTTGGGGGGAGAGGGGGACTTTCAACTCAGGGTGTTTTTTTTTTTTGGGGGGGGGGGATGTTACAAGGGTCTACAGACCATTGTGCAGATCCTTGTAACACCACCCCCCTAAAAAAAAATCACCCTGAGTTGTAAGTGCCCCTCTTACAGTGGGAGATATATAGAATGCCGGATTCTCTCTCTTTCTCTCCCCCTGACCAGTGTTCAGATCACTCTGGTCCAAACTCTCCAGACTTACACCCTCCCGGCTTCTTAAAATTCGCATTGCTCTCATGCAGCCCTCATACAAGTGTATGGGGTCGTTTTTGTGCGAGCAATGCTTTTAAAATCTACCTGTTACTATACTTAGGACAATAAAAACAAGCTGGAAACATGCATTCTGTATGCATAGCCCATAAAAAGTGTATTTAAAGCTGTAAGTTCCTAGAAAACACCACAAGTAGCAAATTCCTTCAGGGTAAGGTGTCAAATAGACAGGCCAAAGACTGTCTCCTTACAGATACTGAGTCACTTGGTCTGGCTGAGCATGTCCATGGGGTTACCTGCAGCACTTCAAAGCAGATGCCATAGATGTAGCTCAGCGATGCCAGCTCCAGCTTCCTGATATATGTTGGCTCCTCAAATTTCAGGTGATTGTGTATGTAGACACCAACATGTCCTATTGCTGGTTCTGACAGGCCAGGTTCACTTGCATCTGCCAGCATACCATCTCTACTGGTGCATGCCCAATGTTACTGCTGGCGCCATATTTGCTATCTTGTTCCCGCTGGGGGTCAGAGCAGAATAAGGGGTGTGTCAGGAACAGCACACCAGCAGCACCCTAGGTGCTGTCACAGTCATCTGGTGCACATTGGGCCAACCCACAACCAACACAGGGAATCACTTTCATCTACACTGAGAGCATATTTCCAGCATATTTCCAGCCATACTTCCAGTGTAGAAGAGGACCGGAAGGCTCATCTGCATACTGCTCCCAGCATCCCCCAGGAGAGGACCCCAGAGGTCATAGCGAGCAATCCAGGGTTGAACTCCACAATCCCAGCTTCCAGAGGCCCTGCACCCTTTGCAGTAGAAGAGGACCGGAAGGCTCATCTGCATACTGCTCCCAGTATCCCCCGGGAGAGGACTCCGTAGGTCCCAGCGAGTGATCCAAGGTTTGAACTCCATAGCCCCAGCTTCCAGAGGCCCCACACCCTTACAGTAGAAGAAGACTGTAAGGCTCATTTGCATACTACTCCCAGCATCTCCCGGGAGAGGACTCCAGAGGTCATAGTGAGTGATCCTGGGTTTGAATTCCACAGCCCCAGTTTCCAGAGGCCCCGCACCCTTTGCAGTAGAAGAGGACCAGAAGGCTCATCTGTATACTGCTCCCAGCATACCCCGTAGAGGACTCCAGAGTGCAGGAGTTGGATCCAACTCCTGCAGTGAGTGATCCAGTATTTGAACTCTACAGCCCCAGCTTCCAAAGGCCCCGCACCCTTTGCAGTAGAAAACCGGAAACACGCGCCATATCTCAATACCTTCCAGTCTTTGAATGAAGATCAATTTAATGGTCGTTGAAGAGGATTGGTAAGTATAGCTTTGGGAAACCTTTGGACTTAAAAAGGTTTGGTGAAATAGTGGGATATATTCTTTAGAGTTTGTGTGTGTCTGAGATAATAAGCAAGCCAGAAGTAGTCCCACCCAGCCACCCCTACTCAACCCTTGATTTTTTAGGCAGGAGACACTTTCTCATTAAAAATCAATCAGGCTCTTATCAAAATCATACTATTGCACCAGCCCTTATTGAGAATTTAATCATCCTCTTGTAGGACACTAGCAGATTAATGAGTAAATACAGCTGTAAATTTACAGTACTTTAATTCCAACTCCCTTAGTATCCTAAAATTAACTAGGAACTCAACAAAATTAAGATGAAGGCAGCAGTCCATCAGCAAGAGGGGGCTTTCCAGTCTTTTGTATTGAGTGTCACATGTATGATTTTTTTACCCACCGGTAAGAGATTGTATGTATGCGCCCGGTGCAAAGAGCTCCTGGCTCTCAGGGAATGAGTCCGATCTCTGGAGGTTAGAGTAGCAGACTTGGAGGAGCTGAGGCAGACAGAGAGGTACATTGATAAGACCTTCAGGGACATAGTAGCCAAGTCCCAAATCAAGTCTGGCAGCCTCAATGCTGCCTTGGATCAAACTGGTAAAAAGACAGGAAACAGAGAGTAGGATTAAATGTTCAATTTTCTCAGTGGAAAAGGGTAAACAGTGGAGTTCCTCAGGGATCTATACTTGGACCGGTGCTTTTCAATATATTTATAAATGATCTGGAAAGGAATATGACAAGTGAGGTGATCAAATTTTCAGATGATACAAAATTATTCAGAGTAGTTAAATCACAAGCAGATTGTGATAAATTATAGGAGGACCTTGTGTGACTGGAAGATTGGGCATCCAAATGGCAGATGAAATTTAATGTGGACAAATGTGGACAAATTTAATGTGGAGAGGTCCCCAAGTCCCCAAGACTTGCCAAAAGTCCCTGGTGGTCCAGCGGGGGTCTAGGAGCGATCTCCTGCACTTGGGCCGTCGGCTGCCAGTAATCAAAATGGTGCCGATAGCCTTTGCTATCTGCGCCATTTCTGCACCATTTTGAATACTGGCAGTCGACAGCGTGAGTGCAGGAGATTGCTCCTGGACCCCTGCTGGACCACCAGGGACTTTTGGCAAGTCTTGGGGGGGTCAGGAGGGTGGGGGTTTTGTTTAAATTCGCTCCTTTAGACGGCCGAATAATTCAGTGAAGATTCATTGTATTCGTGGGAATCGCGATACGTTTCGCTTCCCCACGAATACAACGAATATGGCCCTATATGTTGTGGATTGCCAATACGTTGCAAATGAATGCACACCCCTACACAATGTTAGGTTCCATATTAGGAACTACCACCCAGGAAAAAGATTTAGGCATCATAGTGGATAATACAATGAAATCATTAGCTGCAACAATAAAAAAAGCAAACAGAATGTTAGGAATTATTAGGAAGGGAATGATGAATAAAACAGAAAATGTCATAATGCCTCTGTATCGCTCCATGGTGAGACTGCACCTTGAGTACTGAGTACTGAGTAAATAACCGATTCACATCTACCCGTTCTAGACCTCTCATGATTTTAAACACCTCTATCATATCCCCCCTCAGTCGTCTCTTCTCCAAGCTGAAAAGTCCTAGCCCTGGGTAAAGCCATGCTGACTTTGTTCCATTAAACCATGTCTTTCTATATGTTCTGTGATTTTGATGTTTAGAACACTTTCCACTATTTTTCCTGGCACTGAAGTCAGGCTAACCAGTCTGTAGTTTCCCGGATCGCCCCCGGAGCCCTTTTTAAATATTGGGGTTACATTTGCTATCCTTCAGTCTTCAGGTACAATGGATGATTTTAATGATGTTACAAATTTTTACTAATAGGTCTGAAATTTCATTTTTTAGTTCCTTCAGAACTCTGGGCTGTATACCATCCGGTCCAGGGGATTTACTACTCTTCAGTTTGTCAATCAGGCCTACCACATCTTTTAGGTTCACCGTGATTTGATTCAGTCCATCTGAATCATTACCCAGGAAAACCTTCTCCATTACGGGTACCTCCCCAACATCCTCTTCAGTAAACACCGAAGCAAAGAAATCATTTAATCTTTCTGCGATGGCCTTATCTTCTCTAAGTGCCCCTTTAATCCCTCGATCATCTAACGGTCCAACTGACTCCCTCACAGGCTTTCTGCTTCGGATATATTTAAAAAAGTTTTTACTGTGAGTTTTTGCCTCTACAGCCAACTTCTTTTCAAATTCTCTCTTAGCCTGTCTTATCAATGTCTTACATTTAACTTGCCAATGTTTATGCGTTATCCTATTTTCTTCTGTTGGATCCTTCTTCCAATTTTTGAATGAAGATCTTTTGGCTAAAATAGCTTCTTTCACCTCCCCTGACTTGAGTGTATAAGAGTGTATAAGAAGCCCAGTCTTTGGGGGAATTCCTACTCTGTGGAGGATCCCCTTAAGCATGAATAGTCCTACCTGAGTTCCATGTTGTTCTCTTCTCCCTAGCCTGTGCCTGTGTCCCAGAGGGAAAATCCTGTAGAGGGTCTTCAATGTTATTCCTTTTTTTCTCTTGTCTCAAATCTTGATCTTTTGTTTTGGACCTCTTGGAGGGAAAGGCCTGTAGCTGATAGAGATCAGATACCTTGTCTAGTCTCCATATGAGAGGAGGTGTGACAAAAATGCTTCCTCTCAACAAAATGAGAATTTCCTTCCTAAATGTCAAAAACCTTCTGGGGTGACACTGTTACTGCTGCTCTTCTCCTGTTCTAGATGGGTACTGGCAGATCTTCAGTGACTTGCCCTCCAGCTTCGGCGGATGGTCATCTCTAGGAGTACCAGGCTGCAACCCAGAAAAACAACTCTCAAAGTAGTCAAAAACCCTAAAAAAAAGTTCTCTTTCTCTAACTTGAGGTGTCTCCAATCTGGCAGGGAGGTCAGAGGAAGGAGTATACTCCAAATATATACTGAGTGAGGAATGTAGCTCTCACTAAAAAGAAACTACTTTGACGAAGCTCCTCTTTCTACAGAATCCCAACTCAAATGACACACCTCATATTGCTCTAGTCCCTACTTATAGAGAAAGGTTCACCCACTCAAGCAGCCTCTGGAGGAGAAGCTGAAATGTGGTATTCCTTCTAGCTGGTTTGTGGAACACTAGGGACATCTAGATTAACCCATAGGGGTGCCACACTAGCTTTTTCTGAGCCTGAAAAGATTTTAGTGTCTGACATTTAAAGGAAGTTAAGTCTTAGTACCTTGAGTAGATTCCTCTTTTGAAAGGGTCTTCTTTTGAAACTGTAGAAGAAATAATCCTATAACCTTTTGATAAATAGAAGACATTTTTACCCTGGAGGATCAGAGAAAAGACGTTTGTGGGCAGAAAGACAGTGAAATTATATTTATAAATGGATGCTGAAATGTAATACTGATCATCTCATTCCTACCCCGATTTCACGCATTTCCAAAGACAAAGTCTATTTGCTTCTTCACAGCATTAGAATTCATTCAGATGTTTTGCAAGAACTTGTTGAAAATCCAGAGTATTCTTCTGGGTCACTGCAAAGAAAATAATTGCTCAGAGGCAAGTGGTTTAAAGAAGGCTAGGGTCTGTACATGAATGACAGACATATTCTTATAGTAAAACTACATAACTTTGTAGTTGCTTTCAAGATCTACTTAAATGGTAGTCCTGAAATGGGTTGCTTTTAAACCCCTGTGTCAATAGCATACATGCCTTTGAAACCTCCTAAGAGGGAGCTTTAGTTAGCGTAAAAAAGGAGGGAGATGACCTAATTCCAACTAAAATACGTTAGGGACAACTAATTTGTAGAAGAGAAGCAGCAAAAGACAATGCAAGTTTTTGGTCAAAAGTGAGGGAATCTCTCTTCTAAAGAAGAAGAGGGATGGGAACTCTGAACTTCCAAGACTCCAAAATTCTTTAAGGGGTAACTTTCCTTGAATGTCACTTTTTTTCCTTTAAAAGGAAAGGAAGAAAGGGGTCAAAAGCATATTGAGTGGTCTAATGTTTCTAAACTTTTCCATAGAGTTATCACAACAGTTATTTGAAGGTGATTGTCTACAGCTACTCCGCAGCCCCCAGCCCAGCACAAAAACACAACACACACACACACAATGTTCTGTCACATATATCAGAGGCAAACTGTCAACAGAGCAGTCAGCAAGAGAAATGGTGGTAACTGGAGCTTTGTAACATAAGTACTTTCTTATTATTGGAGACCAATGAGATTTTCCTACATCCCTTCTTCCTTTCTAAGTGAAAAATGTTTGTGTGTTGGGGGAAAGACAAGGGCACTTGTAGGGAAACAGAAGTTGATATCTGAATCTGGCATTGAAATGTATTGTAAAAATATTTTTTGGAAGTTTAATAGAATAAAAAGTAATGTATCTAGACATAAAAGAGGATTTATTTATTTATTTATTTATTTTTAATTTTTATATACCAACATTCTTACATCAAAAAAAGTTTCCTTTTTTTTTTGTTTTCATGTTGCTGTGTCTTTCCCGAAATTGAGTTGGTAACTTTGCCTTTAGAATTTGGATCTTCCATCTCAAAACCGAGCTGATGCATTCTACCCATGACTCCAGCTATTCAAAGGGTTTACCTAAATAAGTTAAAACCAATTATGCACCGACTCAAGAACTTGTTAGAAAAAGAATTTTGAAAAACCTTCTCAAATCTGTGTATGGGGTATGATGGGAGAGGCCAGAGGGAGGGACATTATAATGTTATTCCCAGTCTTATTTATGTTGTGGCACACTCAGTACTGCATTCATTTTTGTGGCACACAACCTTCTCTCTCTTCCTCCACCCAGCATCATACCTTCCCTTCCTGCTCTTCTTCTGCTATATCCTCAGGCAGTATCACTTTTCTTTCCCTTCTCTCCAGCCCATTAGCATCACCATTTCCCTTCCCTCCCAGGCCCCTGACGTCAGCAACACCTTCCCTTTCCTCCCGGCTCCCCGGCATCACTCTACCTTCCACTTTATGGATGGCCTTCAGCCAACAAGAGGAATCTGGCGAGCAGCTCTTCTTACCTGCTGCTGCCGCCACCGCCACCTCATCAGAGAATGTGGGCCTCTGCAGTTCTGACTTCAGAGGAAACCAGCAGAGGTGGTGATGGCAGCAGTAAGTAAGGTGCACTGCTCGCTGATTTCCCCTGCTGGCAGGAGGCCATGTAACATGGGACTGAGGCAATGGGTGGGTGGGATGAAAAAGAGAGCAAGACTTTGCTGCCAGCTTCCTTCTGCAGATGGTCAAATTGTCACAGCACACCTGAGGTTCTCCCACAGCATACTGGTTGGGAAGCTATGCTTTAACATACCATAGAATAATTGCATAGCCATGCATGAAAGAACAATACAAAACTCATTCATAGGTAAGAGTCATGTCAAATGTGGGTGTGAAAACAAATTCTTTACAAAACCCATCAACACTGCCTGAATATTGCTGGCGATGGGCAAGACATGAAGTGGCAGCAACCCTGCTTGGATTATTTCCATCCAGTTAAAAAAATACATGCACGGAGTATGATGCCTTAATGACTGCTGCCACTGCTCACCAGTTTGAACCTTATGCTGATTCAACTCCTTTTTGTGTCTGTTCCATTCATTTACATCCATTATCAGTTGGGATTATTTTTCACATAAACCTGAGTTTGAAGGAACTGCTTGTAAATGGGAGTGCAAGAGGAAATTTTTGTGGAGACAATTACAATAGCGACAGTGTTTGGTTTTCAGTTTTCTAGTATTAGTCTGGTTCCTTCAGCACTTTGGTTCATCAGACAAAGTCCTCAGGCTCACAAAGGTAGCTCAGCCAAGAACAACAAGCATTATATTCAGGCCATTTTTATCTTCAGTGTAACTTCAAAAAAATTCTCAGGTTTCCTGTGGTGAAGCTACAAATCTTTGAAAATGGCCAATGTACCATACTGAAGGCAGATATAAATTTGTTACTAATGAATAATGTTTGAATAATGTTATGTTAAGCTCCAGCCACCTTCCTCGTGTAAGCCCCTCACCTCTGATCTGAAGCAACTCCAGATAGCCTCTGGCAGCATCCTGTTCCAAGGACCTGGAATAGAGCTTCCTGTAAACTTGCCTTTATAGGGCCCCTAGCCAGGACTTCCTGTGGCGCTGGCTGATGATTTCACATCCTCCTCGGGTATATAAAGAAGCCTCTTGCAATCAGCCAGTGCCTTGGCAACACATTGACTGAGTGGCCTGCTTCTCAGTATGAGTTGGTAGCTTGTGTCCCTGCCTTGTGTTTCCTGCTCCTGTTCCTGTGTTCCAGATTCTGGATTGTTTGGTGTCTGTTCCCTCCCCTACCTCTTGTCTTCTTGTGTGTCCTGCCTCTGTTTCCTCTCCTGCCTGCCCTGCTTCTTTGAACTGACTTTTTGGACCTGAATTTGACTTTGTCTGCCACCTGCTCCAACCCTGGTTTGTCTCTTGGATTCTGCCTTCTGCTGCTGGCCTGACCTTGCTTTGTTCTCTGAACTTCCTTGTTTGCCACCTACCTTGACCTTTGCTTGGACCTGGATCTTCTCCCTTAACTTGCTGCTGGGACCCGCCTACGTCCTGCTGGTTGTCTGCAGCAAGGGCTCAACCTGCGGAAACAATGGTTGGTATAGCTGAAACTCCAGTTAGTTCCACCTAGGCACTTCTGCCCGTGGTTGTTGTAGACCACATGGGTTTGCCTAAGTGGCTGAGTCAACCACACCACTACACAGGGTCCACAACCATAACATGTTGGTCCTGTAGAAACTTATATCTGAAGAATCTATCTGGTTTTTAAAGGTCATGTACAACATCATCTGTAGATTATTATTATATTGGTCAACATAAGCATAGAAACTTGGTTCAGTATGACATTGCACAATTCATTATTGCAGAAGTAAAATAAGAGTGCACAGATCAAAAACATAATTCTTCATATCAAGCAGTGGGGGAGCCTATGTATGGTGAGGACATTTTTCAAATTCATTTACAATGATAAAGAGTGATTTACACCTGTAAATTGGCTGTCTGTAAATTGACCTTTCTCAATATTTTATTATTTTGATTTAATTAGTTACTATAACAAAAAATGCTCAGGGTAATTGATAATACATATAAAGGACCATATTCATAATTCTGGTGAGTGGCAAAGTTACTCAGATAACCTCATCTAGATAATTTTATGTTATATTATGTTACATGTATACACTGCCATCCTTGAACCAAGGTTCAAATCAAAGCTGTATCCAATAGGGGTGTGCATTCATTTGCAACGTATTGGCAATCTGCAACGTATAAGGCCATATTCGTTGCATTCATGGGGAAGCGAAATGTATCGCGATTCCCATGAATACAACTAATCTTCACTGAATTATTCGGCCGTCTAAAGGAGCGAATTTAAACAAAACCATCACCCTCCTGACCCCCCCAAGCCTTGCCAAAACTCCCTGCTGGTCCAGCGGGGGTCTGGGAGCCATCTACTGCACTCACACTGTCGGCTGCCGGTATTCAAAATGGCACCGATAGCCCCTGTGACACAGTAAGGGCAAAGGCTATCGGTGCCATTTTGATTACCGGCAGCCGACGGCCCGAGTGCAGGACTCCTGACCCCCACAAGACTTGCCAAAAGTCCCTGGTGGTCTAGTGGAGATCTGGGAGCCATCTCCTGCACTCGGGCCATCGGCTGCCAGTAATCAAAATGGCGCCAATAGCCTTTGCCCTGACTATGTCACAGGGGCTACCAGTGCCATTGGTCGGCCCCTGTCACATGGTAGGAGCACAAGATGGTGCCGGCCGTCCATTGCTCCTACCATGTGACAGGGGCCGACCGATGGCACCGGTAGCCCCTGTGACATAGTAAGGTCAAAGGCTATCGGCACCATTTTGAATACCGGCAGCCGACGGTGTGAGTGCAGTAGATGGCTCCTGGACCCCCGCTGGACCACCAGGGAGGTTTGGTAAGTCTTGGGGGGGTCAGGAGGATGGAGGGTTATAGTTAATTAAATTTTAGCCGGGAAACGAATAAGAATGGAACGCATGAATGGATCGAGGGATGTGGTCTCTCTGCACAGCCCTCGTATACATCAAATAAGATAGTATAATAATCAAATAAATAATAATAAGCATAATCAAATTAATCAATAAAATATATTAATAATGTAAAATACATCAGTAGAATACAGACACACTCAATAAAATACAATAATACATCAATAGTCTAGAGCTGGGGTGCTCAAACCTGTCCTTTGTCGCCCCCCACCCCCCCCCCCCCGCCAAGCTAGTCAGGTTTTCAGGATATCCCAAATGAATATGCATGAACAATAGTTGCATACATAAGAGGTAGTAAATCTCATGCATAATCATTAGAGATATCCTGAAAATCTGACTGATTGGGTGCTCCAAGGACCAATTTGAGCATCCTTGGTCTAGAGGCATAACTCAGACCAATCTGTATGGATCTGAAATTTCACCAATCTGAGAATAAGTGCGTAAGCAAGTTTGCTAACCAAAAACAGTGTTTTCTATAGCTAGCAGGATGAATTAGCCATTACAATTAGGTGATGTCATCCGGCACCACAGAGCAAACTTGTTTCTTCTAGCTAGTAGAGTGTTAAGCTCAACTGAACATGTGTAGGAGTTCCTCATGGGCCTTTTCAATAGATATTAGAGCCAATTTCAACTAGGTAGTCAATTCTCCAGGTTGGTGGGCGGGCATTCCCTGGTTAATTCCTCCTACTATTTGCAGAAAACACCATTTACAGTAAGCAAACTTGCTTTTTAAGTCAATAAGCAGGGCTGAATTAGCCATTATATAAGGGGAGTCCTAACCTGAGGGTTGCAATGGAGCATTTACTGAGTAAGCAACCCGGACTCCATCATGGAGAGTAGATTACTATGAAAACAGGTTGTTCAAAACTGCTTGCCTGAATTTACTGCCAGTTCTTGAAGATTGTCTAGACATTATTTTGACATAAAGATGTGAACAGAAGTCCATGTTCCAGCTTTGCAGATGTCTTCAAAGGGTATTTCTCACAAATGGGCAATGGAAGAGGTCATAGCTTTCACTTGATGAGCTTTGACAGAGGCTGTGATTTGCAAGCTTGCTGAAGTATAGCAGTGTTGAATTCATTCTGCTATCTAGATGAACAATGTACGTTTGGTGACTCTTACTCCAAGTTTGTTTGGCTTGTATGAAACAAAGAGCTGCAAAGTTTGACAATGTCTTTTCTTGTAGTAGTCCAGAGATCTTTTGCAATCTAACATATGAAGGCTTTTCTTAGCTAGATGCACAAACGGTTGTGGAAAGAAGGCAAGGAATACGATGGGCTGATTGCTAAGGAGAAACTTTGGGTGAGTGCGGAGCACCACCCTGTTTTGGAAGAATTGTATATGTAACCCTTAGTGGAGGTTTTACCCCAAAGGAACCCAAACATATTTATTTTTCTTCAGGGCTGCTCTGGCTAGCAAATTTATTCCCATGCTTGACTCTTAATCCAGGGAGATTTCTTTTTATAGGGGTAAGTTCTTGTTTTTGTCTTGCTTTTCAGTGTGTTTAAATAATGTAGATGCATCCCATGAGGTGAGAGGCTGTGATAAATCAACCATGACCAATGTTTGAGGATTACAATAAAAGTTTACTGATTGGTAATCATAAATTAAAATCCATTTGTCAATAATGTGGGCATGCAGGACCTCACTCGCTCGCAACCACCCCCTTACAATCCAATAATCACAGACACATTTTATTGTGGGTAAAACAAGGCCGCAGCTTTAATCATTCAGTGGTCCGAGCTTATATCCACACATTAACACAAACAACTAGGACTTTGGTATTGCTCACCCCCCACCAGACTATCCGCCACCTTCCGGCAGGATAGCCTAACCAGCCTCTCTGTTACACTCTTTGGCCCCAACACGCCAGGTTCCGACTCCCGCCACACTCTCCTGCAAGGAGCCAACCCAGGTGTACTCCCGCCTCCAACTTGCAAGGAGTCTGGCCAAGCGGCCCCCGCCTCATCCGGCAAGGAGCCAAACCCTGACAACAGCCCTCAGTTGTCAACCACCGTCGGCTTTACCAAAATCCAAATAACTTGAACAACAAAATTGAACAGTTATGGCTCGGACCAACCGCCCCCGCTGCGACAAATCCCCCAAACAAAACCGCAATTCCCCAACAACAATCGCCTAGAACTAAGGGTGGGTGGGAGGGTCGCGCGAACCTTCTGACCCTCTCTCGCTCGCCAGCTACCGACTGAAGCCCTCGTTACTAAAACTGCTTAACCAGCAGTTTGAATTTTTCTCTCCGCCTATCCCAGCCCTCCACGCTTACTCCTTCTGCCCCCCCCCATGCACCTAAAGCCAATCACTGCATTCCACGACCCTATGACACGCGCCTTCAGTCCCCCCCCTCCCCCCCCGTCGCGTACTCCACGTTGCAGCCCTACTCGCGTCCCCACGTTGTTTCACCTCCGTCTATTCCACCTTCCCCCCCCCCCCCGACCACACGCGCCTCGCCTCCGAAGTGGGCCTGCGCCCACATTACGCCGCCCAGCCGGACACGGGGTCCGGCTGGTCTTCCATAATGTTGAAGTTACATCTGACTGCTGGTACAAGTGTATCTCTATGTAGCTAACTATCCTTTTATTCAGGCATCTGGGTAGAACCCCATGGTGATATTTACTGTGCAAAGCTCACCCAGTGACTATTCAGGAATCCTATTTGAGGGGGGTCCTCAACTTCACAGCAAAAAGTCCCACCATAGGATCATTTTCTCCTCGGATACTTAGCCTGTCCTGGTCCCATAGTATGGAGATCCAGTTAGGGTCTCCCAATCTTGTTCTTTCATCCTTAGATGATATTTCGAGGACATTTTGTGGATAAGTCAAGTAGGATCAGGCTACCTCAGCAAAGCAATTCCAGTGGGGAGGGAGGATCCAAAACCCTCCCCATGCTGTTTAGATCCAAAAAATACTTCTAAAGTTAAAACTGGATATATCTTTTGCCCTCACTGTCTCTCACAACAGGATTCATCACTGGTGCTTGCCCACCTAGAGTTTAGAGTGGGCTCACAGGTCTTTGGTGAGAGCCCTTTCACCCCTAAAAGATAACAGGCATAAAAATCTATCTATTCTGTAAATTAGAAGGAGAAGGACCCTCTGGCAGAGAGTGCACAATGAGGTGTCACTTCTAACTGAAACTCCATCTGGGTGAAGCAGGGAGGCCTCACCAGAATGTAAAACTTAAAAATCTTTACCCTTCCAATGCTTTCTCAAACTGATCCCAAAGTGTCCTAAAATTGCTGGGCTAAATGGTATCGAGGTATCCAACCACAGCCCTCCAGGTGGGAGGGACTGAGGGAGATGAACGACTCCTTAATAGTATGTTCTATACAGGGCCAGTGAGTTCTGGTGGCTACTCCAGGGAGGGGGGGTTGCCACATATATATGGTGAATAATGAAAAAGAGCTTGAAGTTCACTGGCTCTTCTAGCTTAAGTTAGTGCCATCAGGAAAACTATTTTCCATGTCAATAACATAAGAGAAACCATTTTTAAAGGTTCAAAAGGCGGCTTTATTAATTGAGCAAGAACAATTTTCAAATCTATGGAACTGGAAGCTTCTGCACTGGAAGCTTCACCTGCCATAAACCTCTCATAAATCTCAAAATCAGTAGATGAATAGAGATGGGCTTATTGTCATCCATGACATGATAAGCTGCATAGCTCTGAGATGTTCTCTAATGGAGGACATATTGAGGCCTGAGCCAGAAAGAAAGAGCAAGTAGGAAAACAAATGCTTGGGCTTGCCTGAGAACAGATCCAAGGCATTTTTCTGACACAGCTCGGAATACCTATTCCATTTATAAGTATAGTTTTCCTAGTTCATTATTATTTATTATATTTATTTCTTATATTATACTTTTCAGGCACTTCAAAGTGGATTACATTCAGGTATTCTAGGTATTTCCCTATTCCCAGATGGCTCATGATCTAAGGCCTGAATTCACTAAGCCTTGATTTAATATATAAATATAATGTAAGTGATATTTTTACCTCAGAATACTGTACTTTGATATTTTTCATGTAAAATATAAATGCATAACTTTGAACTGTGTGGTGGAATGAGGCGGGGGGCATTGTGCAAGGTTATAAGGTTCGCCTTGGGCATCTAATACCCTTGCACCAGCCATGGGTTCGATGTGGGTGCATGTGTGTGTGTGTGTGTGTGTGTGTGGGAGGGGGGTTAATTTTAAAAGTTTGTTTCACTGAAGGGAACTGGGTGTTTTTTTTACGTGGGCCCGGGACAAAGAGGAATGAATAAATGAATGTTGGGGGAGGGAGGCAGTAAAAAAAAAAGCTAGCACCAGCCCTGCACACACGCAAGTACAACCTGCTGAGAGAGTTTATCCGCATGCTTTCTAAATTCAAAAAGTAGGCGCCTAAGTCTGTACCTCCCCCGGACTCCACCTCCTGGAATGCCTCTCGCCTATGCACATAGAATTTTCTAAAAGGCCATGTCTGTAGGTAAAGTACTTCTTCATCCCCAGAAGCCCCCTTTGAAAATCACCCCCCCCCCCATGTCCATGATTTACACATGCAGGAAATGAGATTCATCAAAATTAATAAATAAGAAGAAGAATCATCCTTTAATACGCTAAACACAGCTTTGAGTAATATTCTTTCAAAAAGATGGGTCATAAATTGTAAAAAATGCTAATGTTAATAGCTGATGTAAAAAGAGCACTTTGGGGGTTTTTGCCAGTTTCCTGAGAGGACTGTAATCCTCAGCATTCCTGGTTCCACAACTTTGGGGCAATGCAGGAGAATGCCCTGTTATTGCTTCCTGTCAGTTTTACTTCAGCAGGTGAAAGAGTAGACATTAGACAAAAGGATTTTCATTTGAAGATTTTTAAATGCCTCAAAGGAAAACACTGGCGCATGTGCTTTTTCTGATGCTGTAGGCGGGCTGCATCATTTGAAGTTTTAAAAACCAGTAATCAAACTATTACATTTACTCTAGAACTCAATCGGACGTCAACGGAAACTCGGCACATAATTTTAGCCATGTCTAGAAGAGGCATTCCCACAGGCGTGTAGGTCAGGGAAGATAACGCTATGTAGACTGCATGAAAAAAGTGCCCACACAAAAATCATGTGTGAATGACTACCAGCATGTTGTACCTGTAGCAAGTTTCAAAGTGAAAAGTGTGCATATACTCTGCTTTTAAAACGGGTGCAAAAGCCCAGAGGTGAAAAATATCTCTGACTTTTTCCCAATACGGACAATTTGAAAACAACCCCCTAAAAAACATGTTAAAATTGGAGCGTTCAGTTTTAGCATGCTTTTTTGGCCCACATAGTATATTGGGCTTTAGGGTCTCAGGTGCTAAATTAATTACACCCCAGAGCACCTGTGAACTGGTGCACTGGCCTTCCAATCATCCTCCAATCAACATCTTCATGTCTGCTCCCCCCAAACCTACAAATCAAAATCTCCCCTTTAGCTCCTAAACCTCTAAATCAAATTCTTCCCTTTCATCCTGCTCCTCAATCCCCTGAAGACACCTCCCAGATTTACCCCAACCCCCAAAATAAGGCTTCACCCCCAATTGCATGCCCCATACAATCCCTTTGCCTCAGACTGGTGAGCTGGCAGGAGAAGGAGAATGGCTTACTCTACTCCTTCCAGGCCACCATCGTCTTCCAAAATGGTACCCTCAACTCTCTGCACTTTGACTAGCACATGGAAGGAAGAAATTGAGGGGGGGGGGGAGAGGGGGTCAGATGGGGGTGTGGGGCTGGTGGAAGATGCATTGCTTTTCAGGTGGGTTGTGGGTGAAGGGAGGACTTTGATTCAAGGGCTTGGGGGTTGGAGCTCAAGAAGGGGACTGATTCAGAAGATCAGGAGAGAAATGGGAATGAGACTGATTCAGGAGGTTAGGGGCACATTAGAAGAGGGGAGGCCATGTTACATACCGGCATGCCAATCCTGCCATGTAGTAAGAGGCTGAGCTGAATTTAGTTCCTGGTCAACACAGCAAGTAAATCACATGGTAATGACTAATGAGGTCATGACCTTGCTATTTTAGAGGGCAATTTTCAAATACCTTGCATAGGTTAAAATCTGCTGGTACTTGCTACCCACAGACCTTAACCAAAATTTTCAACATGGATTTATGTACATAAATTTGCTTTGAACATTTGTGGGGGTGTAGAGAACCCTATTTATTTGCATTTGTTTTAAAAACTTACATGCTGCATTATCCGGTATTCTGGGCAGCTTACATGCATTAAAGGCAGGGCCGGTGGAAGCACTAGGCGAGCTAGGCCTGTGCCTGTGGCATCGACCCTTAGGGGCCACGAGCCATGTGGGACCACTCACCTGTTTTCTAAAAAGGAGATAGTTTTTATTTTGGCAAAGCATTTCTGATGGAGAGATCCACAAGAAGGAGGCTATTCCTGACAAGTATCTATAGCAGGTGGCGGGGGGGGGGGGTGTCAGTGTCCCCCCCCCCGGTCACGCTGAACCCCCCCAGCCCCCAGTTGCGGCCCTGACGCCTACCTCTCAGCCCAATTAGAGGTAGGAGTCAGGGCTGCGACCGGGTGGGGGGGAGGGGGGGCACAAGACAGAAGGTGCCCTAGGCACCTAATCCCTTTGCACCGGCCCTGATTAAGGGACACCTGTTTGAGCGCAGACGTAATTTTGTGAGTGCAGCTTCACATGCATATTTTTGAAAACTGAAAGTATGTGCCTAGATTCCGATCCCACCCAGTTCTGTGTTCCTCCCCCGGAACTCTTCTTTAGTAGGTACATAAAAATATGCACAAAATTGTGTTTGGTGTCTACTTTTACACAGGTACTCATGTGACAGAGCCATTTACGCACTTGTAATCGGGTTTCATGCTTGGGCCTTTGAGAATTACCCCTTTAAGGTGAATTTTTAAAGCCCTATGCACTAAAGCAGGGAGCTGCGCGCAGAAGTTGCGCCTGGGCGCACCGTGTGGATTTTAAAAGGCACGCGAGCCCACGTGCATCTCCTGAAATATTCGCAAAAATGTTTTCTTAAAAAGGGGCGGGGAATGGGCGTGGTATGGGTGGGGCATGAGCGTTCCAGCATTTTTAAATTAAATCTGTGCGGAAATACTTATGAGCGCAAGCGTGCGCCGGGGTGCCCTACCCCGTAAATTTACTTCTGCTATGGATGGCATGTAAGTTGTAAAATAAAAAAATCTAGGCGAGTCAGTGGGGTTTTAAGGGTTGGGGCTAACAGGGTAAAAGGGAGGCTATTTAGTTAGGAGGGTTAGGAAGTCCTATCCTTTACCTGGGCGAACTGGGAACAAACTGGAGAAAGCGGTATTTGCGCAGGCGCACGTCTCTTAAAATCTTCCCACTTTACACGGTAGAAGTGGCATTTGCACGCACATGCGCATGCCCATATAAAATTGTGCGCACATATATGTGCGTTCAGCCTATTTTATACCATGCGTGCTTATACGCGCATATGTTATAAAATGGCCGCACCCATTGGTGCAAGCTGGTATACGCACGTACATGTGTGCTTGTGCGGCTGTTTAAAAGTTACCATCCCCATGTTTTGCACATGCATAAACACCCCTATATACACTACTCAGTACTCATTACGCAGATGTAATTTGCTTGTACTTGCCTGCTTCTGTGATCTAATTCTTGTGTGTCATTATTTGTATGGTTGGTAATAAGATTTTGTTATGTACAACGCCTTGAGCGATCGCTTTTTTGGGTCAAGACAGTGGTTAAAAATTATTTTAAATAAAATAAGTAAATGCACTTGCTTTTGGCCTGCGTGAGTGGATTTGTTAGTACCATGTTACTTAATGCACGTGCTAACTGCTAATGCAGTGTACATTAAGTTTAACATGGTTTTATTACATGGGCCTCAATGTGTTTTAAATCAGTGGAATTCCAAGTTATGCCCTCTTATTGACTTGAATGGAGTTTAAATTCAAAGATTCTTAGACAAAGAATTAGTTCAAGGTATTTGCTATTTAAAGCAGCCGTATCAGCTAGGCTCCTTAAAATATCAACTTGCCTAGTGCTTGACTTCCTTAGTTCATCTATTGCTTTCACTTCTATTGTCGCGTGCATTAGAACGCACACAAGTATTTTTCTCAGGGTCCATTGTAGTAATTTTGATGTGGGCTTTTTGGATATTCTGAGCCTCCCCAGTCTTTGGGCCATCCTCTTTTTGGGATGGGTCTCCTGTTGGTATAAATTGCCACTGAGCACATTCCAGAGAGTGAGGGGGGTTAGTGGGGAAAAAAGTAGATCATTCCAGAATCTCACAGTGCAGAGGAGATTTTAAGAGGAGAGTTTTGAGTAAGTCTTCAAGGCCTAGTCATTTGAAGAGGTTTTTTGGACTCCCGAGTTTTTGAGAGTAGTATAGAAGTTTGGAGAGTGTATTTTGTTACTCTGGTCCACTTTCTGACCTAGAGGGAGGATCCCCCTGAAAGGAAGGCCTGGAATTTGTTGCCAGAGGATGTGGTTAGTGCAGTTAGTGTAACTGGGTTCAAAAAAGGTTTGGATAAGTTCTTGGAGAAGTCCATTAATGGCTATTAATCAATTATACTTAGGGAATAACCACTGCTATTAACTGCATCAGCAGCATGGGTTCTTCTTAGTGTTTGGGTAATTGCCAGGTTCTTGTGGCCTGGTTTGGCCTCTTTGGAAACAGGATGCTGGAATTGATGGACCCTTGGTCTGACCCAGCATGGCAATTTCTTATGTTTTTATGTTCTTATCCCTTTTTTTGCTCCTTGCACTCAGTTAACAGCAGGGTGGAAAACAGATTGGGTTTTTTTGAGAATTTTGAGACACATTTTGGAGAATCCATCTATTTTTTTTAGCTAGGGGATTGTTTTGTTATTGGCCCGGTGTATGTTGATCATGGAGGAGAAGGATAACTGAGAGAAGGAGGTACCCTGGAAAAACAAATGTGTATTTTTGATTGCATTTTTCTCATCTTATTTATGATTTTTAGAATCCTAGCATGGATGCTGTATTTCAAGTTAAAGTAAACTGATTTATGATTTGAACACCAGTCTTGGACTTTGAGTCCTCATTCAAGTGTACTCTTTTGGATTGATCGACCCCCCCCCTCCTACTGTGAGTAGTGAGCGAAGAGTGAGAGTGACTGTGCAGACTGGTTACCCCACTTCAGTACCTAGGGCCCTGTAGGCTCAGGCCTCTTCTCCAACAAAGAACCCCAGCTGCCAGGGCTGAAGTTTGGTGCAGGAGAGTAAAGAAGACAGCCCTGAGACTGCTATAGCCCCTGCATCAGGGACCCTCTGCCAGAGAAAGGGGTTACATTAGGTCTCTTCTTTTTGTCTGAGTACATCTTACTGCTTACAATTTTCCCTTTTCCAGCTGTGCCTTTTGTAAGTCTGCTTTTCAATTATTCTTGCTGTCTTCGTTCTTTCTATGCAATCCGTGTGCCTGAAGACTGCACAAGACCGGCACAGTAGCTTCCCAGTTTACATAGATTCATTATGTTGGGAATGGCTGAGCAGGAGCTTCAAATACATTAAACACATATTTCCTCTTGGAAATTAATGGCTTTGTTTGTTTTAACTGACAAATGAATCTTTAAAAAAAACATGCTGGTTAGTCTTGCTGTTTAAGTTTGTTTAAACGTTACAAGTACTTCTGCATTCTTCGTGGATTTACTGCAACCAATTATAAAATGCCTTAAGCAGCATCGCTTGCAGTGTGACAGTGTGCAGGGTTGCTCTTTTTAACTTCTTAGGTGATAATGTTAGTAGTGCCTGTTGCCCTGAAGCAGTCCTAGCACTTCATGCATACTCCATGCTCGTTTTATGCCTTTTAACATTGCAGATGCCTTCTAATTTAGTCAAAGTTGGAATGCATGATCCTGCAGCCAGAAAGTGAGGATAGCATCAACTCTTGCCACACTGGCCCATTACATTAAGTTCCCGTTGGAGAGCACTGCTTGGCTTTACTTTTACTGAGAGGGAACGGAGCAGATGGAGATGAAGGCCGGAAAAGGGCGATGCATGCGATGGATAAAGGCAGCCATAATGGTGGAGGAGCTGAAGGAGATGCCAAAAAGAGGTAACAGTAAGACGCAATTACTAATGCCTGAAACGCCTTCGAATTTATCGCACAACCATCCAGTCAGAGCCAGTGTCTTGCTTGTACGGGGAGGCAGATGCAAAGGGCAGAGGGGGAGGAGGGCTAGCAAGGAGAGAGAGGTGGGGGTGGGAATGGAGCTTTGCTTCTGAGTCTGTATCCGCAAAAGAGGTGCATCACAACCGACATAGACTCCAGTTCTCTCCAGCAGGACCTGACTAGTTTCTTCAGATATCCCAGTTTATTTTATTTCATTTCCAATATACATATCCTGTCTTTCTAAAAGCAATCAGGATGGTTTTACAAGTGTTACATATACAAGAGGACCCCCAAATTTTCCACTTCCTAGTTGCGTTGCCCCTGGATAGTGAAGAGTCAGGGGTCTCCACAGATCCTGCCCCTGTAAGTGATGTAAGAATAGAGTAGGGGTGCTTAGGAAGGTTTAACACTCCCCAGTGGGAGAGGCCTTAGGTTCAGCATAATTCAAGTACCCATGCGAGTACAGGAGGAGCTGACTGCCTTTCCAAAAGGAGGGTGCTGGTGAAGTCAGTGAGTCAGTGCTGGTGTGGGGCTTTCCCTCTACAGAGAAAAGACCTGGAGTTGGACCCTTTCTCAACAAAGGGGGCACTTGGAAGAGAAGTGTTCCTGTCCAAGGAAGGTGGCTGGGGCTCAAGGTCAGCTCTTCAAGGACGGAAGGAGTTTTGGGGTTCAAGAGAGGGAATTCCTGAGAAGTGTTCCGGAGAAAAGTGATAAGTTCTGAGGGTCCAAGGACGAGGGATAGCTTGAAACAGGCAGAGTACTTGGAGAAACAAGGGGATTGTCCTTAGTGGGATTGTCCTTGGGAAAGAGATAGAGATGCATCCCAGTTACCAGGATAGGTCGTAAAGAGGAGGGTTCCTTCCCCTGTGAGCCAACCTACTTAGGGTGTGCAAATTTTGCTACTGTGAGAGACTGAGATATGTTTTCTTATGCTTTGGTCTTCATTTGCTGAACTGTTTCATACACTGCTTGATGTGCTGCATGGATTTCATTTGCCTGCCATCAGAGAGCAGTAAAAACTTTTATTTTGAACAACAGCCTTTGTGTAGTGTGGATTTTGTCTGACCAAACTGATGTGCAGAAGAGCCCCAGAGAAGAGAAAACCCTAAGGGCCTTGAAAAATGATTTCCCCCACCCCCACTGTGTGGGAAGGACCCAGGGAGCATAGGTGTTACCATGGCTCATGACCCTTTCAGGGAGCCTTTGTGCCTGTGTCCAGATCAGGGCAGGGGACACACATAGTACCCATAATTATATCACGATATGATAATAATAATAGATTTTCTGAATCAAATATACAGAGCCAATACACAGTAAAGAGCTCAGCAAAATACTCCTCATCACATCCATGGCTTATTTACTCCTGAACGCGTGGTCTGCCAGTTTACCCTATAGTGAAACACAATAATTTTCAATACAATGTTTTCAATTCTCCTTATCTTCTCCCTTTATATTTCTACTTTATCCTTCTTCAGTTTCTTTCCTGTTTTCTTTATTCTTTTGCATAATTTTATTTTCATTTTTCTAACCTTTCCTTATTTATTCGTTTACCTTTTTCCACATTTCTAAGGGCCTGATGTAATAAAGATGTGAGTGAAAAATATGCACATTTTCTTTGCTCACACGTTAAAAAAGGAGGTCAATTTTAAAAGCATTGCTCGTGCAAAAATGCCCACATATACGAGTAAAAGAAAGGACCATTCTCCTTCTGGCTTTATTCGACCGTCTACCGACCTGTTTCCTTGGTCCACATGTACGTGTATGCGGGCCACGCACCAGCAATGCAGATTTAAAAAAGCCACGAAGTACGTGTGTCTAACCCATACACGCATGAAAAATAAGAGCACGGAAAAGGGGGAGGGTACAGGTGGAGCACGGGCATTCTGGGGTAGGGCCAAGAGTTACGCTAGTAACTCCATAATTTAAAACCGGAAACCGTGGCACGCATCGGTTGCTGCTCGGGTTTTAGGGCTTACAGGACAGGGTGAACTGGGGGGCATGCAGGACGAAGAACCAGAGGGCTGTGGAAGACTTCGCTATTAACGGGACAAACTGGTGGACTAATTGGAAAAACTGGGTTATCCCTCACACGAGCATGTTTTGCGCAAAAGCTCGCAAAATCCTAGGAAAGATATGCAAAGTATGTTTTCTTGAGCAGTCTCTTAAGCTTAGGTGCATATTCATGCGCGTGAGGTGTATTTTAAAATGTACACATGCAAGTTTGCACACAATTTAAAATTGCAGCTTTTTTCTGCTAGCATGCTAATATGCGTGTGTATGGGCGCACACGTGCTTGTTTTAAAATTAGCCTGAAAGAGTTCACTCCCGATGCAGTAAACTAACGGTGTATTAATGCATCATGAGTTTAAAAAAGCACACTAACTGAAAAATATACACACAAATATATACTTAGCATGCACAAAGCATGGTTTGTGTGTATATAACATGATTTGTGCTCATTGTTGTGTGCAAAGAACATGGTTTATGCTCCTAGATGTTGTGTGCACCATACATGAGTTAGGTGCACAAAAGTTGGGTTCATAAAAATTAAGTGAACAAAATAAGAGTTAGAAACATAAATGTTGCACTCATAACCCCAGTCCAGGACCCCCAAACACCAGGTACAAGACCACACTTGAGCCCAGCACCATACATTAACACTAGCCCAGAAACGTGAGTCATCTTTACTTCACTCCTGATCAGGAGTTAAATGTTCAGTGTTAAAAAGACTTTTGTTAAGCCTTTAGGGCTGGCCTTGGTCCATGCTGCTGGTGGGCGAATGCATCCAGGCATGGGCTGGCTGAGACAGGAATACTCTAGGCTTGACATAAGACCACTCAGATGTCCAACATACACCAGGAATGGAGACACAACATCGTAATGCTGGTCTTTGAGGTAGCACTCCAGCCACTTGCCGCTGCGAAGTGGTTTGTGCATGAGGACGGATGAAGGCTAAGGACTTGGAACAAGATGAAGGCTCAGAACCTGGAACAAGACAAAGGCTCTGAAAGAGTCCTGAGCCACTGCACTCCCTGCACAACTCAGGGGCTTGCCACGGACAATGCCAATAGTGGTGCAGGCACTGGACTCAAAGACTTGGAACAAGATGGAAGCTGGACCAAGAACTCTGAAGACCAGGGACAGGAGTTTGGAGTCAGGCTTAGACTCAAGAACTCAGACTCAGACTTTAAAACCAAGGGAGGTCTTCTGAAAACTTGAGCCAGCAACGAAGACTCTGAAGACTCTAGACAGGATGAAGACTTGGATTCAGGAACAAGGCGAAGACTTGGTCTGTAGTTTTCCAGCTCGCCCCTGGAGCCCTTTTTAAATATTGGGGTTACATTAGCCACCCTCCAGTCTTCAGGTACAATGGATGATTTTAATGATAAGTTACCAATTTTAACTAATAGATCTGAAATTTCATTTTTTAGTTCCTTCAGAACCCTGGGGTGTATACCATCCAGTCCAGGTGATTTACTACTCTTCAGTTTGTCAATCAGGCCTACCTCATCTTCTAGGTTCACCGTGATTTGGTTCAGTTCATCTGAATCATTTCCCATGAAAACCTTCTCCGGAATGGTATCTCCCTAACATCCTCTTCAGTGCACACCGAAGCAGAGAAATCATTTAATCTTTCCGCGATGGCCTTATCTTCTCTAAGTGCCCAGTCCTTCTCCGGGAAGCAGGCCCTAGAACATCAATACGTGTCCTACTGAAAAACAGGACAAACTATAGATCCCTCCACAGACACTATTTGCTAACCAAATCCCTCAGTGCAGTCATACAAGCACAGCATAGGCTGATCCTTATGTAATACAAAATAAGGGCCCTCAAATTAGATTCAGAAACCTGCAGACAAAAAACAAAATGGAAACCACAGTGAAAACAGAAATAGAAATGCAACTTACAAAGGTATAAGAAATGCGCACTCCCAAAGCTTGACACATTCCTCTCTCCTTAAACTAAAAATAAAATGTTTTCTTTTCTACATTTGTGTGGGCAGTTAATTTGGTCCTGGTTCCTTTTTGCTCTTCTCCAGCATCTCCTTCCCATTTTTCATTTCTTCTCTCTCCTTCTGTCTGCCTCTTTCCTTTCGAGCATCTGTCTCTGTCACTGATCTTTCCCTTACATCTTTATTCTTGATTTCTCTCTTCTCTGCCCTCTAATCTCAGACATAACTTTCAGCCCTCCTCTTCCTCCTCTAATCCTCCAGTCCTGTCTCCCTCTTCACCTGTCACCTACTTATCAGCTTTCTATCTCCCACCCCTTCCCATTCCCTCCATCTTCTATGCTTACCCAACCTCTTATTCCTTTTATCATTTTTCACAGATTCCTTAGTCTCCGATTATCACCTTCTGTAGTCACACCCAACCCATCCCTCATCTACCTTCCTCTGCCTCTCTCAACTCTAGCTCCCTTTCTTGTCGCTCTTTTCTTCCTTGGACATTTTGTTCTGTCTGTTGCCCCCTACCAAGTCTTTTATTGCTCCTCTTTCACTGCCTTCTGAGCCCTTTTCTCATCATCGCTCACCTTCAAAATACTCACTCCTTTTCCATTGAATCTACAATACTCCAAGCATAAGAACATAAGAACATACCATACTGGGTCAGACCAAGGGTCCATCCAGCCCAGCATCCTGTTTGCAACAGTGGCCAATCCAGGCCATAAGAACCTGGCAAGTACCCAAAAACTAAGTCTATTCCATGTTACCGTTGCTAGTAATAGCGGTGGTTATTATCTAAGTCATCTTAATTAATAGCAGGTAATGAACTTCTGGTCCAAGAACTTATCCAATCCTTTTTTAAACACAGCTATATTAACTGCACTAACCACATCCTCTGGCAACAAATTCCAGAGTTTAATTGTGCGTTGAGTGAAAAAATAACTTTCTCCGATTAGTTTTAAATGTGCCACATGCTAACTTCATGGAGTGCCCCCTAGTCTTTCTATTATCCAAAAGAGTAAAAAAACAATTCACATCTACCCGTTCTAGACCTCTCATGATTTTAGACACCTCTATAATATCCCCCCTCAGCCGTCTCTTCTCCAAGCTGAAAAGTCCTAACCTCTTTAGTCTTTCCTCATAGGGGAGCTGTTCCATTCCCTTTATCATTTTGGTAGCCGTTCTCTATACCTTCTCCATTGCAATTATATCTTTTTTGAGATGCAGCGACCAAAATTGTACAAAATATTCAAGGTGCGGTCTCACCATGGAGTGATACAGAGGCATTATGACATTTTCTGTTTTATTCACCATTCCCTTTCTAATAATTCCCAACATTCTGTTTGCTTTTTTGACTGCCGCAGCACACTGAACCGATGATTTCAATGTGTTATCCACTATGACGCCTAGATCTCTTTCTTGGGTAGTAGCACCTAATATAAGAACATAAGAAAATGCCATACTGGGTCAGACCAAGGGTCCATCAAGCCCAGCATCCTGTTTCCAACAGTGGCCAATCCAGGCCATAAGAACCTGGCAAGTACCCAAAAACTAAGTCTATTCCATGTTACCATTGCTAATGGCAGTGGCTATTCTCTAAGTGAACTTAATAGCAGGTAATGGACTTCTCCTCCAAGAACTTATCCAATCATTTTTTAAACCTAACATTGTGTAACTATAGCATGGGTTATTTTTCCCTATATGCATCACCTTGCACTTGTCCACATTAAATTTCATCTGCCATGTAGATGCCCAATTTTCCAGCTTCACAAGGTCTTCCTGCAATTTATCACAATCTGCTTGTGATTTAACTACTCTGAACAATTTTGTATCATCTGCAAATTTGATTACCTCACTTGTCGTATTTCTTTCCAGATCATTTATAAATATATTGAAAAGTAAGGGCCCCAGTACAGATCCCTGAGGCACTCCACTGCCCACTCCCTTCCACTGAGAAAATTGTCCATTTAATCCTACTCTCTGTTTCCTGTCTTTTAGCCAGTTTGTAATCCACGAAAGGACATCGCCACCTATCCCATGACATTTTACATTTCCTAGAAGCCTCTCATGAGGAACTTTGTCAAATGCCTTCTGAAAATCCAAGTACACTACATCTACCGGTTCACCTTTAACAACATGTGTATTAACTCCTTCAAAAAAGTGAAGCAGATTTGTGAGGCAAGACTTGCCTTCGGTAAAGCCATGCTGACTTTGCTCCATTAAACCATGTCTTTCTATATGTTCTGTGATTTTGATGTTTAGAATACTTTCCACTATTTTTCCTGGAACTGAAGTCAGGCTAACCAGTCTGTAATTTCCCAGATCTCCCCTGGAGCCCTTTTTAAATATGGGGGTTACATTAGCTATCCTCCAGTCTTCAGGTACAATGGATGATTTTAATGATAGGTTACAAATTTTTACTAATAGGTCTGAAATTTCATTTTTTAGTTCCTTCAGAACTCTGGGGTGTATACCATCCAGTCCAGGTGATTTACTACTCTTCAGTTTATCAGTCAGGTCTACCACATCTTCTAGGTTCACCGTGATTTCGTTCAGTCCATCTGAATCATTACCCATGAAAACCTTCTCCAGTACGGGTACCTCCCCAACATCCTCTTCAGTAAACACCGAAGAAAAGAAATCATTTAATCTTTCCGCGATGGCCTTATCTTCTCTAAGTGCCCCTTTAACCCCTTGATCATCTAACGGTCAAACTGACTCCCTCACAGGCTTTCTGCTTCCGATATATTTAAAAAAGTTTTTACTGTGAGTTTTTGCCTCTGTGGCCAACTTCTTTTCAAATTCTCTCTTAGCTTGTCTTATCAATGTCTTACATTTAACTTGCCAATGTTTATGCATTTTCCTATTTTCCTCTGTTGGATCCTTCTTCCAATTTTTGAATGAAGATCTTTTGGCTAAAATAGCTTCTTTCACCTCCCCTTTTAACCATGTCGGTAATTGTTTTGCCTGCTTTCCATTCATGCCCTCACTCATACCTTCCACAGCTCATCTAATACACCCCCACTCATACTCACCCAATTGTCAAGTTCCTACCTTCTGCCCCAAATGAATGCTCAGTCTGTGGCCCTACTCTCAGCATCTCCAAGTCCTTTTTCTGATCTATCCCAGATTCCTTGCCCTCCCAAGTTCCTACATCCCCAATCACTGAATTCCTGCTCTTACCCCATGGTCACAGAGTCCCAGCTCTTCCCCACTCTCCCAGCACCCAGTATCTGAGTCCATGTTCTTCATCTGCTCTCTCCCCACTAGTCCCCAAGTGACAGCCCTGTTCTCCCTTGCTTTCCCATCCCCAATCCAGTTCTCCCCCTTGCTCTCCTGCCCTCCCTGTCTATTCTTCCCCTGACGTCTTCCACATTTCAGTGCCCTAGTCCACACCTGAACTTTCCCCTAGTCCCCATTCTTGCCCTGCTCTCCCACCCTCAAAATCCCACCTCATTTCTCCCACAGTTCCCCATTCCTAACTTGCTTTCCCACCCCCCCAGTGCCCCAATCCTCAGCTGATCTCTCCCCTAGACCCCATTCTTCCCCTGCTCTCTCACTCCCTAGTTCCCCAGTCCCCATTCTTTTCCTGCTGTCCAATTCCCAGTATTCATGTGAAAGTGCCCATTCTTCCCCTGCTCTCCCAGTCTCTCTTCCACATCTTATCTTCCCATAAATCCCCACATCCTTTGTTTAGCAGGCTCCTTCTACTACAGATACAATGCCTCTCTTTCTTCTTCCAGCCCACATTTGAAATCTTAGCCCTATTATTTGAACCACGGGGCTCTGTCTCTAAGGTGCTCCAAGTGGTTTAAACAATAACAGTTTGAACTGCAAGGGTCAAACTGCTGATGTTTGAACCCTGTGGGGATCTGTAGAAACAGAGCCCTGCAGTTGTAATTGTGGGGCTGAGGTTTTAGTTGAGGGGTAGAAGAGGCGCCGGATGCCAAGGTTAGGGTGGGAAAGGGGAAACACACTTCTTTTGCACCGCAGGTCCCATGGTGGATCAATTATTCATTCAATGGGTTGGTGGCGCCCTTGATCAGTAGCGCCTATGGCCAAGGGGGGCACTCCATGAAGTTACATAGACTGAGTCTCCAATATATGCAAATCTGTCTCAAATATATTCATTACGGATATCCTGAAAACCTGATTGTTTAGGTGTTCTTCAGGGAGAAAGTTGGGAAACACTGCCTTACAGTACATACAAGATTCTTTGTGTCTTCTGAAATAAAATAATCCTATGATTGTCTTTGTAATAAAGTCAGTTACAGGCTTTCCTCATGTTTCTCCTGAGACCCCTAATGAATCAAGCAAATCTGAAGACTGTAAGCAGTAATGCTGCTTTAAAGTTCTGCTTTTTATAAATTAAAGTAAATGCCAGAATGATGGGGGTTTTCCATTGTTTTCGCACTGATCCTAGAAGGATCACAGTTTTCTTACAGGACAAGTAGGATGGTAGTCCTCACATATGGGTGACATCACAGGATGGAGCCCAATCACGGAACACTTTTGTCAAAGTTTCTAGAACTTTGACTGACACATACTGGGCATGCCCAGGATGGCACTAACCCTGCAACCAGCAGGGGTCCCTTTTCAGTCTTCTTTTTTTCCGCGCAGCAGTAGCTTCGCGGTTTAAGGAGCTCCACAGAGATTCCTGACAGGAATTTTCCTCATGGAATTACTACAAACTTTCATACCCCACAGGGGTCCCCCTTTCGAATTTTTGCTCCTGCGGTACTCCGGTAAGTTTTTTACCTGGTTCCGGTCGATTTCCGTTGAGTTTGGCCCTCGCAGCCTACTAGCCGTCGACCACACCATGGCTCAATTTTTTCAAAAGCCATGGTGTCGGGGTTCCGTCGGTGTCTGGACTGTACTCGCACCATGTCCATAACAGACCCTCATAAAGTCTGTGTAATGTGCCTTGGGTGCAAGCATGATGTCCTGACTTGCACCAAATGTGCCTTAATGACACCAAAAGGTCGCAAAGCCAGAATGGAGAAAATGGAACTTCTCTTTCGTTCCCAAACTCCGACGCCATCTATTGCATCAACATCGTCTGAACCGATGCCATCCACTTCGCTCCAGCATCAGGCACCGGCCGGTGACCATCCGGCGTTGACGACTTCCTGGCCATCGACAACCTCTACTCCTCCTCAAGATCGAGGGGATCATAGAGAGAAACATCGGCATCGACACCAAAAGCCTCGGACCATCAATGAAGGAAAATCATCGACTTCGACATCATCTGAGCCGCCATCTAAGAAACCCTGTCCAGAAAAGGCATTGACCCTTTCTGGGACCGGGTCACCAAGGCAACCCTCACCCGGATGGGTATCGGGAGCCGCGACTCCACCTTTAACGGTGGTCCCTCCGGCTATGCCTCTGCCTCCTTCTTCCCTTCTGGAGCCGGGGCTACTTGCTCCAGGTCGCTGTGAAGAGCTGGACCAGATGGTTCAGGAGGCCATCGATAAGGCAATGCACAGGTTCCAAGTTCCTCCGATGCTGACACCGGTGCCAATTGTGGAACCGAGCACCAATCCCATTCCAGCAGCATTGGCACCACTGCTCTTGAAGATGGAAGCACTTATAGCTGCTTTTCCACCGATGGATCCTGGATCACCTGTGGCTCTGGTGTCTTCTCCACTTACTCTTTCATCGGAAGGAGAAACACCATCGAGAAACACCATCGAGAAACTCCATCGGGAGTCCTGACGATGCCTCAGCCATCGATGCTGATCAGGCCATCGGCACCACCGATCCATCCATTGATGCCCTCGATGCCTGCACCGGTGCCCTCAATGCCTTCATCGGTGCCTCCAGTACTTCCCTTGATGCCTTCAGAGCCTAGACCAGGACCTTCAGGAATACCATCATCTCGTCCTTCTCAGGTTTCTAGAGGGACAGGTGCTGATCCTTATGACACCTGGACTGACTATTCATCTCAAGACACTGATGATTTACCATCTCCTCCTTCTCCTACAGAAAGCAGGAAGCGTTCTCCTCCAGAGGACTTGTCCTTCATAAATTTTGTGAAGGAAATGTCTGAGTTGGTTCCCTTCCAATTACAGACTGAACAAGATGATAGGCACCAAACTATGGAGCTGTTACAATTCCTGAATGCTCCTAAGGAAATAACCTCCATCCCTATTCATCAGGTTCTTTTGGATCTTCTCAAAAAGAACTGGGAACACCCTGGTTCGGTAGCTCCAGTCAACCGAAATGCAGATACCACTTACTTGGTCCAGTCAGCCCCAGGTTTCCAGAAACCCCTCAGCTGGATCACCAATCTGTGGTAGTAGAGTCTGCCCAAAAGAGGGCACGATGCTCAAAACCCCACTCTTCCTTCCACCCCAGGTAAGGAACAGAAATTCCTGGATGCCATTGGCCAGCGTGTCTTCCAGGGATCAATGCTCATCTCTTGGATTGCCTCTTACCAGCTGTATATGACCCAGTATAGGGTCTTATTCAAACAAATACAGGACTTTGCAGAGTCCCTGCCTCAGCAATTCCAGGAACAGCTTCAAACCCTGTACACAAGGGTTTTGAAGCAGGGAAGCATGAAATAAGATCCTCTTACGATATCTTCGACACCGCTTCCAGGGTATCTGCAGCTGCCATTTCTGCAAGAAGATGGGCTTGGCTTAAGTCTTCGGACTTGCACCCTGAAGTACAAGACAGATTGTCCGATTTGCCTTGCATAGGAGATAATCTGTTTGGCGAACAGATCCAGCGGATGGTGGCTGAACTCAAAGAGCATCATGAGACCCTTCGCCAACTCTCTCTGATGCCTTCTGAGTATTCCTCCAAACAGCCATTCAGGAAGGATACTAAAAAGTCATTCTTCCGTCCAAAGAAGTCCTATCCACCACCTTCTAGAAGTCGTTCCATGAGACCTTTCCAGAAGGCCCAGTCTCATCAAACTCGGAAAGAAAAGCCGCAACCAGCTCCTCAGCCAGGCCCTGCTTCTGGCTTTTGACTCCTGCATAGAGAGCAGCAGCCAGCTTCCACTGCCTCAGATACCAGTGGGAGGTCGATTGTGCCATTTCAACAACAGATGGCACACAATCACCTCAGACCAGTGTGTCCTTGCCATAATCTCTCAAGATTATCACCTGAACTTTCTCTCCATCCCACCGGATTCCCCACCTCGGCTGACGTGGGGAACATCTGACCACTCATCACTCCTGGAACAGGAGGTTTCCCTCCTCCTCCTCAAGTCCAGAGCAATAGAACCAGTGCCCTACTCCCAACAAGGCCTAGGATTCTATTCCTGGTACTTTCTAATCCCCAAAAAATCTGGACCTACGTGCCCTCAACAAGTACTTCCAGTGAGAAAAGTTCAAGATGGTAACCTTGGGTTCCCTCCTTCCTCTTCTGCAAAGAGGAGACTGGCTCTGCTCTCTAGACCTCCAGGACCCGTACATACACATTGCAATAACTCCATCTCATCGCAGATTTCTGAGATTTCTGGTAGGCCCCAAGCACTATCAGTACCGAGTGCTACCGTTCGGCCTGGCATCTGCACCACGAGTCTTCACCAAGTGTCTCGTAGTAGTAGCAGCTTTCCTCTGGAAAGGTGTTCACGTCTACCCCTATCTCTACCTCCCACTCAGCAGGCTGCTCTGTCATCCCTACATCTCACCTTACACACTCTGATTTCGCTAGGATTTCTCGTCAACTACGCGAAATCCTGCTTAGTCCCATCTCAAACTTTGTCCTTCATAGGGGCAGACTTGGACACCTTTCAAGCAAAGGCATTTCTGCCTCAACAGCGAGCTCTCACTCTCATTTCTCTTGCACACTAGCTACAGTCTCAGCACCGCTCGACTGCATGCCACTTCCTCATCCTGCTGGTACACATGGCGTCCTCAGTACAGGTTACTCCAATGGCCTGCTTGGCCATGAGAGCCATGCAGTGGACTCTAAGGTCACAGTGGACTCAATCCGTCCAACCACTATTGACCATTGTCCACATCACTGACCCACTTCATCAGTCTCTAGCCTGGTGGAAAAATCAGATCAATCTCCTCCAAGGCTTACCCTTCCAGGCTCCAGACCCTCAAATAATTCTCACCACCGATGCTTCCAACCTCGGCTGGGGAGCACATGTCGCCAATATTCAGTCTCAAAGAGCTTGGTCTCCAGAGGAAGCCAAACACCAAATCAATTCCCTGGAGCTACGAGCAATCAGATATGCTCTCAGGGTATTTCAGGATCACCTTTCCAACCATTCATCCTGATTCAGATGGACAACCAGGTGGCCATGTGGTACATCAACAAACAAGGAGGGACAGGCTCCTACCTACTGTGTCAGGAAGCGGCACAGATATGGGCGGAGGCACTCTCCCACTCGATGTACCTCAGGGCCACCTACTTGCTGGGAGTGGACAATGTTTTGGCAGACAAGCTGAGTCGCACCTTTCAGCCACATGAGTGGTCTCTCAACCCCACAGTAGCGAACTCAATATTCCAACGTTGGGGTTATCCTCATGTAGACCTCTTTGCGTCACCTCAAAACTGCAAAGTAGAGAACTTTTGCTCTCTCACTCGCAGTCAACACTAACACCCAAGAGACGCATCCTCCCTCTCATGGGCAACCGGTCTCTTACATGCCTTCCCTCCACTTCCGCTTCTCCCAAAGACTCTTGTGAAGCTATGTCAGGAGAAGGGAACCATGATCCTGATAGCACCTCACTGGCCACGCCAAGTGTGGTTTCCGATTCTTCAGGACCTCTCAATTCGCAGGCACATTCCCTTGGAAACGGACCCACTTCTGATCACTCAGAACGACGGGTGCTTGCGCCACCCCAATCTTCAGGCCTTATCCCTGACGGCCTGGATGTTGAAAGGTTGATTCTTCAGCCACTCAACCTTTTGGAGCCAGTTTCCCGTGTCCTCATTGCTTCACGAAAGCCTTCCACGAGAAAATCTTACCTTTACAAATGGAACAGATTTAAATCATGGTGTTCTGTTCAATCACTTGATCCCTTTACCTGTTCTACCACAAAGGTTTTGGACTATCGCTGGCACTTGTCAGAATCAGGTCTTAAAACTTCTTCAATCAGAATGCATGTCAGTGTGGTAGCTGCCTTCCATAAAGGTGTTGGGGATGTTCCTATTTCAGTATAACCCCTTGTAACACGATTTCTGAAGGGCTTGTTCCACCTCAAGCCTCCTCTGCACCCTCCAGCCCCTTCTTGGGACCTCAATCTGGTTTTGGGTCTGCTCATGAAACCACCATTCGAGCCTCTCCAATCCTGTGATCTACGTTATCTCACCTGGAAAGTGATTTTTCTTTTGGCGATCACATCCGCATACAGAGTTTGTGAGTTACAGGCCCTAGTTACCTATCTGCCTTACACTAAACTTCTGCACGACCGGGCAGTACTCTGCACTCACCCTAAGTTCTTGCCTAAGGTAGTATCGGAGTTTCAACTTAATCAATCCATTATACTACCTACCTTCTTTCCCAGGCCCCATTCCAATCCAGGAGAACAGGCTCTGCATACCCTTGACTGCAAACAGGCTCTAGCATTCTACCTAGACCGTGCAGCTGCCCACAGGAAAAGCACTCAATTGTTTGTCTCTTTCCATTCTATCAAATTAGGGCAACCTGTGGGTAAGCAGACTCTCTCCTCCTGGTTAGCGGACTGCATATCTTTTTGCTATCAGCAAGCAGGCATTCCACTTCAAGACCATTTTAAAGCACACTCTGTCAGGGCCATGGAAACTTCAATAGCGCACATACGCTCAGTGCCGATTCCTGATATTTGTAGGGCTACTACCTGGAGTTCTCTCCATACCTTTACAGCCCATTATTGTTTGGATAAGGCTGGAAGACAAGATTCCATCTTCGGCCAATCTGTCTTGCGCAACCTTTTGCAACTTGATGTACCAACACCCTTCTGCCTGCCCGTTAGGGTTCAGGATGCCCTCTACCAAATTCCACCTCAGTTGTTGTGCCTGTTGCACGTCTTTGGGTACATTTGGTTCATACTCGGACATCCTCAGCTCGGTACTCACCCATATGTGAGGACTAACATCCTGCTTGTCCTGTGAGAAAGCAAATGTTGCTTACCTGTAACATGTGTTCTCACAAGACAGCAGGATGTTAGTCCTCACGAAACCCTCCCGCCACCCCACGGTGTTGGGTTCGTTACGTTTTCTTATTTTATTTTTTGGCACTTACTATAGTTTTAAACAAGACTGAAGGGGGACCCGTGCTGGTTTCAGGGTTAGTGCCATCCTGGGCATGCCCAGTAGGTGCCAGTCAAAGTTCTAGAAACTTTGACAAAAGTGTTCCGTGATTGGGCTCCATTCTGTGATGTCACCCATATGTGAGGACTAACATCCTGCTGTCCTGTGAGAACACCTGTTACAGTTAAGCAACATTTGCTTTATCTACTAATGTGTAAAAATTGATGCCAGAGTTGCTTTAATTTTCCATTCACACCTTAGAAAAATTGTCTTATATATTTTTTAGTAAAGTAAAATAAAAGCTTTTCATCCAAGGAAATATAGATATTATTAACTTGTGTTTCCTATGACCCCCCCCCCCCCCCCCCCCAATTATTATTTTCTAAACGCCTTTCATTCAGGATCCCAAATGCTTATAAAGACTGGTATGCAAGAAAAAATGCCTACTACCAAAGCAATTAGCAAGGTGAAAAAATCAAGATGGAAAAGAAAAAGGAAAAACAATTTAACAATATCATGGAGATCAGAAAAAGGGACATATTCTTGAATTGATTTGATTACTTATGCCCTGCCTTTACAAAGAATCCTTTGAACAAAGTGGCTACAACAAATAGTAAACATACATAACAGCATAAATGCAATATAAAATAAAGCATATAAACAAATTAACATCATCAATAAAGACATTGCTTAATACAGCCATTATCAATATAAACATTATATAATACATCAGAGAAAAATAATATTACATTCAGCTATGAACTTACAATGTATATATCAAATGCTGGTTAACATTGTATTATCATAATACCACTGATCAACAAAACCATGATAATACCAGTGTGTAAATCATAATAAAAATTTAATCTTTGTATTAAACAAATATTGCCCCAGAAACATAAAAGATACATAAGCTGTCCTAGGCTCTAACAGAGGCAGACCAATTATAAATTCATTAAAGATAAAAAAAAAAAAACAAAACTTAGTTTAAGCTGAGTGATATCAATGACTATTTGCAATGCCTTTATATGGTCAGACATCTTGGTTCTTCATGTTGGAAAAATACCAAATTGGGTGATCAGATTTATTTGACTATTTCTGGTGCAAATACCTAAAATGTACTGCTGTGCATCAGCTGCAGAAACATAATAAATCCATCCAATAGTATCTGAGCCTGGGCTTGAAGGTGATTGGGATAGAGTGCTACATTTTAGCAAAATCAAAGTTTTACCCTCGTCTTCCATCTTTTAAGTAATGATCTATGAATAGAGCACTAGATTCTAGGGATGTGCAGAGCAAAATTTTATGTTCATATTTTTTATGTCCGAAAGGGGGTCCCACTTGCGGCCAATATGGACATAAAAAAAATCCAATGAGTTGGGTATATGTACATATGTGCAAAAAAAAAATTTAAACCCCCTCACCCTCCTTAATCCCCCCCCCCAGACTTACCACAACTCCCTGGTGATCGAGCGAGGAGTGAGGACGTCATTTCTGCAATCCTTGGCGAGAAGCATGTGACGTCGGTGGCACGTCGAGTGACGCGGCGTCACGTGATTCCCGGCGAGTTCGCGCCGGACGGCTCGTTCGGCCCAAAAAGAACTTTTGGCCAGCTTGGGGGGGCCTCCTGACCCCCCCAAGCTGGCCAAAAGTTCTTTTTGGGCCGAACGAGCCGTCCGGCGCGAACGAGCCGGGAATCACGTGACGCCGGCGTCACTCGACGTGCCGCCGATGTCACATGCTTCTCGCCAAGGATTGCAGAAATGGCGTCCTCACTCCGCTCCATCACCATGGAGTTGTGGTAAGTCGGGGGGGGGGGGGGGATTAAGGAGGGGGAGGGGGTTTATATTTTTATTTTGGCTCAACAATCGCGATTTCCCACATATCGAACATATCTATGTTCGATATGTGGGAAATCCGATCGTTTATGTTGAATCAATTTTTTAAGTAAAAAAAAAAAAAGAGTTGCGTTTCACTAATGCGGTCAATCCGAATGCACACCCCTACTAGATTCTCTTTTATCATTATAAGAATGGTCAGGCTTGCCTTCTATTGATTTTAGAGGTTTTCAGTTTTGTTTATCTGTTCATACATCAAAATAGTGCATGAAAAACCACTCATAAGCATAAGATCTCATGCAGTTTTATACAATACATATTGTTAGATTTATGAACTCTTGTGTTGGAGTGAGGTTAATGCTACCTACTGATAAAGCATAGTAGAACATCACTGCCAATTTGTGGAAGACTATGCAAAGACTAAGCTGGAGCTTCACCTATACCAGCTTCTTTCCTGCAGGTTGAGCCTTTGGGTTCTGGGGGTCAGCAGGTCTTAGGTGATAGTCTCTGGTGAATGCTGAAGAGAGGTTCCAAAGTCAGGCTTGGTCAAGGCTGGCGGCAAGCAAGGATGAATGGTGATCACAGGCTATGGTCAAGGTGGACAGCAGACAAGGGTAGTCAGATCACAGGCTAAGGTCGAGGCAGGAAGCAGACAAGGATGGTCAGGACACAGGCTATGGTTGTTACTGGAGATCAGTCCAAGAGTAGGCAGGTGGGAGACAAGGAAAGCTGGAAGAAGAAATAAGCAAAGCTGGACAAAGCTGAAGACAAGGCAAGGTTGGATGAGGCTGCAGACATCAAAGGCAAGGTAAGTAAGGCTAAAGACAATGAAGACAAGGCAAGGGTGGACAAGGCTGAAGACAACAAAGGTAAGGCAAGGCTGGACAAACTGACGATAATGAAGACAAGGCACCGATGCAGCAACTCACACTACCAGGATGGTAGTCGACTCATTGCTGAGGTGTCTGAGTGTTGCACGGCCAGGGTTTAAATACCTGGCATTTTGATGTCAACAGGGAGTTTAGAAAAGAAACATTTAAGGCAGAAAGTACTATTTTACAAAAGAAAATCGTACTAAAGGATTCTTTTGTTTCCTATATCACCTTTCCACTTAAGATTTCCCTGTCTGGTACTGGTACCTGCTAATAAGGAACTCTTATCAGGTAAGTATAATTGAGATAGTATGTGTTAACTTAATACCTTATTCTGTCTCTGGTATATATAACAGAAAATTATTCTTTCAAAACTTTCTTTCCTCAGGTGTTCAATCTGATCGTCAGATGTGATGCAACAAAGAAGGTAAATATGTTTGTTGTTTTTTTTATTTTTCTCTTTAATGTACTCTTTGCTTCACTAAGAAAAAAATTACCAATGGTTGCAGTTTCCTTATTTTCACTCCTATGCAGTATATTTATGTAGCTTTCTCAAATTTTTACTATATTGTGTTGGCCAAACAATTTTGTGGTGCACGATGCTTTCACTTAACTGTCCTGTAATCCTTCAAGATCGGTTCCTGTTTTCCTCACTTCAGCTCTCCCTTTGTCTTTTCCAGGTACTGGATGCAGATGGCTGAAGGCGGTCTGTTTCTTCTCCTCTTCTCTCCATCTCCTGGTGCAGGTGTTTGAAGTCCTACCTATCTTTAAATAAATCAAAGCCTGTGTTCCCTGAATATACTGTCCGCGACCCCTTCTTTCAAAGATGTGTTTAAACAATGTTTCTAAATGTGGTGTCTTCAACGTCTTATTGAACTGGTCTAACTTGGTGTGTAAAATAAAGGATAATCAGTGCCACCCTAAACTCACTGAAAGAGGGGAAATGATTTGGTTCAGGTTGGTTCAAAAGTCTTTTCACACACACACACACACTGCCACACCCAGAGCATTTAAGTGAAAAACAAACTTACTTATAGCTCCTCTCCTCTGATATATTACTGTTTTCAGAGATTTTGAATTAAAGCTGACTCAGAAATATCTAGTTTTGTTTCATATGAAACACTGAATAGTCACTTAAATTGCACAGTCACTCTCAGACCAGAATCTGAGTTAAGTACTTGCACTGTAGAACCTGAACAGTCCATTAACTCTCAGGTTCCATCAACATAAGTAGCAAAAGTTCACAGGGAGGTCAGACAGAAAAGTTTATTTACACTTCTCAGTTTACAAGTAAAAAGAATATTAACACAGTGTTTTATACACCTCAATATCTCATATTCAGTAAATTTTCTCACTACAGCAGTCTAACTGAACTAAGCCAATGAAAATCTCTGCGTCTTGGATGTAATTTTAAGTAACTGTTACTATATTTATGAAGCCACAATTCTTACCTGGATTGCTCTAATACGAACAAAATTTTTAAATCACAATCTCATTCCTTCCTTTCAGAAACACACACTCTGCTTTGAGTATATTAACAATTCTCTCTGGATTTCAAACTTTCAGACAAATAAAGGGGCCCTATAAAAGGAGCCAGGAACAATCTGCCTTTATCTCTCTCTGTCTCTCATCTCTCCACTTGGCATGTGCCAAACCTCTCTAACTCAAGGGGACTAGTTATTAGCATATCTCTCAGCACGGAGTTCCCATAAGCCTTAGCTTTGGCAGGACTGACATAGCAAGCTGACAATCAGAATCTGCAGTCTTGCTTTTCCTGCTGAAGTCATTCTACTTCTGTCTCGCCCACCTCTTGTAACCAGACGTGGAGACAGAAAAAAAAAAACTTCACAACTGATCCTCCCCAACTCCCTGGAGGCTTCTAAGTCCACCAAAGGTGTTATTTTACTGCTAGCACTGATAACAAGATACTGTCTGTTTGTTTTGTTATTCCCTGAAACCTGTCACTTAGAGAATCTTAAAAAACAACCCGGAAGCCAATCCAAGATGGCTGTGTAGCGACCAAAAGGAACAAGATCGATGTGTAAAAAGAACCTTTATTCTGACAATATTCAAGCCTGATTCTTGCCGAGTTTCGCTCTATGTGAAGTGCTGCCTCAGGGGCTATGTATGTCTGCAAAGTAGATATTACAAGGTATTACTCCTGCTCTGTCTATCAAGATGAATGGATAGAGCATTTGCAGTGTGCTTAAACCCTCAGTAGTGCATCTGCTTGTGTATTCCGGACCATTGCAATTAATTTATCTGGTGTTAGCTGTTGCGATCATAATCCTCTCTTAAATGGAGTTTTTTCTAGCTAATATAATATCCACCGGACTACATGAAAACCAAGCTGCAGCATGGATTCAAGAAGGTTTTCATGTGGCAGAAAAATGTTGAATATTGTGAAAACTTCAAAGCAGAAATCGCCTTGAAACAGCCTGTTGGCGAAACATTAGCTAACGTCGGCATCGGTATTAGAGGCATCCGGCACTAGAGATATTTAGCCTGATAAATTGGGGCATTCAGTTCGGCAGTTATAGTTCCAGGGCTTTTTAGCTTTTCAACTTCTGGGAACTTAGTCAAGTGTTTACAAGTCCGAGTTGCTACATAGTGACAACAAGATAAGTCCTTTTTTGATACTTTATATCTTTATATCTTTTTTTTATATTTAACATCAAGCCGCATTATATCAGGCTAGCTGGCCACATAAGCCAGTTTTGCAAGTTCAATTGGAAAGTAAAAAAAATTAAAAAATTAAAATATTCTTTTACATATATAAAAAGAAAAAAATGGGACAATAAAATATTTTTTGATGTTTTTGAACTAGAATAAAAAGTTAAAAATGGAGGTTTTTAAGACCTATGATTGATCTACCTATTTATATGCTTATATGTTCCTTAGAGAACTTGCAAATTAGGTTCTGAGGTCTTTTTCCTCCTTATGTCAAATATTCTCCAATTCACATTGGTATATTTGAATTTTTTGTTCTAAAATATTAAGTCAAAGCTTGATGTGGTTTTTTGACTTTCTGTCTAGTGCTTTCACCTACTGGGAAGGCCCATTAGGTCCTCACTACCAACTGGCAGTGCAGATGATACAGAGACTGAGATGGAGCTTCACCTTTACCAGCCCCTTTCCTCTCGGATTGAGTTTTTGGATTCCAGGGCCAAGCAGGTATTAGGTGATAGTCTCTGGGGTAAATGCTGAAGATAGCCTCCAGGGTTGGCGGCAAGAGAAGATGGTTGGTGGCCACGGGCTATAGTCGAAACAGGCAGCAGAGAAGGATGGTCAGGTCACAGGCTACGGTCAAGGCAGGTGGAGAGCAAGTATGGGCAGGTCAGAAGAAGTGGTCAAGGCAGGTGGAGAGCAAGGATGGTCAGGTCAGAAGAAGTGGTCAAGGCAGGTGGAGAGCAAGGATGGTCAGGTCACAGGCTACGGTTAGTACCAAGGATCAATCCAAAGATAGGTAGAGAATAAGGCTGGATGAGGCTGAAGGCAAGGAAGGCGAGGACAAGGCTAGAAGTCGAAGACAGGGCTAGGCAAGTTGAAGACGAAGACAAGGAAAGCCTGAAGACAAGGCTTCAGTTTGCAGCAAAAACAAATAAAGGGGCTTTGTAACTGTTAACTGTAACAAAAGCATTAATGCATGTTAGAAGCCTTTGTTATCTAACGCAGGCATCTAATGCACTTTAGCTTTATTAATGCTATTGCAAAATCTATGCTGATTAGATAATGTGAAGCAAATTCATTCGAAATAGCTTAGTACATAGAAAAATAACACATTAAAAATGAGTAAGAATTAACAAAGACCTATTAGCAAAGAAAAAATAACTGCACATCATGCTAACTTTTGTATGCACAAATTAACAGAAAACTCATTTGCATGGATTTAATTAACATCTTAACAGCAAATGTTTATGCATTTTAGTACATTAGTCTCAAATCTTTAAGATTCCTTTTTTGTTTTAATTTTTATTTCAATTTAGGATAATCTTAGTGATAACATTTCTAAAAGTTCCTACTACTTAGCAATTCCCACTATACTGATGCTAAATAATTCAAGTTACTGCTGTACCAGCCTTCCTCATAAACCCCAAAATACATCACGACAATACATGTAAGTTAGGAAGAATGGACTATGTGAAGAAGCTAAAAAAACAAAACAAAACAGGGAGTTTGACCACAATAAAAGGTGAATGCCTTAATTCTACTAATAAAAAGCACAGAAATTTAAGAATAAAACATTAGCACAAAAATGACCTATAAGTAGGATGAAAGGAAGCAGCTACAGCTCCAAGAATAAGCAAAGAGGATCTTTAGTGGTAATGAAGATAGGGTAAAGGTAATCTGTGGTGTGGCACTAGGAAAAGAAGATTAGCAAACAAGAAGGGTCTTATATGTGGTGTCTGATGGCGTAGTCTATGTTAGAAAGCAGACATGCTTCTGTTTGGAAGAACACAGCTATCACTGCTGATTTATGGGATCATAAATTCAGGAAACGGCCACTTTTGAAAAATGATAGCACAATGCTACGAGATTCAGGCCAATAAGGTATTCTTCCTATGGCAGCATGGACAATAAGCCAAAGAACAGTAAATGTGAAAACTGCTGACATTTTTCCATTGCTTTCCCATATGTATACAGTAAGACTTCATTATCCATGCAAGTGAAAAGAAAAGAAGATCTGTACTGTCTGGGAAGAAACTTCATTTTAAAGAAAAACCCTTTCTTTTAAATTTAATGCATATCTCTTTCAGTACAGGAAAAATCCAATTTAGGGGTGCCGACTGGCTCCATTGTCATGAGATGCTTTTTAATATTCTTGTCCATCTTTGAAGCACAAAAACAATTTATGTTTGAAATGAAATTGAAGAGTTTTTCATTAGTTTGTTGTTACAAAAGAATTGTTGGTAGATGATTATGGCTAGAGCTTTAGAGGTGAAATGAGGAGCGCAATGGTGTAACTTTATATGATACCAACACATGCATTTCAAAAGGTCTTTATATATTGTTTAAAAGGCAATAATGCACATTTTATGAGAAGGTGTTTATTTTGTAGGTACCAACCATTCTGTTTTAAGAACCAGGTCATGAGGAGTAGGCTAATTTAGTTTTGGTTTTAACCCCTGAACCCTACCTGCATTTTGTAGTTCTGATTTTCTTAAGCAAATCAATAGGGCCGTCAGAATTCCAAGCCCATAAATACAATGGCATAAGATCAGGACTGGATCAGTCTGTTCCTTATGACATGGAGCCAAGTGGAAACCCTACCCAAATCTGCCTAACATGTAAGAATTCACAGCAGAAATATTTAAGATATCGGCCTATAAGATGTATAGAAAATGTACACAGTCGGACTACAAGAGCTGAATATTTCTTTTTTTTCAACAAAGATTCTGAAAAAATGGATAAGAAAACAGTTTGGCAAAAGGGTGAGACAGGGTAACTGCGGTCCCTAAGCACAGGAGGCTGCAGCTGCATCTTTGGAATCTGTTGATACTGTTTCACGGTTGTAAAATGTAAGTGATTTGCAAACCAACAGAAAGGCATCCATTCAACTTTTTGACAGTAAGACTGTCTATTATTTTATTTTCAGCTCTCCAAACTTTCAGCAATGCTATTGTGGTTTTAAAGATATTGCTGATATGCTTCTTTTATTTGGTTTATGTTACCCATTGGCTTCATTTGCTTTCTTCGGCCCTTAAGATGATACCTTCTCAACATGATTAATTGAATTACTTAGGCTTCCATAAGGAACCCTGTTATTTAGTTTAGTTCTGTGTTTCACTGATCTGATAAGGAGAGCATGACAGAGCTATCTGAAGCTGGTTTGTATTAATTTATTTATCTTGAGAATCACTTTAATTAAACCTATTATTTGTAAACCATTCTGTAGAGGAAAAAGGAAGCAAAATGTTGGAAAAGATGCAATCCTGATTATTTTTTTTTCTTATTTCAGTATTTTACACATCACTCATGGCTAGGATGTTGTTAGTCACCCCGGCTGCGGACCCATGCGGCTGGATCCCCTCCTGCCCCTCACCTTGAGGGGCAGGAGTCTCGCCCCTGCCCTGTCCTTCACCACTCCTTGCCGTCGACCCGGCTTCCGCCGCCGCAGCCTACTTCTAACCTCATGGCATCTCACAACGCTGCCGATGCTGACGGCCTCTGCGGTTCCCCTAGGTGCGTGTGCATGCCACTCTCCTGAATTTAAAGGGCCAGCGGCAGCAAAGATCCCCGCTGCCCGGGAAGATGCCTGACGTTATTTTATCCCCATACAATTCTTTTACTCCTCACTGTTCCTCTTCTTTCTCTATCCCAGTTATTCCACCCCTGGTTTTTTTGTAACTGCTTCCCCTTTGCACCAGTTTAGTTCTACTGTTCTTTGCACCCCTTGTTTGTATGTAAACCAGCATGATGTGACTTGTTCATGAATGCCGGTATATAAAAAACCTAAATAAATAAATAAATAAATAAATATTTGTTGTATTCATGGGGGTCACAAAAAGTATGGTGAAACCCCATGAATACAACGGATCACTAACGAATAAACCCCCGTGCTCCTGACCCCCCAAGACTTGCCAAAAGTCCCTGGTGGTCCAGCGGGGGTCCTGGAGCAATCTCCTGCACTAGGGCCATCAGCTGCTGGTATTCAAAATGGCACCGATAGCCTTTGCCCTTACTATGTCACAGGGGCTACCAGTGCCATTGGTCGGCCCCTGTCACATGATAGGAGCACAAGATGATGCCAGCCATCCATTGCTCTTACCATGTGACAGGAGCTGACCAATGGCACTGGGGTTTTTTTTTTTGGAAACAAATACATATGTAACTAATGAACGGATCGGGGTCCCCCAAGAATGGATGCAACGGATTTGGGTCCCGACGAATACGAATACTGAATGGGACAAATCCATCCCTGCTGCACATCCCTAATAAATACTCTGCCTTGCCATTCTCACCTCACCTCAGCAATGGGTCCTGCTCTTTCCTAGAATGCGAGTTGTCTGCCTTGGTTCCTGCATTCCTGATTCCTGCCTCCTAATTCCTGTGTTCCTGGTCTCCGTTCCTGCTCCAGCTCCTGACTTATGACTCCTGACTCCTTCGTTCCTGGTCCTTGTCTCCGGTTCCTGCCCTTGCTCCTTGTCCTCCTCAGATTGCTGTCCTGGCTGTGACCCTGCTTCACTCCTGGATTCTGCTTGATCGCCGCCTGCCCTGACCATCTGCCTGTTCTCTGACTCTGCTTGACTGCTGCCTGACCTGACCCCTGGACTGTTCCTGTTTCTGCTCTTCTGCTGCCTGCCCCGACCTTCAGTACATCCGACATCGCTTCAGTCTCCTGTCTTCTGGGATTATCATCTTCGAGAGACCCATGCCTAAGTCCTGGCGGCCCCGGTACCCAAGGGCTCAACCTTTGGGGAATGTGGGCTGGTATAGGTGAAGGTCCTGTTGGTTCTTCTCTCCCAGAACCACCTCCCAATGACGAGGACCAACAGGGGCCTTCCCCTGGTGGTAGCAACAACCTTGTCTTGGCTCAAGGGTCCATCCTTCCAACAGATAGTCTCACCAGTGATCATCAAATGGTATGATCTGATAATGCAAATAGGATCCAGAAAAGTCACACAAAGACCCAAGTTTTGAAGTTCAAAAATACAGATTTTCTGGAAATGGGGATGTATCTGGAGGCAGAACTTGAAGACTGGGAGAAAATGAGAGAGGTGGAGCAACAGTGGTCCAAACAAAAGGGAGCAATTACTAAGGTAACTAATCTTTATGTTAGAAAAGTAAACAAAATTAAGAGAAATAAGAAACTGATCTGGTTCTCAACGGAGGTGACTGATACAGTAAAAGTAAAAAGAACAGTGTTAAAGAAATATAAAGGATGCCAAAAAGAGGAACACAAGGAAGAATATCTGGTGAAACTGAGGGAGAAGAAAAAAGCAACCAAGAAAGCAAAAGTCAGGCAGAAGAAAGTATTGCCAAAGGTAAAGAGTGGGGACAAATCATTTTTCAGATATATCAGAGAAAGGTGAAAGCTCCAAAGTGGTATCATGAAATTGAAAGGTGACCGGGATCAATGTGTGGAGAGAGAGATAAAGAAAAGGCAGAAATATTAAACAATTATTTCAGTTCTGTGTTCACTAAAAAAGTCCCTGAAGAGGGACCATTTCTAATTAACAAGACATCAGAGGGGGTTGGTGTAGATGAAACTCCGTTTACAGAAAAGAATGTTTGGGGAGAGGTAGGAAAATTGAAAGTGGACAAAGCCATGGGGCCTCAGAGATGTGCTAGTGGGTCCTCTGCAAGAGCTATTCAATAGATCCCTGGAAACAGAAGTGGTGCCGCAAGATTGGAGAAGCGCGACATGCCGGAAGGCGTAGAGAGAATGAGATGTGATTTAAGGAAGCTTGAATGGTGGTCGAAGACATGGCAACTGGGATTCAATAACAAACAAACAAAACACGGGGAAAATACGAGTGTTTGTGAATAGACTCTAATGTCCGGCATCCTTGTGGGTAACAATCAAAAGGAAGTATCTCAATATTAGTATATACCGTTTTTACTTTTTTTTTATATGTGAGCTTTAGTATTTGTGCTTATGCTTCATTGTATGTGTATTAATAGTCTAACCACAGGCCTTAAAGTATTTAGGATCATCTAAATAAAGTTGTTTTAAAAAATGAAAGTGAAGTCATCCATTTCTAGGACGGCTGATATCGTCAACTTAATTTCTCTTTTAATGATCTGCCGCATTACTGATGAATTTCTCTAGGCGCTTGTAAAGCTGCCCATGTTGATGATAATTTTTTCTAGGCTCTGTGAAGCCACCCGACACTGGCAGTGTTTCAGCAATCAATGCCTGCTTCAGGGGCTGGAGAGGCTACTTTTGGTATAAAAATAAATCTCAGTGATTTGGGTTAAAACTGGGATTCAATGCCAAGAAGTGCAGAGTCATGCATCTGGGATATGGTAATCCAGAAGAGATGTATATGATGGGGGGGGGGGGGGGGGGGGGGGCGGTGAAAGGCTGTTGTGCACATAGGGACCTTGGGGTAATAGTGTCTTGTGATCTGAAGATAGTGAAGCAATGTGACAAGGCGATAGCTAAAGCCAGAAGAATGCTGGACTGCATAGAGAGAGGAATAACCAGTTAGAAAAAGGAGGTGATAATGCCCTTGTACAAGTACTTGGTAAGGCCTCACCTGGAGTATTGTGTTCAGTTCTGGAAACCGTATCTCAAAAGGGACAGAGACAGGATGGAGGCAGTCCAGAGAAGGGCGACAAAAATGATGGGGGGGGGGGGGTGTCTCCATCAAATGACTTATGAGGAGAGGTTGAAGGACCTAAATAAGTATACTCTGGAGGAGGTGCAGGGGAGATATGATACAGACCTTCAGATACCTGAAAGGTCTTAATGATGCACAATCAACAAACCGTTGGAAAGAAATTAGTAGCATAGGGGTCACGAAATGAAACTCCAGGGAGGAAGAACCAACATCAGGAAATATTTCTTCATGGAGAGGGTGGTGGATGCCTGGAATGCCCTTCCAGAAGAGGTGGTGAAGACAAAAACAGTGAAAGATTTCAAAGGGGCATGGGATAAACACTGTGGATCCCTAGGGACTACAGTATGGAAATGAAGAGGGAAATGCATGGGGGTAACTTGCTGTGTGGCGGTTGCTATTCTTGGCAGGTGGGCCTTCATGCTGTTGGTGCAGCTCCAATATTGCTCGTTGCTTTAACGGTAGGGGAAAAAAAAAGCGGGGGGAAGGGGAATTGGTCTCAGACAGCAGCCAACAAGGACACTGGATTTTGGGAAAACAAGTAGAAGTGGGGGTAACTTGCTGAGGCGGCTGTTGATATCCTTGACCAATAAGCCTGATACTTTTGATGCTATCATGAGCTTGCTGGATGGAATGTTTAGTCCTTTTCTGCCATCATTTCTATGTTTCAAAAATTAAAAGCAGGTATAATGAAACCCTTCCCTCAAGAGTTTACAGTTTAAACTGGTACTTGAGGCAATGGGAGATAAAATAATTTGCCAAGGTCACATGTGTCAGTAGCAAAATTTGAACCAAAGTCTTCACAGTGTCATAGTCCACCCACTCCCTCATTGTTAATTTAATGACAAAATGGAAACAAGGGGCAGGGTGATTTGAGTCAGGTAGCCTAGTCGCTGCTGTAATAGATTAGCATTCAGAAGACCTGTGTTCAAATCCTATTTCTGCCACTGAAATGAACAAGGTCAACTTGCATAGCTTAGCTACTTTGAAAACCAGACCTGCTTGTGATACTTAAGGGCTGGAGCTGAAAAAAAAAAAATCCCACCCATCCCCCTTTCCCCAGGGAATTATGAAAGTAAAGAAAGGCAAAGAAAGCTACAACTTTAAAACTATTGCAGTTTAAAAGAAAAAAAGGGAAGGAACAAGAGAGAGAAAGGGGATAAAAGTCACCCTGGTTCCCTGGGTTATTTGGCACTGGGGGTGCTGCAGAGGGAGTATTCCCAGCCCCCAGGGATGGAGGGAAAATACAATCAATTAATTATCTACACATATGTAACAACCCAAGTCCAGCGTGACTAGGAATGATTTAATTTTTTGATGGATGTCCACTGTACTGGAGTGTTGCTGCCTGTTATTGTTTTGTTCTGTGTGCATCTACAGGAGAACAGGGAAAGCTGTAGTGTGAGTCAATAAGTCTATGTGCTCTGGATCACCCATCCTGAAAGGAGATGAATGCTGACTAGCAAACGTCATCATCCAATATGCAACACCAATGATGAAGTCAGCAAGAGAGAAAGGAGGAAACAAGGGGCAGGGAGGAACATAATTGACCTCTTAGTCTCAAACAAAAAAAATCCCTCTAGTTCAGGGTTGGCCAATTCCAGTCCTCGAGAGCCACAAACAGTCCAGGTTTTCAGGATATCCACAATGAATATGCATGAAATAGATTTGCGCTGTTTGTAGCTCTCGAGGACTGGAGTTGGCCACCCTTTGTTCTAATTTGCTCATGCTAGGATAACTCTTGTGACTGAATGGTGCTGCTGTATGAAAAGCGAGATGCTCTGAAGGGTTTTCTACATGTAGTGCCTATGCGAAAGATGCTGAGTCCAAGTGGTCCGAAGTAAGCAAGAACATGACTCAAAAAGGAGAAATCACAATTCAATTCAGGATTCCCTAACCTATGGCCTGTGAGCTGGACCTGGCCTTCCAAGCTAATTTTTCCAGCCCCCCCAATCTCATCCTTAGAGAGGCCGGATCTGGCCTATGGAAATTTTGTTTTATAGTTGTATTAGAGACAAAATGGCTGGCAGGGATTCCCTGCAAGAGCATTGGACCCACGCCCAATGTGTCAGCAATGGGCAGGGAAGCCAGGCCCCACCAGCAGTCAGAAGACTCATGAACCCATACCCCATTTGTTAGCGGTGGGGGGAGGGAAAGGGGAAGCCAGGACCTGTCAGTGGGAGGAAAATCACCAGACCACTGCTCGATCTGTCAATTGCTGGCGGGGAAACCAGACCCCGCCAGTGGTAGAGCAAGAGGTAAGGTGCTACTGGGGAAGGGGCGAGTAAATAAGATGGGAGGGAGGATGCATGTGAGAGTGAAGGGAGGGAGATGAGAGAAGGGGTGTATGTGAGTGGGGAGGAAAGAGAAAGGAAGGAAGGAAGGAAGGAAGAGTGAAGGGAGGGAAGGGAAGGGAGGGGTAATTAAAGTGAGAGGAGTGAGGGGAGGGGAAGGAAGGGAAGGGAGTGTAGGGTGATATACACACATACGTGTACACACACATACAGACACATACACATAATACCACACCTCTAGGAGAAGATGCAAGGGCAAGGTTTCTGGCGGTGTGCTACAATTGTCAATGTCCAAGGAATATAGAAATATTATTAATGACACTCTTGGGAACCTTCCCCCACTGCTTTCTCCCTTTCCCAGCATTTCAGATGAATGAAAGGGCCAAACATGACATAACCCCCCTCTCTCTGCCTCCCCACCCCAGGAAAAATCCAAAATTACCAGGGGGATTTCCCACCCTTCCCCCAGCCTGGCCCTCTCAGAGGTTTGAAATGTATTATGTAGCTCTTCCTCTGAAATGTTTGGGGACCCCTTTTTAATTAAAAATTATTCACATACAGAATTAGCTGCAGGACCAGAAGCAAAAAAATGTAATATAACTTTTATTGCTATAACTCCCAGCAGTTCATAAACCTTTTAAAATTCTTCTTGTCATCACCACCACAGGAGAATGAATTCTCTTCATATGGGTGTCTGTAGCCTTTCTGCTGCTACAAGTGGTGCTACTCATCCTTATTTAGCTCATCCTGAATTAAATTGCAATTAGACAGATCAAAACATTGAAAACAAATCCCAGATCACTAGGCTCCCAGATTATGATTTTTTTTTCAAAGTTTTCCTTGATTCCTCATTTGCTAGAACCCACCTTCACCCCCACCCTCACAACAGTATGCCCCGAAAACACTTGTGCTCTGCTAGGGGGACTGGAACGAAATCTCCTCTGTGACCTACCTTCAGTGCTGCCCCATTGACTGGCTGGAGACACTTGCAGCCATCTTCCCCTCTCTAGGATGAAGCACATTGCCTAATTATGGTGTGCCTGACCCTGCCAGCCCAGTCAGACAGGGGACTCGGGCTCAGCACTTTCCTTAGCAGAATGAATTGAAAGACACAGTCTGCGCAGTTAAGATTTGCAAAACTGGGGTTTAGGTCTGTCATAAGGTCCAGTCACCTATTTCACATTGACAGCCGTTAGGCGTCTATGCAAGTCTACCTACAGCTTTATGGTTTTTACTTATTTCATCTTCTAGTACCTGAACTGTATTTGCTTTACCTGCACCAGCAGGTCAAAAAGCCTGGCTCTCAGTTGTAAAAAGAGGTAAATATGCCACGTCAGTCAAAAATGCAAAAGATTGTGGAATGTGTTTTATTGCTAGTTCTTAACAAGCCCACTTACCTAAAATACAAGTGAGCTTTTAAAAGTTATAAACTTCTCAGTTACAAAAAAAAAAAGATAAAAATCAAAAGTGCTGTACAGAGTAATAAGAGCAGGAGCTGACTTTGCTGCCGGTCCGAGCTCCCAGGGGTGTAACTTTATGGAGGAGCTAGCCATTCTGTGACATCTCTTGATAACCCAGCAAATCAGTGCACTTTATCTGTGGCTCTGTGAAACTGCACAGGAGACAGGGACCGCTTCATGCCATCCACTGGAAGACTGTGGACACTTTTGCAGTTCATATTTCCTTTTCCTCCAGCCCTTATCACATAGTAATTGCTTAAAATGAAGCCATTGTTTAGGCTAAATTTTCAGACTTATTAAGGAAGGTTCTTCCATTTTTTAAACCGTGATTGGGGCTCAGTTTATAGAAGACTATCAATTTAGACAAATGGACTTTGTTAAAGTTCATTTTACTGTCACATTCAGTTTTACAATAGCTGAATCTCATTTATCGTGGAAACCGCAGGTAATTTTCACAATGCATTGTTTAGAGTAGGGCGAATTCATTTGTTGGTGTTTAATGTTCTGTTTTATTACTTTGAGTTTGTGCAATTGTTCTGACTGAGACTCCCGAAAAAAAGAAATCTTTTGCAGTGATCCAAAGTCAGATGTTTTTTTACAAGATTAGATGTGTGCCATGAACGCAAATCCATTTTAAAAGAAACTGTCACAATGTAAACCTGATGGCATGGAGAGAAATGAGGAAGCCAGAATCATGCAGCTGAGGCAATGCAAATCCTTTTATTACATAAAAACATAGTAGATCCTATAGAAAGCAAATATTTTTGTATTCTTCAGCTAGTGAATTACTTTCAAACAGGTTTTAAAGAACGGGTGTAAAGTTGATGTGGCTTGGCAGAGAGAGAATAATTTAACGACTTGGTGGTCTGTCCCACGCTATGTATCTCTCTACTACTGACATGTTAATTTAAGGGTGTTGTCAAGACTGTCTCGCAGACGTATTAATATTTTACTTTTTTGTTTCTATGTGAAATACAGTGCTGTAAAAGTTAACATTTTAAAAGTCAATAATTACATTACTGCATCTGATGAAATCTCATGCCTCAATAAATAGTCTATAAGGTGAAACCTGCGTCTTGTCATTAACTACTCAAAAGCAAAGTAACAGCTTACAGTTAGAAAGAAACATAGACAATGATGGAAGATAAAGACTGCAAGACCCATCTAAGCCTTCCTGTTTTCCTCTCTTGTTGCCATACTTACAGGCTCTATTTCAGGGGTCAGCAACCCTTCTCCCCCAGCACATAAAGCCATTTCCAGCTGCCCCAACCCCTTTTATCTCCAGGTATGTTACAAGCCTTGATCATGTCCTCTTGCAACAAATTCCACAACTTGATTGTATGTTGAATGAAAAAAATACTTTCTAAGATTTTTTTTTTAAATGTATTATTAGTTTCATGGCATGACCCCTAGTTTTACTACTATTTTAAAGGGTAAATAACCATTCCCTATTTACCAGTTCTAGCTTAGTCATGATTTTATAAACCTCTATCATATAGCCTTTCAGTTACTTCTTCTTCAAGCTGAAGAGCCCTAACCTATTTAACCTTTCTTCATATAAAAGCTATTCCATCACCTTTACCATTGTTATTGCCCTTCTTTGTATCTTTTCTAATTCCACGTTATCTTTTTTTCAGATGAGGTGACCAGAAATGAATACAATAGTTAAGGTGTGGTGCATCAAATCTTAAACAAGAGCTAAGACACAAAGAACTCAAATGGCACAAGAAGCCCACCCAAGCTGCACTTTCTGCCTACAAAATCTCCATTCACAGTTACAGGGCATCCATTCTCCATATGAAGAGAGACTTCTACGCCCGCAAAATACACAACTTCCTCTTTGATGCGAAGGCCGTGTTCTCTTACGTGTCAGACCTCACGAATCCCTCCCCTCCTTCCATCCCCGATGACCAAGCCCAAATTAAATCCTCTGAACTGGCCTTGCTCTTTGAGAAAAAAATCTCCAACCTCATAGCCCTGCTTATCTCCTCCAACATTCAGCCCCCTCCCCCGTACTCCACCTTCAACAACAAGAAAGCAAAAATGGAGTCATTTGAACCTACGTCATCCCTCAAAATCGAATCCACCCTCAAGAGCATGAAACCCTCCTCCCACCAGTCCGACCCCATCCCTACTAAACTACTGCTAACAATTCCTAAAACCATTTCCAAATCACTGGCTGAAATTATAAATTGCTCTCTTTCCCAAGGATCAGTACCAGACACTCTGAAACTTGCCACCCTTAAACCACTATTAAAGAAACCTAATCTGGATCCAACTAACCCGGCTAACTTTCGTCCCATTGCCAACCTCCCATTTATGGTGAAACTCATGGAGAAACTTGTCAACACCCAACTTTCAGAATACCTAGATGATCACAATATACTCTTCTCTGCTCAGTTTTGGATTCTGGAAATCTCTAAACACTGAATCCCTCTTAATTTCACTCACAGATAGCATACTTATGGGCTTAGACAAAGGACAACCGTTTCTACTGGCACTTCCCGACATTTCCACAGCCTTCGGCAATGTGAATCACTCAGTTCTCATCAACCTCCTTTCAGACATTGGCATTTCAGGAACTGCCCTCAATTGGTTCAAGTCCTTCCTCAGTAACAGAAACTACAAGGTTGGAATAAGCAACAAAGAATCCCACCCCATCAGGTCTACGCTTGGAGTCCCTCAAGGATCATCCCTCTCCCCTACGCTCTTTAACATTTATCTCCTTCCCTTATGCCAACTCCTCGCCAATCTAAAGCTAACCCATTTTATCTATGCTGATGACATACAGATCCTCATTCCTATTACAGAATCCATCTCCAAAACCATCATTTTCTGGAACAGCTCCATCAACCTTCCTCCTCTCCAGCCTCAACCTAGTCCTCAACACGGCCAAAACTGAGCTCCTTCTCTTTTCGCTGGATGACAAAAACCCCTCTATAAACTACCATCCCACCTCCTCAATGATCTAAACAGCCCAAGTGAGAGACTTGGGCGTTATATTGGACAACCATCTGAACTTAAAAAAATTCATCAACAATACAACCAAAGAATGCTTCTACAAACTACAAGTTCTTAAAAAGCTTAGACCACTTCTCCACCTACACGACTTCCGCACGGTTCTCTAAGCTACCCTATTCTCCAAAATCGATTATTGCAACTCCCTCCTACTAGGCCTCCCTGCCACTATTACCAGACCTCTACAGATGCTCCAGAATGCCGCCGCAAGGATACGTTCCAATTCCAACCGAGGAGACCACGTCACACCCATTCTAAAGAATCTACACTAGCTTCCAATCAACTTCAGAATCCTTCACAAAGCCCTTACCATCATGCACAAGACCATCCATAAGCAGTCTTCTCTTGAGCTAGATTTCCCTCTTCGCCTCCACACCTCCGCCAGACCGACCAGAGCAGCGTACAAAGACACCCTTCACGTTCCTCCCAACAAGTTCTCCCTCCACGCATCCATCAGGAAGCGTGCTTTCTCCATAGCTGGTCCCTCTCAATGGAATGCTTTACCCCCAGATCTACGCCAAGAACAATGCCTGCTGACCTTCAAGAAAAAACTTAAGTCTTGGCTTTTTAAACAAGTGTTTCCCTAAAAGATTGTTGACACTTTGTCACTAGCTCGTAGTGCTGCTAGGCAAATCTACCCTTTCAATTTTACAAACATTTCATATAAGACATCCAATAAAAATATAAATATAAATAAGATGAACTATTAGTCATAAAACAAAGTTAATAGAAGACTTAAATCAACAGAATTGCAGAGCTTAAAAGGTAAAGAGGAGCTCTGTGGGTTAATTTGAAAAGTGGGAATGGAACATCTATTTATATTAATATAATACAGAGACCTCCATCATAGACAGAAGAAATGGATAGAGATATAATAGAGGATATTTACAAAATTACTTTGAAAGGAGAGGAGCTATAACTAGGGTATTTCAATGTGCTGGATGTTGATTGGAACATCCCTGCTATTGGTGTTTTGTAAAAGTAGGGAGATCCTGCAGGGACAACTATTCTATCAATTGGTAATAGAACTCACCTGGGAGGAAGCAATACTGGATCTGGCACTGATATTGTAGTGGACGATCATCCAGGATCCAGTAATCACTGGATGGTGTGGATCAGTATTAATGCACAGAAGATGAAGATTTATTCAAAAATGAGGGTCCTAGACTTTCTTAAAATTGGGGGAGTACCTCACGGAGTCATTAGCAGGATGGGAAAATCTAGGAGAATTAGAACAGTGGGCAAAACTAAAAGGAGACATAAGGGCAACAATCCTTTTTGTTAGGAAATAAAATAAAGGAAAAAAGAAAAAGAGTTCTCTGGGATTTTCCAAAAAAGTAACTGAAAAGATAAGGGAAAAGAGGTTAGCAGGTGACAATATCTGAGAAAGCTAAGAGAAGCTGGGAAAGTAGTCAAAAATACAAAGATTCAAATGGAAGAAAAATAGCAAATACAGTAAAACAGGGTCAGGGAGACGGGACTTTTTTCAGATATGCTAGTAACAGAAGGAAGTGCAAAAGCGGCATTGTGAGACTCAGAAGAGGTGAAGAGGAGGAATATGTACAGACCAGTGCTCCCTTTAAGTTGCGAGGAGCCCGCACACAAACTTTTTACATCTCAGCACACAAACTTTTCCCCTTAGCGCACAATTGCATTTCCTGATTTTGGCTTTATTTTACTCTTGGTTTCCTGCTTCATCTCTCTGAATGCAGGCTGCAGCCTGCAAAATGAGATCATCTTCTTCCAATCCCTATGTATCTCCAATCCTTCCCTCCTTTAATGAGCTCAGCCAGTTGTTTCTTGCCAGCAAAGCACTTGCTGTGGTTATGATTGGAAAAGCAAGCTGCACATGCAAGCCAGCCTCAGAGTACGTCCGGCTTTAGCGTCCACTGGCGTTATTTCATTGACCCTGGTGTGCAGCACTGAAAGTCCAGTGTAGGAGTCAGAGCCATCTGTGACTTGTGGAGTGTGTCTGGTAGTGCGGTCGGGACTGGAGTGGGAACAGGTGACTTCCGCTGAGCTGTGTAAGGTTCCTGTAGCCTGAGATCTCCTCTTAGCTCCTGCTAAGTGCCCTTGCAGGGAGAACAACCTATGCTCATGGCCCGTGGCAGCATTGCCTTGTCAGCACCGGCTGTTCCTCCCCAGCAAAACCTCTTCGCTGCAGCTTGGCAAACTCCTTTCAGCGCTGCCAGAAAGAGCTTCCCTCCTCTCCCAAGCTCCTTTTAGAGCTACCACTGCGAGCAAGAGCCTGAGCTTTCCCCCATCTTCTTTGAGTGGCACTGCCATAGCAATTCAGGCAAAAAAAAATGAGGCCCACTGAGGTAGGAGTGCAGGAGGTTTGTGGTGGTGTCACTTCTAGCCACAGCTTCCCACCGCCCCCTCCACCCTGCTGAGAGAGGAGTATAGGAGCTTCTCTCCTCCCCCCCCCCCCCCCCAGCTCTTTTCAGCACTGCCAGAGAGGCCTCCCCGCAAGCTTCTTTCAGCACCACTGCCGTCAGCTTCTCCTCAGCTCCCTTGAGTGTCACTACCCTAGTGAGGAAGAAAACAGGAGGAGGCAAGTCTGGAAGGGAATCAGGAGGACACAGTAACTTTTCTGCTGAGCCCAGGGGTGGAGGGAAGGAAGCTGTCATTACAAGCACTGGGGGTGGGGGGGGGTGGGGAGGGGGACAGAAAGCTGCTGTTGCAAGCAAGTTTCAGGAGGGAAGAGAGAGGGAAGCTGCTGGCACTATTGGGGGTGAGATGGCCTGGAACAGGTGCTGAGCAGCAGGGAGGAGAAAGAGGCAGGAAAATGAGAGAGAGAAGAGTGGAGGCCAGAAGGGAGATAGGGGAGTGGCTGGCTGGGAAGGAGAGAGAGAGAAGAACATGGGGATGCAGTGGACTGTGAGAGAGATGAGTAGGGGGCAGGAGGGAGAGAGAAAGAAGAGGAGTGGGGGCTAGAGAGGAAATAGAGAGAGAGAGAGAGAATGGGGGTGCAGGGGTGTGTGAGAAGGAGAGTGGGGCAAGGGGAGGATGAGAGAGAGATGAGAAATTGGGGGTAGGGGAGTGTGAGAGAAAGGGAAGAATGGGAGGAGTGTGAGACAGAGGAACAGTGGGCAGGCAGGGAGAGCAAGAGAGAGAGCTTAGTGGGGCAGGGAAAGCATGAGAAAGAGTAGGGGAGCAGGAGGGGCAGGGAGAGCATGAGAGAGGGGAGTGCTAGTGATTTTTTTTAAAATTCCTTATTGGTTTTAATTATTGAATGTTATTTGATGTTTGGAAACATTTTATGAATGTTTAATTATTGGATTTTTTTTCTATTATCTGTTTTGAATTTTTTTATTGGTATAGCTTTACTATTATTAATATTTCTTTTATTGCTTTATGAGGCATGGTGAGATATCTGTTTTTCCATTGCATACTGAATTTGGCTTGTTGCAGTTTTCAGTTCAATTTTTATTTGTATCTTTCTATTTATAGTGTGTCTGTGTTCGGCATGTGTGACTGAGGAGAGGTATTCTGCAAGCATGCAGTTTCTGTGTAGGGATCTATAGCAGTCTAGTTTGTTCTGTTTTCATAATAGGAGGTGTACTGGTGTTTTAGGGCCTGGTGTAATATTTGCAGTGATGCCTTTTCTTAGGTATGGTTGTTGCTCTTTGAGTGCTGGAAGTTAATGCTGCTTCAATATAGAAAGTGTATGTATTTTTTGTGCCTAAATATTTAAATAAATGTGCCATGTAATAAAAGCATTCTCAAATGCGTTCTGTAATGTATGAAATTTCAATTCATTGCATATAAATTGATAGGCATTTTTCATCAAAGAAAGTACTGCTCATAGGGCAGCGCGCGCTGCCTGTTCCCTCCGAGGCCGCTCCGATTTCGGAGCGGCCTCGGAGGGAACTTTCCTTCGCCCTCCCTTCCCCTCCCTAACCCACCCCCCCGGCCCTATCTAAACCCCCCCTTACCTTTGTTGGCAGATTTACGCCTGCTAAAAGCAGACGTAAATCTGCTGGCGCACCATCACCAGACCCGGGGGCTGGTCCGGAGGCCTCGACCATGCCCCTGGGCCGGCGCCACGTCACCGGGCCCACCCCAAAACGCCGCATCACGCCCCCGAAACGCCGCGTCGTTTCGGGAACGCCCCCTGACACGCCCCCTCCCCACCCCTTTTAGAAAGCCCCGGGACTTACGCGCGTCCCAGGGCTCTGCGCGTGCCGGCGGCCTATGGAAAATAGGCCGCCGGCACGCGCAGAGCCCTGCGCGCATAAATCCGGCCAGATTTACGCGCGCAGGGCATTTAAAATCCGCCCCTAAGTGAACTTAATAGCAGGTAATGGACTTCTCCTCCAAGAACTTATCCAATCCTTTTTTAAACACAGCTATACTAACTGTACTAACCACATCCTCTGGCAACAAATTCCAGAGTTTAATTGTGCGTTGAATGAAAAAGAACTTTCTCCGATTAGTTTTAAATGTGCCCCATGCTAACTTCATGGAGTGCCCCCCTAGTCTTTCTATTATCCGAAAGAGTAAATAACTGATTCACATCTACCCGTTCTAGACCTCTCATGATTTTAAACATCTCTATCATATCCCCCCTCAGCCATCTCTTCTCCAAGCTGAAAAGTCCTAACCTCTTTAGTCTTTCCTCATAGGGGAGGGAGCTTTCTTTTTTGCTTTTATCTTGCAGGTACAAGAATTCACCAAACAAACAAAAATCAGATATATTTCCATTCAAATGATCAACACAAACATATTGGAAATTTCATAAACCAAAAATATGATTGTTTTCTAAAAATCTTTTCCTTCTTTGTTTCTTGCAGGTTTCTTATTCAGAAAATCATGAAGTAAATAAATTATCTTCAGTACTCAAGAAGTGAGAACACTAAGGGGGTCATTTTCAAAGGCTTATCGCGTGTGATAGCATGCTGGGAGCGGAGTCGGAGCGGCGAGGAGGCAGACTCAGTGGTGTCTTTGCTGGCGGCGATAAGGTTAGTAACCTTATCGTCGCTAGTAGCGTGCCCAATAGCGCCACCTTTCACAGTGGTGCTATTGGGTGCAAAAGCTGGCAGTGATAACACCACGGTGGTGCGAAGGCTGCCGACGTTCGCTGGCCCGCCTCCCCCCTTCGCCCATTGCCCCCCCCCCCTGTTTTTGCTGGATTCATCATTCTACGATAGAATGGTGAATTCAGGCCCAAATTTCTTCAGTCTTTCCTTGTGCCTTACTCTTTGCACTACTTTCTGCGTGTCCTTGAACATTTCTGTGTGTATTTTCTGTCTGTGCTTCTCTGTGTTCCTGGCCAGAAATGTATTCTCTTTGTAACAGATGTGCAAGAAATAGCTCACATTTCTGCAGTTTTTGTTGGTGCTGCTGGAGTGTGTAGGTGTGCTTTCTTCTTCTTGAAATCTTTGATCATCTGGTCCTTGGGTGCTCTGGTCCATGTCTTGCTATACCACCTACTATTCTACTATTCAAAAAGAGAGACTATCTATTTTTTACATGAGTTATCTTCCAGCATAATCTAAATGTGAATGTACAGTACTTCATTCGCTGGAACCACTGAACGGATTGTGAACTAGCTAATAAAAAACAACCCATAAAACGTACATCCTTATCTAATTTCTGTCTCTTATTCCAATTTACTTTTCTTTCTCTGATTAGATGTCTGTCAGTTTTACTGGCATACAGCTCAAGTAGAGAAGGATTTTACAGGGTCATTTATCAAAATGCGTTACAGCGTTATTGTGCGCGTTAGGACCCTAACACCCATGATAACGCTGTAACACACGTGATAAATTTTGCATCATGAAATGCATATGCAAATTTAAAATTAGTAGTTGAGTGGGAGGAGTAAATGGAAATGAGGGATGGTTAACATGGCATGCGATAAAATAACACACACTCTCACAGGAAATAACTACACCTTTTTTATGTGCATTACCAGCTGAAACAGTATTTATTGCAAATGCTGAGGAGAGAGGGAGAGGGAGAGAGAGCCTCCATTGAGGTGCACTTATTTTGAACTTTTTATACCACTGTAAAATGGGGCATTATAAACTTGGGGTTAGTTTTGGGGGGTGAGGTGGGTTTTGGGGGGCAGTTTTACATGCACAGTCAGTGAAGATTTAATGTGATTTGGAGTGATGAAAGGTGAAAGAAGAGTAGATTTGAATCATGTTATCTCTACCTAGTTTGATGCACTCTCTACCTTGCTGTAATCAAGCTAGGGAGAGAGTAAATGGTACAAATCTACTCTTCTTTCACCTTTCATGACTCCAAATCACATTAAATCTTCACTGACGGTAACTGACTCCCAGAACCCCCAAATCTCACCCCGCGTTATTAGTGCCTCCTCTTCAGTGGTATAAATAGTTAACTTTTTTGTGACTCTCTCTCTTACTCTTTCTCTCCCCCCCCAAACCGGCATTTACAATAAATACCATTTCAGTTGGTAATGCAGCCATAACACACAACAACCTCCTGAGTTGTTTACAGTGCTTTCCATGTATTACCTTCATAATGTGCTCTTGTTAATTTTTCCTCATCCGTTCCCGGTTGAGGAACCGTCGTTCCCTGTAAATAGTTACCCAGTTTCTTTTTGTTGGTGTTTATCTCTTGTATGCAGAGTTTACTGTTCTATGTAATGGCAGTGCCAAAAGTTCTATATAATGACACTGTCAACAAGTTTTAAGTTATCTGTAAACCGATACGATGTGCAAACGGTTGTCGGTATATAAAAACCTATAAATAAATGAACACACAGAAAAAAGGTGTAGTTAAATCACGTAATAGTATGTATTCTCTCACCCTATCTAGGTAGGGGCAAGAGAACATAGTAGAACTAGAAATCTCATCTTTGTGTGACTTTCCACACTTAAAATCACGTCAAATCTTCACTGATGTGTACTGTGCTGTTCGTAGATCTCACTGTGCATGTAAAACTGGCCCCAGAACCCTAGACCACCACCAAAGCCTCACTTTGAGTTACTAGCCTGCGCGCCTATAGTGGTATAAATAGTTGACTACCATGAGAGCCATATAAAGAGTCTCTCTGTCTCTCTCTCTCTCTCTCTCTCTCTCTCTCCCTCCCTCCCTCCAAAAAAAAGGTACAGTTAATGCCCCTCATTTTCATAGATCCCACCCAAACTCCTTCTCTTTGAATAAATTTGCATTTGTGGAGTGATAAATAAAACATGTGTTATCAATAACAGCCTAATGCATTTTGATGAATGACCCTGTTAGATGGATAAGTCTAGGATAACAATTCGGTTGCCCTAAAGTTAGCCGGATAAATTTATCCGACTAACTTTAAGATAGCCGAATATATTCAGCAGCACAGCCATGCTCCTGAATATCTCATTCAAATTAACCAGATAAATTTAGACGGCTAACAGGAAGCAGTATAGCATCTCAATATTAGGCCCTAGTCTTGTTTGCTGCTTTTAATTGTAAGGGGACAGCACCTCAGGCTTCCCAGCATGCACTTTCCCAATATCTCTTAACCTTCCAGTGGTGTCTCCTGTGTATCATAGGCAGTTGACCTTTTTCCTTAGTATTTTGAGAGCTGTATTGTGTTAATTGAATAGCACAGTCACTCATTTTAGTTTATTTTACAACCAGGTATGTTAACAATCTTTTATGGCTTGATAGCCAACTCCACACATGGATTACTGGTACACTCAGCAATCAAATCATTATCTTTATTTTTTTTTCTAAACTGGGGAGACTGCACATGCATTGCTAATTGATAACTTGAAAGGCAGCTTGTTTCATAAAAGCAATTCCTACATCATATAATTTCACAATACAGAATATCATTTGCTTAAAGCTCTTTTGCTACTCCCACAAGTGGCTTGTTCCTCCTGCATCACAAGATGGCAAACTTGGAAAATTTTTTACTACAACATGAAATTTAGGAACATAAGAACATAAGAACATAAGAAACTGCCATGCTGGGTCAGACCAAGGGTCCATCAAGCCCAGCATCCTGTTTCCAACAGAGGCCAAAACCAGACCACAAGAACCTGGCAATTACCCAAACACTAAGAAGATCCCATGCTACTGATGCAAATAAATAAAACTTAAATATGTATTCCCTAGAGGAAAGGAGAGACAGCGGATATGATAGAGACATTTATATACCTCAAAATTATAAATCAAGTACAAGAAACAAACCTTTTTCAGAGAAAGAATGCAAGAGGATACAGTATGAAGTTCCAGATAGGTAGATTCAGGAGCAATATCCAAAAATATTTCTTCACAGAAGGGCGGTGGATACATGGAATAGCCTCCCAAAGGAGGTGTTGGAGACAAAAATGATAATGGAATTCAGTAAAGCATAGAATAAACATGCAGGATCTCTAGTGGCAAAGAGGGTGGTAAAGAATCACTGGAGTAACCTTCATAAAGATGGCATTTAGGTAAACTCCCTGGAAGGTGTGGAAAAGAAGAGAAGGAAGCTAGTGACTCTTGAGGAATGGTATAGAGTTTGGTAGCTAAGATTTAATGCTAAAAAATGCAGGGTTACAAAAACCCAAAGGAGCAATACAGTATAGGGAATTAAATTCCTCTGTGCACAAAAAAAGGGTGGAATCTGGGGTTATCATATCTGATGGTCTTAAGGTGGCTAAACAGGTAGATAAGGTGAAAGTAAATGTCAGAAGGATGCTTGGATGCATAGGGAGAGGGGGAAGGGGGATTCAGTGAGGCTCATTCAGGGGTGCAGGGGGAGGGGGGATGTTGGTGAGGCTCATTGGGGGGCCAGAGGGGAGGGGGGATGTTGGTGAGGCTTATTGGGGGGCCAGGGGGAGAGGGGGAAAGGGGATTCAGAGAGGCTCATTCAGGTGGGCCAGGGGATAGGATGGACTTTGGTTTACTCATCTGGGGGGTGGGGCTGCCACCATTGCCACATGCTTACTATACACTTTATTCATAGTTTTGGGGAGTCAGGGTCACCTTGACTGCTGGCCTTGGGTTGAAACCAGGGTCAGCACTGACCCTCACTCAATCTCCCCCTTTGGCCACAGGTGATTTTTGGGTGGCCAGCGGTCCTTTAAGTTGAAGGCAGTCTGAGTGATTGGGGCAGCCATCACATTAAAGGGCCGCTTGCCACGATCTTTTATGTTTCAGTGTTTTGTCATGACACAAAAGAATGTGCCATGATGTGTTTCTGAGGGCAGGGCCCCACTATCACAGCAACACCCCACACCCCACACCCCCTGGCAATAGTGGGAGGCCTCCTGTGAAGACACATCTGAATTTGATGGATGGATGGATGGAGGGAGAGAGAGAGAGCAGCCATAATGCTCTGACCCTAGATAGGTATTTATAACTCTATGGGAGGCCCACCTAGTAACTCAAGGTGAGATTTAGGTATTAGTGTAGGGGGTTAGGGGCCACTTTGACATTCAATGTGAGACGTACGAACAGAACAGTGCTCTCATGTGAAGATTTGATGACCCTCGGAGTGAGGAAACTCACCCAAAGATGAGATTTGTGCAATGTTCACTCAACCTAGCTTGATGGTGCTATCGCATGCTTTAAAGGCATTTTCACAAACAATAAACCCTTAACGCATGTGAAAGCACTTTAGTGCATTTTGATAAATGAGGGGGTTAGTTAGCTGAATAAGAGGTGGGCAGGATAAGGGCATTCCAGGGAGGAACTACTTATCCAGCTAATATAGCTAAATAAGTAGAGATATTCAGACTTATCCAGTTATATTAGCTGGATAAGTTAGACCTGCACAACAGCAGGGATATTCAATGGCATAGTGATAGCCTCCCCTCTCTTCTGGACCTCTTCTTCAGCCACCGTGGGATAGGATGCATGGCCCTGCCGGGCCTCGTCTTCAGCCACCACTGAATGGGATTCTTGGTGGGGGTGCTTTTTTTTTTTTAAATAACAGCACATTTTTTAGAACATCTTTCTGTAATAAAGAGATTGAATACAGTTTTCTTAAAGTGGCTAGTTTTACCTTCTTAAAATGACAGAATAGTTGCAGGGGCTAAGCCATGAGATTAAAGACCGGGGTGGGGGGGGGGGGGGGGGGGAGATGGCGTATGCCCTCCCCACTCTTTGCTCTTTAATTTGCTGGAGGAAACCCTCCCCACCCCCATTACAGTTCACCAGTGCTGCAACCAACCAACGTAATTTAAGTAAGTTAAAGATGGTCGGTCCCTGGCATATAAAGGATTGTGGGGCTGGGGTTAAGGCATTCACACCCAGTGAGAAGGGTGAAGATCAGCTTGAAAAACAGTCAAGAGAAAGATCTGCATTCTCGATTCTACATCAAAGGGACGCATGAGGATGCTGCACTATTAGGGATCATACACAGTACATTATACAGTATATATGAGATATATATTAAATCATTTTATCACATGTATTTGGTTTGTTTCTGTTAGTTGTGTTTTTATTTGTATACTGCTTTGTAGCCTCTGTTGGAGTGACAGTTGCTACATTTTAAAATAAATAATTTAAAATCAATGAGATGGCCTACATAAGACAATTAGTGCAAGGGCCAGGGACAAAACATCAGATTTGCGTGTGGACCTCCTGATCTGACCCTGCCCTGGAAACGAGGCGGTTCTATATTGAGGCAGGGTGAGGCGGCTGCTTCAGGCGGCAGAATTTTGAGGTGGCAGAAAATGCTCCCCCAAAATGCCAGTGCAGCATCTACCACATAATTGCGACGCAAAGGCTCACTACTTTATTCCGCCTTGTGCTGCATCGCTTTACTAAGGATGCGGCAGGGCTGAAGCTAAGGTGCGACTATCTCCTTGCCTTGATGCTTTGCCCTGCTCAAATTATGCTAGTGCTGTTTGCCATCAGTACTGTGCGCTGCCTGAGTGCCTGTCCTTTGGGATATCAAGCAAGCAAAAAAAACAAACAAACCAAAAAAACGGTTAAGGCGATAGCTGCATTATTATTTTTAAAAAGTTGGTGGGCAGCATTTCATTAGTCAGCTGCAATTTTCCCTCCATAGCACAGCGGCTCGGTGGGGGCCTGAGGAAGAGGAAGATCACAGAGAAGGAGGCAAGACCATGACCATACAACTGGACGGGAAAGCCAGGGCAGCGGCAGAGTGGCAGGCAGGGAGGTAGCACACAGGGACCGGAGCTTGAGGTAGGGCAGGGCTGTGACTGAAGAGGAGCACAGCAGGATTCCTAGTATAAGCAAGGTATTGGTCTGCAGGTCGCGCTCTTCAGTAGCAGCCCTGGGGTGAGCTGGTGATAAACTCTCACTGAAGCCTCTGCTCTGAATTTAGCCAAACAGCACTCCGGCTCCTCCCTGCTCCTGGAGAGGAGAGAGAGAAGACACTGGTCTTGAGGGAAGGGGGAGGAGTGGGAGGGGAGACAGAGGGGGAAGTGACAATAACTATAGAGAGAGAGAGGTGAAAGAGACTGGTATGGGGCAGGAGATGACATAGTGACTGGAGAGACAGAGAGAGACTGGTCAGGGAGGAGGGGTGACAGTGACTTGTGAGTGAGTGAGAGAGACTGGTCTGGGGGAGGGGTGATAGTAACTCATGAGAGAGAGCGAGAGAGAGAGAGACTGGTGTGGGATTGTGACAATAACTGAAGATAGAGAGGAGAAAGAGACTGATATGGAGGCAGGGGATGACACTGACTAGAGATAGAGACTGGTCAGGGGGAGGGTGTGACAGTGATGTGTGAGAGAGAGAGATTGGTCTAGGGGAGGGGTGACAGTGACGTGATAGCGAGAGACTGATCTGCAGGGAGCAGTGATGTTGGCTAGTGAAAGCGAGAGAGAGAAACTGATCTGCAGAGAGGGATGACAGTGGCTAGTGAAAGTGAGAGACTGATCTGCAGGGAGGGGTGACAGTGGCTAGTGAAAGCAAGAGAGAATTGATCTGGGGGGGAGGGGTGACAGTGACTGGTGAGTGAGCAGTGTTGGCCTTTGAGTAGGATGCGCTGGACTGTTCCTGTGGACACCACCAGCATCAGTTATCCTGCTGCAGCCCAAAGAGAGGCCCGGTGGGGCTGCAGCAGACCCCATCCCAATGTGGCCTAAGGTATGTGGAAGCCCTGAGAGCATGTGTGTGCATGTGCGAGATCCTGTGTATGTTTGAAAGAATGAACATGTGTAAGTGTGTGCGTGTGAGAGAGAGAAGCTGTGTCACACAAATACACATATGAGTATATCACACACACAAGAATGTGTGTGAGGAAGTGAGACTGAGCTTGTATATGTGTGAGAGAGAGAGTGTATGTAAGTATGGGTGTGTGTTTAATTGGTGTTTTGGGAAATTTATAACATTTTTTAATTATTCTATTTATCAGATGTTTTGAAATATTTATTCTTTTTATTAGCATGGAGGCATTCAGAGAGGTACATTGATGAGACCTTCAGGGACATAGTAGCTAAGTCCCAAATCCAGTCTGGCAGCCCCGGTGTTGCCTTGGATCAGAAAGGTCTCCCAGTTGGAAAACATTAGTCTGGTGTAGCAGGAAGTGATCCTGTAGCAAGGACCTGCTCTCCAGGTGATGCGGTGTCCTCTTGCACTGAGGACAAGCATCACAGGTACTGCCCAGGAGGGAAGAATTAGGTCGGCCATCATAGCTGGTGATTCAATTATTAGAAATGTAGATAGCTGGAAATAGAAACATAGAAATGACGGCAGAAGAAGACCATGGCTGGTGAGCGTGAGGACCACCTGATAACTTGCCTGCCTGGGGCGAAAGTGGCAGACCTAACACACCACCAAGATAGAATTATAGACAGTGCTGGGGAGGAGCCGGCTGTCGAGGAATATGTGGGCAACAACAACAAAGGAAAATGTGGGAGAAAGGTTCTGGAAGCCAAATTTGGGATTTTAGGTAGAAAGCTGAAACCCAGAACCTCCAGGGTGGCATTCTCTGAAATGCTTCCTGTTCCACGTGCAGGAACCCAGAGGCAGGCAGAGCTTGAAGTCTCAATGCATGGATGAGACAATGGTGCAGGGAAGAGGGATTCAGTTTTGGAAGGAACTGGAAATCTTTTGGGGAAGGGGCAGACTTTTCCAAAAGGACAAGCCCATCTTAACCAAAATGGAATCAGGCTGCTGGCACCAACTTTCAAAAAGGAGATGGAGCAGCTTTTAAACTAGAACAAGGGGGAAAGCCGACAGTCACTCAACAGTGCATGGTTCAGAGGAATGTATCCATGAAGGATACTAATGAAACAGGAGAGTTAGGGCATCCCAACAGAGAGGTTCCAATAAATGCAAAAGTAGCCCATGTACCTATAAGTACAGAATCACCTGAGCTAAAGAATTCCAAATTATCCATATCAAATGAAAAGAGGGTTGTTAATAGAAACAAAAAACACACTTTGAAATGTCTGTATGCCATTGCCAGAAGTCTAAGAAGTAAGATGGGAGAGTTAGAATGTATAGCAGTCAATGATACGTTAGACCTGGTGGAAGGAAGATAACCAATGGGACAGTGGTATATCAGGGTACAAATTATACCTCAATGATAGGGAGGATCAGCTTGGTGGGGGTGGCACTTTATGTCCCGGAGGGTATTGAGTCCAACGGGATAAAGATCATACAAGAAACTAAATACTCAGTAGAATCTATATGGGTAGAAATCCCATGTGTGTTGGGTAAGAGTATAGTGATAGGAGTATACTACAGTCCACCTGGTCAAAATGATCAGACAGATGATGAAATGCTAAGAGAGATCAGGGAAGCTAACCAATTTGGTAGTGCAGTAATAATGGGAGATTTAAATGTAAATGTAACATCAGGACATGCTAGACACATAAAATTCCTGGATGAAATAAATGACTGCTTCATGGAGCAATTGGTTCAGGAACCAATGAGAGAGGGAATTATTTTAGATTTAATTTTAGTGGAACACAGGATTTGGTGAGAAAGGTAATGGTGGTGGGGCCACTTGGCAACAGTGATCATAACATGATCAAATTTGAACTAATGACTGCAAGGGGGACAATAAGTAAATCTGCAGCTCTAATACTAAATTTTCAAAAGGGAAACATTGATAAAATGAGGAAAATAGAAAACAACTGAAAGGTGCAGCTGCAAAGATTAAAAGTGTACAACAGGCGTGGACATTGTTTAAAAATATAAATTTAGAAGTGCAGTCCAGATATATTTCATGCAATAAGAATGGTGGGAGGAAGGCAAAATGATTACCGTCATGGTTAAAAGGTAAGGTGAAAGAGGCTATTTTAGCTAAAAAAAAATCCTTCAAAAATTGGAAGAAGGATAACGCATGCAGAAGTTATGCGATGTTAGGTTCCATATTAGGAGCTAACACCCAGGAAAAAGATCTAGGCATCATAGTGGATAATACTTTGAAATAGTCGGCTCAGTGTGCTGCAGCAGTCAAAAAGCAAACAGAATGTTAAGAATTATTAGGAAGGGAATGGTTAATAAAATGGAAAATGTCATAATGCCTCTATATCGCTCCATAGTGAAACCGCACCTTGAATACTGTGTGCAATTCTGGTCGCCGCATCTCAAAAAAGATATAGTTGCGATGGAGAAGGTACAGAGAAGGGCAACCAAAATGATAAAGGGAATGCAACAGCTCCCCTATGAGGAAAGACTAAAGAGGTTAGGACTGTTCAGTTTGGAGAAGAGACAGCTGAGGGGGGATATGATAGAGGTGTTTAAAATCATGAGAGGTGGTATGCATCCCAGGGTTCTGAAGGAACTAAAAAATGAAATTTCTGATCTATTAGTTAAAATTTGTAACCTATCATTAAAATCATCCACTGTAACTGAAGATTGGAGGGTGGCCAATGGAACCCCAATCTTTAAAAAGGGCTCTGGGGGTGATCCAGGAAAATATAGACCGGTGAGCCTGACTTCAGTGCCGGGAAAAATAGTGGAAACTATTCTCAAGATCAAAATCATAGAGCATATAGAAAGACATAGTTTAATGGAACACAGCATGGATTTACCCAAGGCAAGACTTGCCTCACAAATCTTCATTTTTTTGAAGGGGTTAATAAATGTGGATAAAGGTGAACCAGTAGATGTAGTGTATTTGGATTTTCAGAAGGTGTTTGACAAAGTCCCTCAAGAGAGGCTTCTAAGGAAACTAAAAAGTCATGGGATAGAAGGTGGTGTTCTTTTGTGGATTACAAACTGGTTAAGAGACAGGAAACAGAGAGCAGGATTAAATGATCAATTTTCTCAGTGGAAAAAGGTAAACAGTAAAGTGCCTCAGGGATCTGTACTTGGGCTGGTGCTTGTCAATATATTTATAAATGATCTGGAAAGGAATACGACAACTGAAGTTATCAAATTTGCGGATAATACAAAATTATTCAGAGTAGTTAAATCACAAACGGACTGTGATACATTACAGGAGGACCTTGCAAGACTGGAAGATTGGGCATCCAAATGGCAGATGAAATTTAATATGGACAAGTGCAAGGTGATGCATATAGGGAAAAATAACCCTTGCTGTAGTTACACGATGTTAGGTTCCATATTAGAAATGTTAGGAATTATTAGGAAGGGAATGGTGAAGAAAATGGAAAATGTCATAATGCCTCTGTATCGCTCCATGGTGAGACTGCACCTTGAGTACTGTATTCAATTCTGGTCGCCGCATCTCAAAAAAGATATAGCTGCGATGGAGAAGGTACAGAGAAGGGCAAACAAAATGATAAAGGGAATGCAACAGCTCCCCTATGAGGAAAGGCTAAAGAGGTTAGGGCTGTTCAGCTTGGAGAAGAGATGGCTGAGGAAGGATATGATAGAGGTCTTTAAAATCATGAGCGGTCTAGAATGGGTAAATGTGAATCAGTTATTTACACTTTTGGATAATCACATGCGAAAATGCCTTTAATGCATGCGATAGCACCATGTTGTATGGTGCAATGCAAATCTGAAAAAGAGGAGGAGTGGGCTGGGTTTACCATTTTACAAAGCCCTATTGCATGGCTTTAACTACAACTTTTTCAGGAGTGTTAAGCTGTCTGTTAGCTTGAAGTTCCCAGAGTATCCACCAAGGAGAGGGAGGGCGAGAGAGAGAGAGACTAGCCATAATGCCCTGACCCTAGATATGTATTTATATCTCTATGGGTGGCCCACCTAGTAACTCGAGGTGAGGTTAGGTATTAGTGTAGGGGTTTGGGGCCACTTTGACATTCAATGTGAGACATACGAACAGAACAGTGCTCTCTTGTGAACATTTGATGACCCTCGGAGTGAGGAAACTCACCTCTCAACCTAGCTTGATGGACCCTCTACCTGGGTAACATCAAGCTAGGTTGAGAGAACATTGCACAAATCTCATCTTTGAGAGAATTTTCTCACTCCAAAGGTCATCAAATCTTCACAAGAGAGCACTGTTCTGTTTGTACGTCTCACTTTGAATGTCAAAGTGGCCCCTAACCCCTACACTAATACCTAAACCTCACCTCGAGTTATAGGTGGGCTTCCTATAGAGATATAAATATCTATCTAGTGTTAGGGCATTACAGCTAGGCTTCTATCGCATGTGATATTTAGTGGATTTTGATAAATCCAGGCCAGCGTGACTAACACACAAACCTAGCAAATTATATATAGAGAGAAGGATGGGGGAGGAAACAGGTAATATACTGGAGGCCCATGAAATAAATTATATGATTAAAGTTTTCTCTACAAAATAGTACTTAAAATTATCTTATTTGTACTGTTACTAATTTAGGGTCACCTGTACTAAAGAATTTTCCCATCATGGCCCTGATTCACTAAGAATTTTCTCCCATTCTGTGTCCGTTTAAAAAAAAAAAGTATATCTAGTCCTGAGATGATAAGGTCTTTGGAGGAAGGAACCTTTTAAAAATGTACATCTTTTACTTGTTTATTTAATATAATTTTTCTTGACTTTTTTCTCTGAAGGACTGTGGATGCATGTCAAAGATGCCCTATTAGTGATGGATAATAATATTATAATTACAGTTTTGTTTTGATGTTCTTTCTTGTCTTAATGGAGGGGGAATGGGGGCATGTTTTAGATTTCCATAGTTTCTGAGAAAGCATTCGGCAGTGGCACAGTTCTACACCCCATTATGGAAGAATAGAGTAGTATGTTCTATACAGATTACCAAGATTTAGGAGTAGGCATGTAGAAAAGATGAGTTTAGTTTAGTTTTTCTTTTCTTTGAATTTTGTATATTTTGTGTCACTTTTTTAATTGTTTCATTTTGGTTTTGTTTTTTTGTTTATAGTGTGCACTATTTGGAAATAGTGTGCATGAAAATAATTTAGTGTGCGCTATTTCAAAATAGCATGTGTAATACAACAGAAACAACAACAAAAAATGCATTTCATTTGTTTTTTCCTGTCATGTCATTTAAAAATATGACATGAAACAAAACTGGAAATGTCATTGACATTTCCTATGTCATTTTAAATGACTGCATGTCCCTGCAAAAGCTCTACAGCAAGAGAATTGTGTGAATCTGCAAAGAACCTGATCAGGATATGATATCACCAAGTGTGAGAAGGGAACAGCTTTTCATTTCACAGGAATTTCAGGCTCATGCTACTGAGGGTATTGTAGTCTGCGATATTTCTCTGCCACATGCATCCTGAAAGTTCAGACATGAAAAAAAACGTACTTCATTGATTAAACTTGGTTACATGCTCTGTGTTGTACAGTGTACACCAGTAAGCATATGGTGCCAGCAGTGTCCGCAGGAATGGAGTACTTAATCATGCAAAAGTGACAAAATAGTTTTGCTTGGTTTTTTTTTTTTCTTTCTTTCTTATCTATTGTGGCTGAAGGAGAGAGATAGACAGAGGTCCCGATGTAATAAGACTTAAGTAAAAAATGTGCACTCATCTTCAGTGCACATTTTCTTTACCTATGCATTAAAAAACAGAAGTTCACTCCTAACGCAGTAAGCTAATGGTATGCTAATGGATCGGGATTTTAAAATAGCAAACAATCACAAGCTCAAAAATGCATGCATAAAAATATGCTTGGCATGCATAAAACATGGTTTATGCACATTTGAGGTAATTTTCAAAGGAGTTACAAGTGTAAATGTAACATACTGTTGTAGTGATTTTAAAAAGACATTTACGCCTATAAAGTGTATTTACACGCAGCTTTTAAAATTAAGCCCACATTGTGTGGAAAATATTATTTATGCATTTAAAAGTTATGAGCACAAAACATGCTTTAGGCATATAAAACATCATTTGTGCATCGAATTTTCAATGGCCTGTGTGCGCAGATACTGGGGGATACGCATGTGGCTGGGCCCTGTGCACGCTGAGCGCATTTTAGAAAGGGCCCGGCCACACGCGAATCTCCCAATGCATGCAGACGTGCCGGGCCAGCTAAAAGGGGCAGGTCAGGGGGTGGAGTCTGGGTGGGGCGGGGGCCAACCAGGACAGCAGCCATTAGGCCCTGTCCTGAGAAAGCACACGTCAGCAACTGGCCGGTGCGCAGAAGTTACTTCTGCTTCAAAGGAGCAATTAAGTATTAAAAACAAAATAAATTAGACTAGCTAGGTAGGGGTTAGGGATCAGGGAGGAGAAGGGAAAAGGTAGGAAGGGTAGTTAGAAGGATAGGGAAGTTCCCTCTCAGTCTGCTCCTTAATTGGAGCAGACTCGGAGGGAACCGGAGAAGGCCTTCTTGCGTTGCCGCACGTTGGTTTTTAAAATCCCCCCCCCCCCCAACGCTCGCGAGTCCCGACCCATCCACATATGCGCATGTGGATATTAAAATCCAGGGTGCATGTGCGCGCAGGAGCTGTATTTTATAACATGCACATGGTGACACGCGGTGACGCACGCATGTTATAAAATTGCTGTGTCCAAGTGCGCGCGCCAGAAGCCGCGCGCTCAGAGATGCCTGCGCTTCTTTTAAAATTGACCCCCAAGCATTTCTCCGTTTTTATGTACAGAAAACATAATTTGTGGACAAATCATGTTTTATGGGTAGAAATCCCGAGTACAGGACTCTTGCACCAGGAATCCCAGATTCATCCCCTTAGATTAAAGCTAGCTCCAGAAATCTTACTCCATGAGTTACATTTCCAGTACTAAAGAAAACATGAGTTAAGTCTATGTGCATTTCTGCATTAGGGAGTATTAAGAAATACCTTGCTTAATATGAGATTTGCATGGAAACGTGCTGATTTGTGCACACAGTTCTACTCACCTTTGTGCATACAATTTTTGTGCATTAAACTCCTTGTTAAATCGTGAGTAAAATTGTACACCCAAAAATGTTCACACAACCTTCAGCTAACAGAAGCGCATAGGCAAGAGAGAGAGAAAAACAGAAAGAGTGCCAGTGAAAAGTACAGAGGCACCAAAATGTTCTGATCCTAAAATAATGTTGTCATAGATAATAAACACAAAGCAGGCCACTTCAACGACTAAAGCTTTAAAAGATTCTTTTAAGTTACAATTCTTGAAAATCTGAGCAAGGTATTGTGGATGTCATGTTAGTCCACTTGAATACATAGAAACAAGGGTCAACAAACAAATCGTAGGTGAAACCCTTTTGTTGGACTAACTCGATGCATCTGTGCTGTGACCAGCTTTCACGGGGTTAGTGAAGAAACAGCGCAGTGGCACTGGGTTTAAATAATACAAAGTCAGCTAGCCTAGGGCCTAAGCCCAGTGTAACTGCACTGTTCCTTCACTGATCTGATAGAGGGAGTTTGGTTCTTGAAAGCTTGTCATAGGTGAATTAATTTAGTCCAATAAAAAAGTATCACCTACAACTTGCTTGCTGATCCTTATATTCCTTAAAAAAAACAAAACCTAACAGTTTCAGAATGCACAGTAAAACATCTGACCTTTCAAATGAATTACAATCAAGCATTCTGTTTAAAGCTGCCTCTTCATCTCTTGTAATGAGCTTTTGGGGCTGTGCTAACATTCGAGGTGGTACACAGTTTTTCATTGTAATGTTTTCATTTAGCATTACCATCCAAGCATAGCATGTTGATATTGAAACCTGAGAGAATATTTCATATTCCCAAGATAGAAAGAGAGAAGAAAAAAATAGTTTTCATGTTTGAAAAACAACTAAGACTGAAAATCATCATATTTTTTAAACATAAATCCTAACCCCAGTGAATAATAACTTCTGTTACAGAAGGTGCTAGGGACGTGCATTTGTTTAAAATGAATAACAATCAGGTGGATTCATTACAGTTCGTGAAAAATGAATATGAATGGCCAGTGCCCCAATAATTAACCAGTTTCTTTTGTATTTGTTTATGTTTTCCATTTAAGTCAATGGAACAAGAAAAACTGCAGGATTTTTTTTTTTTCTTTTCAAAGCAGCAGGCACTGTTTGGCTGCCAGTAATGTCACACTTGACCCTAGAATGACCAGAGCTAAGGTGGAAAGAGTGAGGATACAAGCCAATATTCAGGACCAATCAATGTCAAGCATTTTTTTAAGCAGCCTATCCTAGTTGGCATCTGCATGGATTGTCAGTGAATTCTTCATTTGTTTTTAGTCTGAAAGTTAACCCAGGAGAGGCAGTCAGCACCATTTTGAGCTCGTTCATCTTTGAGTAGGAAGAGACAAGGTGGTTGGCTTTTGAGGGTTTTCAGCTTAAGAAAACATGAGAAAACACGGGAACAGGGAAAAGTGAAAGGTGAGGTGGGCTCTAGCTCCGTTCTGTATCTTCTTGTCAAAATATACACTTTGTTACTGTGTACCTAATCTTTTCTATGTTTTGTAGTAACTGTAACTGGAAAAAGAAAAGGAAAACTCAGTGTGAGCTCCCTGTAGTGGATACAGGTAAATGTTCGGCACAGAATATACTGGTGTGTGTATGCTGATTAGGAAAATAGAGCAAAGAAACTAGGCTTGAATTTTTGCTTCCCTGAGTCACGTGTTCAAGTGGGAAAGTGTGTAAACTCCGTGTATTGATTTTTCACAAACTGTATGTAACCCTTTTTTTGGATTTTATGGTAGTCCAAGCGCACACAAAATAATTTTTCTTGGGGCTATCTCCTTTTGCCTCTTCTCCAATTTTGTCAAGTCCCAAGAACTGGATTCTTTCTATGGGGGAAAGGCTTAACATTTTAGCCCAAGCGGTAAACAAGAATCCTCCCTGAGGTGTGTTACTGTCCCCTTTGGTGTTGCGCTTCCCGGCTGCGCTGGTGCCATGACCAGGCCTGCTCCCCTGGCGCGACTGTCTACCAGCTCCTCTCTCAATCCCAGCTCTGCTGGACCACAGCATCCATGAGCGTCCCCAGGCCCATCGGGGCCTTCTACCTCGCAGTGCTCCTCGCGCCAGGGCTCGGCGTCCTCCTCAGCGTCAGCCCTGCCCCCTAGTGCGTGCGCGTGGAACTTGAGCGAACTTAAAGGGCCAAGCGCGGGCAAACCTTGGGCGGCGCCCGATTCTGACGTCACCTGAGCCCTGTATAAATGCAAGGCCCAGACACTAGCTCGGTGCCTTGGCAATCGGGTCTTCCCCCGCCAAGGACTCGAGTCATTTCTGCCTTGGACAGTGCTTGCCCCAGATCATGCCTCTGGCTGTCCGTTCCCTGGGGTACAGTTCCGCCCGTTGGCCCCTCTCCTCGGAAGCTGGGGTCTTGGTCCGGCAGGACTAACATCGAGCACTGCTTCGGGTCGTACACTCCGGTGTTCTCTAGTTTGTCTGTTCCAGTATCTCCTGTTCCAGCGTCTCCTGTGTCTCCTGTTCTAGAGTCTCCTGTTCCTTCATCTCTCCATTCCTGGTAGTACCCTTCGGACTGATCTCACGGTACTGACCTTTGCTTGCTCTTGACCTTGTCTGACTGCTGCCCCTTTACACCTTCCCCCTAACCCCAAAGCTTTCAAAAAACCCATTGGTGGTATATTAGGGTACTCTCTTTCACCCCCTAAACCTCCAAGGCTAAAAAAACCATCATTGGATTGATAGTGGGAACTCCCTCCCACATTCGCGCAACCCATTACCTCAAAAAATGGAAATCTTGAAAGTGGAAGAATATGGAACATCCCTAGCCCTGGGCCCAGTCAGTGCTATTTTCCAAAATGGCATTGACCGAGCCTTGCCCCTATCACATGACTGGGGTACGGTCAAGTACCGGGCAATGGTCATGTGTCTGTGGTGGGTGGGACATAAACCATGATAATACTGCCACATTTTGTATTATCTTAGTAAATTGGACATTAAAGTCTGATCTAATGTGTGTTAGAACTGATTTGGATATAACCACGGAGATCTTCCCTGAGTAATTCATTCAAGTATCCAAGCAACAATGGATCAAGAAGCATCCAAAGAGAAATATTGAGAATGCATTTCACTGACAGAAGAAGTTCAGCAAGCCAGAGAGAAATTCATTGATCCACAAGACTGCTCTTCAAAAACCTGAGTGTGTGTGTGTGTGTGGGGGGGGGAGGGAGGGAGGGGGAAGAGGGGATCCTCACTTCTCTTACCCAAGGAGTCTCCTTCACAAGTCATGACATACCCAGGTGGGACTGGACCTTATTCAATAATATAACTGTGGAGGAATAGGACACCTTGTGTGCAGCTGCAACCAGTCCTAAGAGGAACCTACGATACTTTCACATCTTTTAACTAGTGCAGCGTTACCAATATACACCTGACTGCAAGGCCAGAATTTATGATCTCCATAGATCGGGGCTCATAAATTGTCTATGTCCTTGCCAATTCCAGCAGCATGAAGGTTTGGATTAGGAAAGACATTGTAAAGCTGGAAGACATTTACTGCTTCCAAGAGGTCACGATCTTTTTGTTTATGGGGGAAAAAGCAGCAGTATTTGACAAACTTGGCAGTCCTGCCAAATGGAGGCTGGGTTGTTGCCATGATTGCCACACCTTATCATTACCTGCAGGTTCATCCCTAATTTTGCAGACCTCCAATGACTTTACCAAGTACAGACTCTCTAGCCTGGACCTGATGAGGAACAAGTTTTGAAGGGGATAATAAGTTCTTGACAGTGAGTTTGGGGAAAGTTCCTCCTGCAGTTAGAGAAGGTGCTCTGGCTGCTCGTGCTGCTGCATCAAGTAGTAGGGTGCACTCAGGTCCTGAGAGAGTCCTACTGTGTTAAAAGTGTGGAGCGTTGTTCTCAGTTCCTGTTGGAAATTTTCTGCAGGCATCCAATATTGGAAATAGATCCAGAGTAGAGCTGGAAAAGGGAAATTATCTCTGTGCTTTCAGCAGAGCTAACAACTTACATCAACTTTCTCTGAAGGGTCTAGCTAAGGACTTTGGAAGCTATGCTCCTCTTTTGTTACCCATCTGAGCAGTCAACTCAAAATGAACTCAAGTAAAATCAATTTATGGGGTGGGATTTAACCATTTATAACAGGGATAGGCAAACGTTTTTGTTTTTTGGAGTGGGCCACATTAGTGGCTCTTGACTGCACCAGAGACCGGAGGGGGAGGGGGCCCCCTTTACTGTTCCAGTTGAGGGGGGGAACACCCCCTACCCCTGTTACTGCTGCAGGCAAGAGCTACTTTTGCAGGTGTTTCTGGTGTTTCCTGAAAAGTGGCTGTCCAAGCATGCCTCCTTCCTTCCTGCTGGTCCCATGTTCGGCTCTTCCTGCGAACAGATGAACTTTTTTTTTTTTCTCCGAAGGCCCATCACTTTCTGCCAATAAGACAGTGGCGAACCCAGAAGTTGGGCCTACAGTGATAAAAAAAATAAAAGAGAGTAAAATCAACAGTTCCTGGAGCTAGCAGGAAGGAGGCATGGAGAGTCAGTGGGGGTGGGAAGAAGTGCACGGCCGGCCACTCAGGTGGCAGTAGAGGGGAATGTGTCACAGTACCTGCAACTTTAATTTCTTCTGTGGGCCAGGACATTTTGGGCCACCAAAGGAAGAAAGAAATGGGATGAAGATCCAAACCAAAAATCCTTCAGGATTGGTATAGATGTAATCAGTTAGTAAAGTTAACTGATGGGATTAAGCATCACTCTAGAGCACTTATTCAGCCAGGGGATCAGATATTCTTCCGATACGGAGTGATAAAAAAATGCCTTCCTTGAAGTTTAAAGATATTACATCTTATTTGGTCTGAATTCAATGGATCCAGCTATTTTGAGTCTTTTGTTTGTTATTACATTGCATCTGTCTGTGCAAGCTTGATCTATGGTAATCTTTTTAATGTAGAGCCTGGACTTTGTTTTATTCTATTGTTTGAACTTTAACCACCTCAGAATAAAGCAAGCACTTGGGAAACAGCCAGCTATTGTGTAGACATTCAGTTAATTTCAATATTAAAAGCTGGCCCTGATTCTTCACTAAAAATCCTAATTTCTGTAGTCTCTGTGGCAGTGTAAAAATTGATGTCGACATGTCAGGACTTGAACTCATCATAGAGAGAGACCTCTAATGTTGAAATGATGAGACTAATACTGCTCTATGGTCTGCATTTCTATTTCTATACAGTCTTCTGATTAAAATATAATTTTAAGAGAAAGTACATCTCAAACATTTTAGTCTTCTCTCATTTAGTTCTTTATTCTACTGTTAATCTCTGTTAGGAGCCTGATTTAGAATATAGAAACATACAAGATGTTGGCAGAAAAGGACCACTTGGTCCACCCAGTCTGAGCATTTGCATATGTCTACTATGCTGTCCCAGGCCTTATTTGATCTGTGTTCTTCAATTTCCCTCCCCCTGCCAGTAAAGTCCCATTGTGCTTGTACCTGTTTTCAGCAACTCCCTGATAAGACCTGGCAGGGGACTGGGCTGACTTATGACATAGGTCCCTACAGCCGCAAAGTTTTCAGGATATCCACAATGAAAATGCATGTGACATATTTGCATACATTGGAGATCCAGTACATACAAATCTATCTCATGCATATTCATGATGAATTTCCTGAAAACTAGACTGGCTGGAGGCTCCTAGATCTTACCTTAAAACTGTGGAGGTACAGAGAAATACAGGGGTGGATTTTCAAAGGGATACGTGCGTAACCCTTTAAAACCCCTCCTGCGCGCGCCGAGCCTATTTTGCATAGGCCCGGCGACGTGCGCAAACCCCGGGACGAGCGTATGTCCCGGGGCTTGAAATAGGGGGTGGGGCGGGGTGGTCCAGGGGCGGGGCCGGAGCCTCCAGGCCCAGTGGCCATTTGCCTCTGTGCCCGGGATCACAGGCCAGCCGTCGGCCGGCACGTGCAACCTACGCCTGCCCGGAGGCAGGCACAACTTGTAAGTTAAAGGTAAGGGGGGTTTTTAGGTAGGGCTGGGGGGGCGGGTTAGGTAGGGAAGGGAGGGGAAGGTGGGGGGGTGGAGGGAACGGAGGAAGGCTGTGTGGCTCGGCGTGCACAAGTGTGTACCCCCTTGCGCGCGCCGACTCCGGATTTTATAACATGTGCGCAGCTGCGCGTGCATGTTATAAAATCATACGTAGATTTGTGCGCACCGGGTTGTGCGCACAAATCTACGCCTGTGCCTAAATCTTAAAATCCGGCCCATTTTGCATAGGCCCAGCGATGCGCGCAAGCCCCGGAACGAGTGTATGTCCCGGAGCTTGAAAAAGGGGGCGGGGTGATCCAGGGCGGGGCGGGGGCTGGAGCCTCCAGGCACATCAGCCATTTGCCACTGTGCCCGGGATCGTGGGCCGGCCGTTGGCCGGTAACTGCAACCTATGCCTGCCCCGAGGCAGGCACAACTAAGTTAAAGGTAAGGGGGGGGGGGGTTAGGTAGGGCTGGGGGGGCGGGTTAGGTAGGGGAAGGGGGAGGAAGGGGGGGGGGGGGGGGGGCGGAAAAAAGTTCCCTCCGAGGCCGCTCTGATTTCGGAGCGGCCTCAGAGGGAACAGAGGAAGGCTGCGCAGCTCAGCATGCACAAGTTGCACAACTGTGCACCCTCTTGCACGCGCCGACCCTGGATTTTATAACATGCGCGCGGCTGCGTGCGCATGTTATAAAATCGGGCGTAGATTTGTGCGCGCCGGGTTGCGTGCACAAATCTACACCCGAGCGTGACTCTTAATATCCGGCCCATAGTTTTTTAGAGAACTAAATTTTTTTTTTTTTTTATTGTAGTCAACTTATGAACAAAGAACTCAAATCACAGCTATTTATTACAAGTAGCACAGAAAGAGAAGACATCTTTAAATAATTAAGGCTTCAGATTTTTGGTTTAAACCAGTAGAACCCAATAACCCTTCCCTGAATATGAAAACTGGGTTTATCGGTTTAAACTGAAAAACACTGATTTGACCTGTGGGGCATGAAGAGTCTGTCCCATGTTTAACTCCTCCCTCACCCCAAAATCTACTTTACTACCATTGGTAAATTCTGCAGAAGGGGGAAAGAAGTAGGGGGTGGTCTCAGGTTGCACCTTCTCCCCTGTAGCTTGGTACCCTACTAGTGTTGTGAACTGCCCGGTACTATGGTGTCCCCTGTGATTCAAAGCACAAATCAGGGCTTGAACTCAGGACTACGGTGGAGTGGGAATGGCCCTAGTCGTCACTGCTGCTTCCTCCCTCCTTCCACTGAACCTCATCAGCAGGAGTAAGTGGTTATCAGCCGACTGAGTTCCACTCTTTAGATTCCTATAAGCCACATCAGGAGGGGGCAATGCCACTATTTGGTCCCTGAGAGTCACATCAAGGAGGGAGGGTCACATTGGGGAGAGAGGTGGGTGGTCTTGTTATCTACCTGATGGGGGACTTTGACTGCAAAGGGGGGAGTTCTTTCTCTGACACATAGTTCTTGCTCTGTCAGAGGGCCTTTGACTGCTTAGGGTTGTTGTCTGCTGGGGGGAGAGGATTCTGCCAGAGAGGATGTTTCTGTTGGAGGGAAGGTTTTTCTGCTGTGGAAGTGGGTATTGTGGCCTATCAGGAATTGCTTCACTCTTCTTCTCCTAAAGACTGTTGTGGGGATGAATTAATAATAATAATAATAATAATAATAATAAATATTTATTTCTCACTCACCTCACAGTTCTAGGTAAGTTACAAATATAGATAAATAATATAAAATAAACATAAAATATACTACAGAAATAAAGCAACTGAAAATAATGCGCCATACAATCATTATTATGCTCTTTGTATTAGTAATCAATACTGATCTCAAATGCTTGCATGAGTAGGTAGGTTTTTTATTGCTTATGAAACATTTGGAGACATGAAATAGACCTTAAATGTTCTGGTAATGAGTTCTACTAGGTGGCACCAGCTACTGAAAAGGCTCTTTCTCTGGCTTTGGCCAGATGTACAGGTTTTAAGGGTGGAACATCAAGCAGGCCTTGACTACTAGATTTCAAATTCCGTGACAGTCGATAAATTTTTAAAAGTGAACAAATATATTAAGGTGCCTGCTCATTAAGGGCTTTTTAGATAATTCAAATTGCTTTAAATCTTTTTTACCAGGTGATTAGTAGCCCATGTAAATACTGTAGAACTGGTAGAATATGATCATGAAGATGGACCCCCGCAAACATGCATGCAGCACCAGCAATTTCTACCAGCTGCAGCATTTGAACTGTATTCTCAGGGAGACTGATATAAACTGAGTTACAGTAATTTAATGCAGACAAAGTCAATGCTTTGTAGTACAGTACAAAAATCTGATGAAGGTTGTATGGCCATGGTTTCTGTATTTTATGTAACTTAGAAAATAATATTTCTTCCAGATTTCATATCTAAGGGTGAAAAGACAAATTACTATCATAAATTGTACCTAGATATTTTCATCGTATATTTGAATCAAATGCCCCTTATGTAGACTTTGTATGGAAAATGTAATCTAGGATACCTGTTTAGAATAATGGCTTCAGTTTTATTAACATTTAATACTAATTTGTTGCATCACATCCAGTCCTCTACTGCAGATAAGCAGGATGACACTGTTTGCAATGCAGATGACTATGTACTTGACTTGGAATAATTATCTGTATGTCATCAGCATAAACATGATAAATAATATCAGTTAGCTAGAATCTTGCAAATTGGGGCCAAATATATGTTGAATGACAGGACTGAAAGTTCCAAACCCTGGGGAACTCCTGTTTTCATTTCAGACCACTGTGAATTTTGGGCACCATATTGAACTTGGTATCTTCTATTTTCAAGAAAAGAAATAAAGACAGGACAAGATAGTGCCCTTGACACCTAGGTTGACTAAATGAGCCAATAAAATGCAATGATTTAAAGTATCAAATGCTGCTGAGATATCAAGGGTAATTAGGATATATTCTATACCCTAATCAAAATCCCTCAGAAATCCAAACTGATAATAATCTAACATGGAATGATCAACATATTCTGTTAACTGTTTTAATATGGCGGATTGAATACACTTGGATAAAAAAGTTAAAGATGAAGTTGGCCTATAACTTACAACATCATCAAGGTTCAAAATTGACTTTTTTTTTTTAATGCAGGCCGTATCGAGGCACATTGAAGTTCAATTGGCATGTGTTCTGAGCTTAATGACATATTGATGATATTACTTAATGATGATCCTATTTCATTTTAAGTGATTTCAAGACAATGGTCAGGCATGCTTTTAAAAGAAAACTGGATGAATTGATGGATTTTATAATTTGAACAGAACAAGCAAAATGGCAAAAAGATTCCTAAGATTGATCTATGAAATCATGTCATTATATTAATTGACTCATCTTGAAATTGATTGCAGAGGTTTTCTGTTTTTTGATGGAAAATGTCCTTGAGGTTGTCAACAGAAACCCTAGACAACTTCAAACCTGTACTATGTAACTGAGTTAAAAAACAGACTGTATGAAACCGTTCCGCAGAACTATTTAATGAAGATGGAATTTTATTTTGCATCAACACTTTTCTTATAAAAATGTGACATATGCCTATATTGACCAAGGTTATCACTGGACCGAGATTTTAACATTGACATTCTAAGCAATGAAGCCTTTGCTTCAATGTTTGCAAAGACTGAATATACCATGGAGCAATATTTTCTGTTGTTTTTGTTTCATCTCTTTTAAAGGTGCAATTATATTGTTTGAATTAATGACTCTTGCCAATGGCTTATTGCAAAGTCAACACTAGTGAAATTACTCTTAAGATAATTTCAGTAAGCAATTTGTTTGCAATAATTTAGGATCAATGTGTCTTTGCTTAGATTGGCACTGGTTATTATTCGAGAAACAGTCTTGAGTAATTTAGACTGTAACAGAAAAAGTTAGACAAAAATGATCAGATCATGTCACTTCTTGTATATATATTTTTGGCATATTGGGTTGCTATACATTTTTTCCTAGAAATAGTAGGTACAGCATATGACCCTTTTTATAAGTAGGGCCGTTAATTATGTGCAGAAAATCAAACAAACTCATTGTACTCACAAAATCATCACATTGGAACGGTAAAGTATCATAACAACATAAGAAGCTGCCATACTGGGTAAGACCAACAGCCTGTCAAGTCCATCATGCTTTTTTCAACAGTGGCTAATCCAGGATTCAAATACCTGGAAATACCCAAAGAGTAAATAAATCCCATGCTATTATTGCCAGTAATAAGTAGTGACTATTCCCTAAGTAAATTTTATTAATAGCAATTTATGGACTTCTCCTCCAGTAACTTGTCCAAACCTTTTTTAAACCCAGCTAAGCTAACTGCCTGAACCGCATCCTCTGGCAATGAATTCCAGAGGTTAATTGTCCATTGTCCATTGAGTGAAGATGGTTTCTAGTTTCCAGGTGCGTCACCCAGTGCTCGATATCTGTGCAGCCCGATGACATCACTGGGGGCAGGAGAATGATAAGTCAACACCAATGGGCAGTAAGCCGAGGAAAACAAAGTCCAGAAATGACAGCAGAAATCCAGATGCTGATAACAAGATGCAGTGCATTCTCAGCTGTTGATGGTAGTCACAGCAAGATGATTTTGTGAATACTAGGGCCCTTGGGGGGCCAGACTGCTGGTGTAATGTGCTGGGAGGGATCTCAGTACTGGGTCTGGGCTATGAGGAATATTATCATGTTACAGGCCATGTATATGAATTAAGCAGAAAAGACTCAATACTAATGTTCGCACCAAGAAAACACCAATAGACAACAATTTTTAGGGCCCTTAAGGAACCCTAAAATAGCTGGAAAATAAACATCTAAATTTAAAAATTATAAACATCTACCATCAGAAGCCTTATAAATAATATTATTAATAAATTATGTGATTTTGCTTTTCAGTAATAAATTGACTCTCCTGTAAAAATACAGAACCTTGAATTTTCTAGTTTTCTACTCTTGTGTATTAATCTAGTGGCCTGTGGCAGTCCTGAATGGTAGCACTGATAGCTCTGAAACAGCATCCTGTAATAGAAACAAAGTGTGACATTCTTTCTTATCTACAATAATAAACTTTAAAAGAAGATATTTTCAAAGAAGCTTGCACTTGATGGATCTCTGGTCTTCTTTCAACTTAACCAAATATGTAACTATGGGCTTCATTCACTCCTGCTTGGCACTTAGAACGTTTTCCAGCAAAAAGTCATTTGCCGCATTGGGTTAATTAAACGAATTACATTCCACATGAAGAGGCAGCTGGGATGCCTTGCATATGTCAGCAACACTGAATAATCCTCCTTTAGTTGGGTTTTATGGCTGATTGGCTGGTATTCAATCTCCAGTTGTAATATAATATTAGCTTTGTTAAAATAAGCACAGGTCTCATAGAAACATAAAACAGAACCCAACAGTAAATAAAGACCGTATCCCACATCCAGTCTGCCCATCAATGTCTCCTCCATAGCTTTATAGTCCCTTCATCTCCCGCAGAGATCCACTGTGCTTGTCCCATGTTTTTTTTTTTTATACTGTCCTCTCTACCAACACCACAAGGAGGCTGTTACATGAGTTCTCCACCCTCTCTTTAAAGAATATTTCCTTAGATTAGTAGCTCCCAAACTGGTCCTGGGACCCCCAACCAATTGGATTTTCAGGATATCCACAATGAATATGCATTAGATTAATTTGCATGTAATGGGACTGTGCATAGAAATCTATCTCATCTATATTCATTGTGAATGTAATCCCTGTGCTGAGGTCCTCACTGAGAAGTCCACGGGCCACCCTCAAATATGTGGGCTTAAGTTATTCAAACTTCCCATGTGGTTCTTAACTCCCTCTTTGAGTTCCAAGATTCCTTGTCTGGGGGGGGGGGGGGGGGGGGCGGGGAGACTCCATTCCAAGGCCCCGAGTGTTGTTAAGGCAGTCTCTGTATAGAGCAGCAACAATCAAGCCAGAAGCTGACCAAGATGTCCAACTCAGCTTTACTGACATTGGTTGGTGGAATAATGAAATGACTATTTACAACTCCTCACCCAATCCAATCTCGTCACATGTTTGGATTTTCAATAAATCTGTGTATTTGTAACTCTTAATACATTTTATAGTCGATTCCTGATCCTTGGCTAATTAGAAGGGTAGTTTTGCAAGTTCCCTCCCAAACATTAGGATTTGGGTTTCTCTAAACCAATTCAGTTGTTACACTTTAAAATCCATAAGGCATACCTTTGTCCAGATGAACAGAATATATTCCTTACTTCCCAGTTCAAACTCATCATTGTTGATATATGAAGGGTTTCTTGCCACTCCTTTCTTCACTATCCAGGTGATAATATAAAGGTATTGGTTAACACCAGATGGGTGCCAACTTAACCTCCTCCAAGGAATAAATGAGGACTCATTTCCTCAATAATCATAGAAAGTTTTTTGAGTCTTTTAGAATGAGAAACTCCCACGCTCTTTTAGGATGATATTTTATGAGTCCCTGGATCCGAAAGGGAACTCAGGGGAATGGTAAAAAATAAACCAGTTTCCAAAAATATCACACAAAGAGGAAAAAAGGGTGGATAGAATTTCTTCCTCCTAACAAAATGGTTAAAAGCTAGATTCTCTACAAGAGCAAAAGGTAAATTGTCTTCTATTCTATACCCAAGTTTCTTTCCAAGAAACCCAAAGGTTCTCCCAGAAAACAAACAAAAGTAAGGAGCATACAAGAAAGCATGCTACTTCTTTAAAAGGCAACACAAAATCTACACCTACAAAATGGTGCCTTGGGTTTTTATAGACCAGGACTCCACCATTAAATTTTCCATCATAGAAACATAGAAATGACGGCAGAAAAAGACCAAACGGCCCATCCAGTCTGCCTAGCAAGCTCCCACACTTATTTTCCCATACTTATCTGTTTTACCAATACCAATTTCAGGGCCCTTATTGGTAACTGTTTGATTCGAATTTCCTGCCACCCCCTGCCACTGATGAAGAGAGTAATGTTGGAGTTGTATCAAAGGTGAGCATAAGGCTTGTGGTTAAGGGTAATAACCGCCACATCAAGCAAGTTACCCCGATGCTTGTTTACCCAGACTGCACATCTACAGACTGAGGATATACAGTCAGATGTTGTCTGACTGTATATCCTCTTTTCCACATTTCCCTCTGCCATTGAAGCAGAGAGCAATGCTGTATATGCATTCAAAGTGAAAAATCAAGCTTAATTGGTTTAGGGTAGTAACCACCGCAATAAGTAAGCTACCCCCACGCTTATTTGTTTACCCAGACTGTGTGTAGTTCAGTTCTTGTTGGTTGTTGTCTGAATAAATGAGGGAGCTATAACTAAACTAAACATACTTCTGTTCCCTAGTCCTTAGTTAATTGGTATTTCCTTTAGTAGAGTCTCACTAGTGTTTTCTACACTAATATCCTGAAAATCTGACTGGCTAGGAGTCCCCCGCTCTCATTATATGATCATTTGTTTCAGAGCCACCTTTCTGTTGAAAGAGGCCTGCCTCCTGTGTATTTTTTTCTTGGAGGTATTTAAATTGTTGTGGACGAGGACCCCTAGGCTGAGACGGGGTTGGTGCAACCTGCAGGGAGGAGCCCTGCAGGTCCCCACTGTCAGCAGGTGGACCCAGATGAAGCAGAGGCTCAACTGGAGCTTCACCTTTACCAGCTCACGTTCCCCTCGAGTTGAGCTTTTTGGTGCAGGGGCCGGTAGGATTTAGGTGGGAGCCTTTGCTGGAGTGATCCAGCAATGAAACTGGAATGGAGCAGAAGATGAAGCATATCCAAAGGCAGGATATTTTCAGAGGCAGGCAGCATGTGAGAATGGCCAGGAGTCAGGCAGTTGTAGGAGGCAGGTGACAAGTGAAAATGTCCAGGAGTTAGGCCGAGTCAAATACCAGGTATCTGTCCATAGGCAGGAGGAACAGATAGACAGTGCAGGAAGGCATGGAGCAGAATGGGGGGGGGGGGGGGGGGCAGCAGATGAGGAGATAAAGATGAGATGAAGAACTGACCACAGGAACTAGAGATGGAGACAAGGACTACTAGAACTGAGGGCAAAGATGAAGACCAGGAATTAAAAACAAAGACCATTGGAACTGAAGATATGGAATGCAGGAACTTGAGAACGAAGGCAGAGAACGCTGAGGCTACTCACACTGCAAGGACTGTAGGGAGACCTGTTGCCAAGGTGAAGACTGCAGGGAGAGAGGGCCTTTTATAGGCCAGGGCTTGAGAGGTCATCCGTGGGTGCCGCAGGCCCTTTAAGTTTGGTGATGTCGGGCGCACGCACGCCTGTGGGTGGCCATGGGAAGAGCCAACGACATCCTGCCGCGTGTCACATTGAGCCTGTCTGAACATGGCGACTTGCCACACAGCTGCCTTGGTGGCATCGGGAACCAGTGATGTTGGCTCAGGGCCAGAGGTAAGATCGGTGAATTGTAGGGGAGACCCGCAGAATGCCAAATGCAACAGTAATATCTTTATCATATTTCCCTCTTTTCCTCCAGGGTATATATGTTTAGATTTGCTTTGTGTTGTGGAGACTTGGCATTATGAGTATGATATTATAATGATGAATTGTGTTTGCCCAGAGAGGATTACATATATTGAACAGTCAAGAGGAACTAAAAGAGTTGGAGGAATTATAGTATTTTACAACACATCATACAAGGTTAAGCAACTTTCTATAGATGCCAACCTGCTCATTGAAGCAGTTTTATTTAAGATACATGACTGGTTTATTTGCACAATTTATTTTCCTCCAAGCCAAAAGATATATGATTTACGCCTTCTTTATTATTTTGTAAGTACCTTAATGTTGAGGTTTAGGAATCTAATAATTCTTGGTGATTTCAATTTGCATTAGGAGGATAATAATTTCCTTGGCTTACAAGAGTTCCAGCTATTATTGCAAGCAATATCAGCAGTGCAATTAATTTTTGGTCCTACTCATAGGGCAGGTCATACTCTTGACTTACTATTGTGTAGAGATTCCGACCAGTATCGACTGAAGGATATCACTAAAAGAGCTGTACCTTGGTCTGATCATCTATTGATCGAGTATACATTGCTGTTAGATTCAAAAGGGAGTAAAGTGAAAACCTCTAGGGAAAAGAAGTTTAAATGCCCAATTCTTTATAATGACAAATTTAAAGACTGTTGGTTAGAAAAGATCAATACCATTAATTGGGATGATTTTCCCTTTATGAAATGACTGTAAAAATGGCAGTCCTCACAAATGCAAATATATGATCAAGATGCTCCTCTTTCTGAAGCCTCAGCAGAAGAGAAAAGAAAATATCCATTGTGGTTTGCACATAGTGTTGCTGAAGCAAAGTGAACTATCAGAAAGTTTTAAAAACAAAGAGGAAAGATAAGCCATCTTTAAATGCTTACAAGAAGGCCTTGAAGGTTTATCGTCAATGTAGTTTGAAAGCAAAAAGTGCTCACTATGGGGTAGATTTTAAAAAGGAGCACACAGGTGTACATGTGTGCGCTCTACCTGGGGCTCACACATGTACGCCTGATTTTATAACATGTGCGCGCATTTTATAAAATCTGGGGTCGGCGTGTGCAATGGGGTGCACAATTGTGCACCTTGCGTGCGCCGAGACCGCTCCGAGTCTCACTGCCTTCCCCCTTCCCTAACCCCCCCCCCCCCCCATCTTCCCTTCCCTTCCCCTACCTCCCCCGCCCTTTCCGCCCTACCTTTTTGGTCTTCTGTCTTTTGTCACAAAACTTACTTCAGCCCTGTATTTATTTCTTGGAGGTCTTTAAATTGTTGCAGACGAGGACCCTTAGGCTGAGACGGGGTTGGTGCAACCTGCAGGGAGGAGCAGGTGAGACCCAGATGAGGCAGAGGCCCAACTGGAGCTTCACCTTTACCAGCTCACATTCCCCTCGAGTTGAGCTTTTTGGTGGTGCTGAAGTATGTTGCACATGCCGGCCAACTGCCAGCGTGCGATCCCAGGCACAGCAGCAAATGGCCGTTGTGCCTGGAGCCTCTGACCCTGCCCTCTCCCCACCCCTTTAGTAAAGCCCTGGGACTTACACGTGTCCCACGGCTTTAAGCGTGTCACCGGGCCTTTTGAAAGTCCAGCCCTATATGTCTAAGTTGGAGCACTCACTTAATAAGTCCCTAGATCTTTTCAAAACAGTTAAACAATTAGCTAAGAAAGCTGATCCTGTAGAGCTCAATTATCCTGTAGAGCGCTAGCTGATCACTTTGATAACAAAATTTAGTGCAGCAAATTGGTCCTTTATTAATTAATTTAGATCATATAGATGAAAACCAAGTCCAAGATCAGTGGCTGGATTTTGATATGGTTTCATTAAAGGAAGTAGAAACTGGAGTTCTAGGTCTCAAGTCAACCACCTCTGCTCTGGACTCATGTCCATTTCAAGTTATTAAGAACTTGAAGGATATCTCTGTTACCATCCTGAGAAAGATGTTACCAAGTCACTAAGTACTGGTGTTCTGCCAGAAGTCTGGAAACAGACTACAGTTAAACCTAAAAAGAAAGATGCTAACTAACTACTGCCCTATTTCAAACCTACCAACTATTGTGAAAATATTGGAAAAAACAGTAAAAGAACTTTATGTTCGAAAGGCAGTTGTTAGATATGATTCAGTTTGGCTTCCATAGGAACCATTCAACGGAGTTTTTATTACTAAATGTTATGGATACTCTACTTGCCTACTTAGACTAAGGTTCATCTGGAACTTTGATCCATTTGGATCTGTCTGTAGCTTTTGACTCCTTACATCATGATATCTTATTAAGGACCTTGTCTATGACTGTATTAGATTGGTTTCGCTCATACTTGACTGACAGACTATAAAGGGTTCAGATCAAATCCAAGCACTCTTCATGGTGGAAAATAATGTGGGGCATGCTTTAGGGCTCGGCCTTGTCTTTGGTATTGTTTAACATTTACCTGGCTCTCATTGGAGCCATTTTTCAGTCACTAAACTTCAAATATTTTATATATGCAGATGACATTCAGTTTTTCTTGCCATAAAGTCCTAATGGTGATCTACCCGAAGTCAGGATACAAGAAGTTATTAGATAACTACAGAAATGGTTAACTGACTAACATTTATTCCTCAATATGAAGAAGACTCAGATTCTTTGGGTAGGAAAGGGGCCTGATTTAGTGACGTTGAAGGAAGTTTGGTTATCCAAAACCTTATGAGTCCCAATCCAATCAGAGATTAAGAGTTTGGAACGGGGTGGATTGGCCTATCAGGGCTTGGGGCATGCCCCGGTGGGCCAGTCAGGCCAGTCACATGACACTAGTGTTGCTCACAGCGGCCCCATGCCTGTGGAGCCGCTGAGATTAAACCTGACCCACAGCAGCTGTTCTCGCAGAGCAGGAGCCTCTACCGAGGCTCTCTGCTCATTTTTTATTTTGTTTTATTTTTTTCTTTTCCCGCGGCTGCAGCCACGATTCTATGGCTTATCTTTTATTTGTTGTCTCAATGGCTGCAGCATGGCTCTATAGGCCTGCAATTTTGTTTGTTTTCTTTTCCGCGAAGTTGCTATGTGGGATCGCTCCCTGCCCCTCCCCCATCACCACGGTGGCAGGAAACGTTCCGAGGCCTTCCTTCACACCACCCCATCACTCTTTTTGTCTTGCAAGGCAGCCAGCAGACCTCCCGCTGCTGCCTTACCACAGCTGAAGGCCTCAGGCTCTGACTGATGGCCTCTGACTCATTTCTGCTGACGGATCCCCTTATGTTGGGGTCGAAGCAAAAAATAACCCCACACTGCTGCATCTTTTCCCACAGCCAGGCCATCAGCTAGTATTCCTGCCTGGATCCCTCCTGCCCACCAGTGTAAGTAAAATTTTGTATATATATAAGAGGTTGCAGGGGAAAAGAGAGAGAGTGGGAGTGTATGAGGGAGCATGCATGTGTATATATGGGTCAGTGGGTGCAAGGCAGTGTGTGTGTGGGTGGTGTCTATTTGAGCTAGTGGGTGTGACTGAGGTATGTGTATATCTATTAGTGGGTATGAGGGGGCATGTATGTGTCAGTGGGTGTGTGCGTGTGTGTGAGTGTGTCAGCGGGCGTGAGGGAGTTTGTGTGTGTGTGTGTGTGTGTGTGTGTCAGCATGCGGTGAAGGAAGAGAAAATTTGTGCACTCCCTCACCCCCACTAATCCAGAACAATCTCAGGGTGACTGAAAAGTATAGAAAGCGAGGACGTTTTTAAATTCTTATTGGTTTTAATTATTGTGTATTATCTGATGTGTCTTCTATTTAAAAATATTTTGTTTTTTGTGTAATTTTTAAAAATTTTATATGAGTTTAATTATTGGATGTTCAGCTATTTTGAAATATTTATTCTTTTTATTAGTATGGATTTACTATTGCTGATTTATATTTCTTGGTTTGATATTTTATGAGGAATGGTAATGTCTCTCTCTTTCTATTGTTGCACTGTATACAGGATCTAGCTTGTTGCAGTTTCCAATTCAGTTTTTGTCTGCACATTTCCATTTAAACTTTATGGACTCTATTTTGTATTTAGAGAGGATCGATCTGTATTATGCATGTGTGACAATAAGACTGTACTTTGAATGTCCTTTTTAATGTAAAAAAAAGTTATAAATGCATAATTACTTGTGTGTGGGGAGAAAGAGGCTTGAGGTACAAAGCTGTAAGGTTTACCTATGATGCCTAATACCCTTGCACCATCCCTGGCTGCACTGGATCCATGTGGGAAAGCAGGAATCTGGAGCTGTACGGGTCCTGTATCTCTCTCCAGTCCAGCCAGGGCTTCATTTTTCTTTTAAGTCCTGGAGGAACAGGACCGGTCCTGGTCTCCCCACCCCTCCCAAGTAGGTAGGCAATGCAGAGCCTGGGGAACCATAAAAGCAGCAGATTCTGTAGCACTCTGCTGCTTTTATGGTTTGTGCTGGAATGGTAGCGGGGGCATGGAGAAGTGGAGGCAAGCTCCAGTCACAAAAAGGGAGGGGGTGAGCCAAGGGTAAGTGCCTGTGCAGTGTTGTGTAGGCTTCTGGAGGCTGGGCTTTCCTTCTGAAAGAGTTAACTCGCTGTGGAACCAGTGAGTCTCCTGGGGGGGGGGGGGGCAAAAAGAGTGGGGTGGGAATGAGAAAGGGAGAGGGTTGCTGCAGGGTGGGGTAGGGCTGGCAGCAAGCAAATATTTTTTACATAATGCTGTGGCAGTACTGGACCGGGAGCACTCACTGTGTGAGCATATGAGTAGCAGCACAATGACGGAATGTGTGTGTCAGAGAAAGAGTGTGTGTGTGTGTGTGTGTGTGTGTGTGTGTGTGTGTGTGCGTGTGGGTACCTTTCTCCCTAACACAGAAAGGCACTTATACACACTCTTTCTCTTTGACACACCCATACACTGAGAGTGAGAGTGTATGTGTGGGTGTCTTCGTATCAGAGAGACACACACACAAAGTAGGTGTCTGAAAGAGTATGCATGGGTGTTTGTGCCTGAGAGACACACTGTGTCAGACACTGGCTAGAACTAAGGTTGTCACATTACTTGGCAACTAGTTCATGAGCTGATTGGTTGACAAGAGACTTTCATACCAGATCAAGAATCCAAGATATAATTATGAGAGATATAACCAGTCTTGGGGGCAGATGGCAACCGATTGCATGGATGGAAGAGGGCCTTAAGCTCTGTTCGCTCAACCTTGGTCAAGGGTGTATTCTACTACTTACAGGCCGATACAGTACAGTGCACTCCACCGGAGCTAGCTTTACCCCTTATTCAGTAAGGGGTAATAGCGCGTCGAAAACGCGCGTCCAACCCCCCCGAAACTAATAGCGCCCACAACATGCAAATGCATGTTGATGGCCCTATTAGTTATTCCTGCGCAATACAGAAAGTAAAATGTGCAGCCAAGCCGCACATTTTACTTTCAGAAATTAACGCCTGCCCAAAGGCTGGCGTTAATTTCTGCCGGCACCGGGGAAGTGCACAGAAAAGCAGTAAAAACTGCTTTTCTGTGCACCCTCCGACTTAATATCATGGCGATATTAAGTCGGAGGCCCCAAAAGTAAAAAAAAGTAAAAATTAAAAAAAAAAAATTAAAAATCGGCCCGCGGCCCACGGGTCGGAAGACGGATGCTCAATTTTGCCGGCATCCGGTTTCCGAACCCGTGGCTGTCAGCAGGCTCGAGAACCGATGCCAGCAAAATTGAGCGTCGGCTGTCAAACCTGCTGACAGCCGCTGCTCCTGTCAAAAAGGAGGCGCTAGGGACGCGCTAGTGTCCCTAGCGCCTCCTTTTACCGCGGGCCCTAATTTGCATATGCCACCCTCCTGAATCGCGTGCCCAGGAGAGTGGCCTATGCGCACGCTCGCCAGCTCTCCCGCGCGTTTTTCTGAATTGGCCTGATAGTTATTTAGGAACACTTTGAATTTACATTGTTTTTTTGGCTCGATTCTGCCAGGCTCCAGGTCACCTGACGTACCTCTGAAGGGTCATTTTGGTGTGCTTTTGGGAACTGCTGAAACACATCCTGCAGGGAAAGCACACAAGGGAGTCAGACATATACCACGTGGGCCAGATTTGAAAAACATCCCCTGGGCTGATATTTTCTTGCAATCCGCCCCTGGTTTGGGAGTTTTCTTAGTCTCCCAATTATCTAAAAAACAGCAAATTTGTCATGTTACCAAAACCACTTTTTATAAGATTATGTTAGTTCGACCATTAAAAATGTTGTTACCCTCAATGTGCTTTCAAATGATCGTTCAGACCCCAGTCCTTAGTCACCTAGATTACTGTGCTTCTCTGGTTATTGGGCTTCCTGACAGGCTGATGCACGCTTTACAGTTAGTGCAGAACGCGTCTGCGAGAGTAATTTCTAGGACCTCAAGGAGCGAGCACATAACCCCTGTTTTGAAAGAACTACCCTGGCTCCCTGTTAAATGGAGAGGTTGATTCAGGTTGGTTGCCATTGTTTTTAAAGTTTTGAGAACAGTATCTCCATGTGTTTTCAGAAGCTATCTTGAGTGGTACATTAAGGTCACAGGAAGCCCAGCTCTTAGTTGCCCCTCCGGTCAAAAAATTCAGTTGGGTCCATACCAGAGGGTGGGCTTTCTCTTCAGTGGCAGCACATGAATGGAACAAATTGCCTGTTACACTTAGACAGCAACAGGATTTTAAAATGTTCAGGAAAGCTTTAAAAGCAGAGAACTTTCATGAAGCATTTGGATGAGCTGGCATACTAAGTAGTACTATTGTATTTACATGTTTATAATGTCTTACATGTTAACTTTTGTATTTTGTAATACTATTTTAATATTTTATGACTGTTTTTATGTAATCCGCACCAGGCAGTTGTCTGGAGATTACAGAATATAAAATCTTAAATAAATAAATATCCCCATATTCTTTATTATGAAGACCATTGACCATTTTAGTATTTGCCTTTTGGACTGTCTCTATAGTTTTATAACCTTTTTCAGGTATGCAAAGTTGTTCATTCGACTTTGGCAATATCTAGCATAAAGGAGTGTTCATAGTATATGCTCAAAATGTGATATCAGTGCAAATTAAAGACAAAAAGCTAAAAACACTTGCCTTATACTTCAGTGACCATTTGGTCTCATTTAAATGTGTTCTGAGACATGTACATGGGCAGGATCCAAATGAACCAATGGGGAAACAGAAATAAAAGGGGACAAGCAAGAAAAAATGCATTGACAAGGAAATCAACTCATATAATTTGCTATGTTTATATGTTGGTCAATCTATGTGTTACATTCCAAAAACCATATTTTCACTGCATTTTTTGGGAGATTTAATCATTGATTTTTTTTCCCTTAGAGTCTACTCTAGATGTCCCATCAAAAAATATTGCTTAAACGGGCGGATTTTAAAAGCCCTGCTCGCGTAAATCCACCCGGATTTACGCGAGCAGGGCCCTCGTGCGCCGGCGCGCAGAGCCCCGGGACGCGCGTATGTCCCGGGGTTTTTTGAAGGGGGCGTGTCGGGGCGGGGCCGAGTGACGCGGTGTTTCGGGGGCGGGATGCAGTGTTTCGGGGGCGGGACCAGGGGCGTGGTGCCGGACCGGGGGCGTGGTCGAGGCCTCCAGACCAGCCCCCGGGTCGGAGGATGGCGCGCGTAGATTTACGTCTGCTTCTCGCAGGCGTAAATCTAGGGACAAAGGTAAGGGGGGGGTTTAGATAGGGCCAGGGGGGTGGGTTAGGTAGGGGAAGGGAGGGAAAGGGAGGGAAAGGTGAGGGGAGGGCGAAAGAAAGTTCCCTCCGAGGCCGCTCCGATTTTGGAGCGGCCTCGGAAGGAACGGAGGCAGGCTGCGCGGCTCGGCGCACGCAGGCTGCCCAAAATCGGCAGCCTTGCGTGCGCCAATCCAGGATTTTAGATGATACGCGCGACTATGCGCGTATCTTATAAAATCCTGCGTACTTTTGTTTGCGCCTGCTGCGCAAACAAAAGTACGCGATCGCGCTTTTTTAAAAAATCTACCCCATAGGTTTTAATTAAACATGAAATGCAATTAAAATAACCTTTTCACCCAGCATGCAAAAACTGCAAGTTTTAACAAATTTCCCACAGATGATCATGAATGTACATGTGTACAGTACACTTTGGGACATTGTCCAGCCTCTGTGCAGGTAACAACATATGCACTTTTATCTAATACAACAAATACACATTAGGCATATGCAGATAGCAACATTTTGGATTGATTTCTTATTTCAGTGTGATTGCCATTTTTTATTCATTTCATTCGTTTTGGTTCCCAAGTTAATGGTAATTCATTTATTTCGTTTTGTCCTTTCATTCATTTCAATAAAATCAACTGGTGGAAGCAATGAACTCTATTTTGGGCTTTAACATTTGGGTTTTCTATCCAAGTTGAATGAAAGCTGCAGGCAGGCAGCAGAAGCAGCAGAGGGACCGGCACTCCAAGACAGCAAGAGTGGAGAAGAGCAGCATGAACACCCCAAGATATCAAAAGAGGAGTAAAGAGCACAAAGGACAATGGCATGAACAAACCAAGGCCCTTAAAGAAGAGCAAAGACGTTCATAAATGCCAAAATATACCTTCTCTTATCTGGGAATAACTGTCCCGATGTGCCTATTTGTTCATTGCCCAGCTGGAAACTACCTTCCCGCAGCTTGCCCTGCAAGGCCCGTGTTATCTGCGCCAGCTCCTCCTCGTGTCCATGAGGATTCAATTAGTCAGGGAGGCGGCAGGGCGGCAGCGCCTGGAAATCCCTGAGAGCCCCAAGCATTTTCGGGTCTTGAACTTTATCGGGTTTGAAAGTGTGACTGTGAAAGTAAAGAGCAGGGAAATGACAGCGCTCGGTAAATCAAACAGAGACAAGATCAGGGCTGTCAAAAAAAAAAAAAAGGCAGTGAAGGAACAGGCTCTGTGCTGAAAAGGCCTCAGACCTTAGTGTTGCTTATTATCACGGCTGCCTCGCACTCTGCAGCTTAAAAGAAACATTTTCTTCCTTGTAGTGTTCCCTGCCATAAGACGCTGTGTTCAGAAAACGTTTGTGGGCTAAACAATGAGGTGGTTGATTTCAGCTGTAGATTTCAGGGGGTTTTTTTTTTCACATTTCATTTTTAGATCACACTCTTATTATAGTGATTACATCTGCTAAGCTTGCTCCAGTTTTATTACCCCAAAATAAAATAAAATATCAAAGGTACGTGTTGCTGCTAAAAGGGAATAGTGGCCTGGATTCTTCTACACTACAGAATGAAAGACAACAAAAACACACTTTAGCTCAAAAATACTCTCTGCCTGTCTTCCTCTGTATGTTTTCAAACCCTTGAGATTCTTATTAGTCCTGACTTACAGTGGGAATATTTCTGGTGATTTAACATTTTCTGAAGGCCCAGGGATGCTCATGTTTGAAAACTTAGTGATAGCACACAACGTTTTGTGATGGCTGGTGATGGCATTACACTTCTTTGACTGTGTACCAGTTAGGGCAAGCACATAGTCCACATTTGCTGTTCAACATTTTTTTTACCATAGGCACAAAGGAGCCTATGTAATAAAACCTGCGCTAAAAATGCTTTAGTGTATGACTTGGTACACGTTTTATGTGCCTGTTAAAATGAGGCAACATGCCTTGCAATACATTTTATAAAAAAATACAAACAGACAGGTGCACAGTATTACTAAATGGTAAACCTCCAGTGTAAAAATTGCAAAACGTTAGCAGTACTTTAACCAATAATGTCAAGGGGAAGCAGAATTGTATCAGCCAACAATGCTGTTCTCAATCTGAGGTCTTGTGCCTGCAATGGGCTTTAGGCCAGATCATATAAATGCATTGAACTTTAATCATCTACAGTTCTCCTATACAGACCTCTGCTAAACAATCCTAACCCTTCTTTTATTACAGTTTTATTATATATCAAAAACTCAAAGAGTAAAATCAACACTTATCTTAACTTGAAGTGCAAAGTGTGTGCGTTCAACCCCGATGGCCTGTAAGCCACTCCTATGTATGAAACCCCAATACTGATGATGTTTTGGCACCATGTGCCTGCCTTAGGGGATTATTAAAAGTTATCTGCAATATGGAAGAAATAAAAATATAGAGGTCCATATTCAGTCAGTCTGGATAGCAAAGTTAGGGCCCTATTTTCTAAGCATTTTTCCCATAGACACTTTAGCTGGATAAACATATCCGGCTATCTTTAGAGGTATATTCAATAGTGCAGCCATACTATTGATTATAGCCAGCTATCTTAAAGTTATCCAGCTAACTTTATCCATTTAACTTTAGGACAACTCTAGGCACAACCAGACTTAGTAGGATAAGTTATCCAGCTAAATGCCACTGAATATGGACCTCATATATTATAAAGTGCATACTTTTTCAGATCTTAACACAATATCAAATAAAACCTCTAATCGGACAAAGCATCTCATATAGCTTATAAAGATGGCATATACTGTCCAGTCGACCTCTTTGTTTAATCTATGTGATTCCACTGAATTTAATTTAAAAATCCCAAATTGCTCCCTCCACAATAGCTGCAGATTAAAATCACCATCCTGTTTATTCTTTTGCAGTTTTTTTAAGTACTGCATACTTCAGATCTTCAAACCTATGTTTAAAAAGTATACAATGTGTCACTAAAGGGGCTTCGCTCCTTTCACACCATATGCATGATCGATGCTCTATTGTTCATTATCCCCATAGCTTATATTTGGCTTTTACAATATACACAAGCATGCAGGGGCACCAAATGATGTAAGTTACCCCTGCTGTATCACAAGTCGTACTCATTGTGTTCCAAAAATGTAACTGTGGTAGCAGTAGAGCCAACATGACATTGAGAACACACCAAACAATGTCCAAATTGGTGGTAACCAGTGGTGATATCGGCTTGGAGAATATTATTCCATTTATTTCCATACACTGAATGGACCATATATTTATACCTCTAGTGTAGGCAAATGAGAGAGATGTTCCAAAGTCCGAATGCAATTGAGCAAAGACCAATGTTTCTTCATGCTGCATTATATATGGTAAATCTCTGGAAAATATGGTATTATGCAAACCACATGAATATGATCTTTATGAGATCTAGTTTGCAACCATAAATCCCTCTGAGCCCACCATGTTCTCTTGTAGGCTCTATTAATTGCTGTCTGAGGTTAACTCCTCGGTGGAATATAATATTAGACATCTCTAAAGCAAAGTGTTTAAAATCAGCAGTGAATGAATAAAGCTTCTGCAGCCATAAGAATTGTCCTACTGATAAATTGTCTTGCAGGCCAACAAGATGAAAAGTTGAATAGCTAGGTAATGTATTCCAATCAATGGGTTTTCTGAATATAGAAAATGTAAAACCAATATTACATACCATAATCATAAGGTCCAGGTAAGGACTTTCATCTTTGGTGGAACACAATTTGTGCATATTCTAAATACAAATTTAATAGCTGCGGGGGGTAAAGGTACTCTGTTTAAAACCTTTAAGATATGGGACCTTTTGAAACATTTTTCTTCTTAACTGGTCCACTCCTTTTTATTGTTTATTGTTATCTCATGTAATGCTTTATTATAGGGCCCCAAAAGGACTTGATTTAGTGATCACACATTAACATTTTGATGGACCATCTTCATGTGCACATTAAGCCCCTCTTCTATTTTTAACACATGCAAAACAATCTTTATGCACGTTATGCTTTATTATAGGGCCCCAAAATTGGAAACAACCTTTAGTATATCTGTCTCACAGTTTGTACCTGGATTCTAGTTTTATAAATAGCTCTGAATTTGCAATGGCTTACCCTGCACCTTCGTTGCTCTATCTATAGGAAGAAGGAGTAAGCAAGCTAGGAAAAAATAAGCCTTTTAGACTTTTGGAGCCCAGTATTCATAATGGTACTTAGCAGGCTAAGATCCACTTAACCAGCTATGTGGCGCCGCTGACTATCCAGCTACGGTCAGCGGGTGCCACTTAGCTGCCTAAGTGGCACCCACTGACCATAGCTGTACAAATCAGGGGCAGGGAATGGGCAGATTGGGAAGGAGTTGAGTTGGCCAGATAAATTAAATGGCTAAACTGATATTCAAGTATGTGTTATGGGACCGGGCCGTGCCCCGGTCCCTCCTCCTACCTCGGGGCCGGCCCAGCCCGCACGAATGTCTCTTCGGCCGCATAGGCCTGATCCGCAGCCTGCCGTGGCTCTCCCTGTGCGAGGGAGATGCCACCGACTCGACGCTCTTGGCCCCGCCCCCTAGGTGCGCGCGCGCCCGGGGGCTGAGGCTTTAAAGGGGCCAGCGCGGGAAATTCAAGAGGACGCCCCAGATGACGTCAGACACTGCAGAGTATTTAAACCCTGCAGCTTGACTAGGACGGGGCCTTGCAACGAGGTTCTCTCAGTCCCCTGAGCTACTAGTTGCTGCATCCAGATCTTGGATCACTTCTTCAGACTTCAGACTTCTGGCTTCTGACCCAGCTTCGTCTCCTGACTTCGTCTTCAGCTTCTGCCCCTGGTTTTGGTTTGACTTCTGACTTCTGGTTTCCGACCCGGCTCTGTCCTACGACTCTGATTCCAGCTTCCGCTCCTGGCTTTGGCTTCATACCTCTGGCTTCTGACCCGGCTTCGTTCTTGGACTCCATCTTCAGCCTCTTCCACCTCCTCAGGTATCTGGTACTCGCTGGCCCAGAGGATTCTCCTAAGTCCCAGCGGCTCGGGCTCTCACGGGCTCCTCCCGGGGGAGCTGCGGGCTTCCGAAGGTGAAGATCCTTCTAGCCTCCTGGGCTCAGTTGGCCTCATCTTCCACCTCTTCAGCCGCTGCCCAGATCCTTGGTCGCATAGGGTCCCGCCTAAGTCCAAAAGGTCTGGTTCCTACGGGCTCCTCCTGGGGGGACTGCGGACATACAGTGGTAAAGTCTTCTCTGGAGTATCTTCAGCACGCCTCCCGGCTGAGACGCTTCCTGCGGGGTCCCACAGTATACCATCTACAGCAGCGGTTCTCAACCTGTGGGTCACAACCTCGGCGGGGGTCGAACGACCAAAACGCAGGGGTCGCCTAAACAGGGCCGGCGGAAGCACTAGGCGAACTAGGCGGTCGCCTAGGGCGCCAGCTTCCCGGGGGCGGCACTGCTCCGGTAAAATTAAGAGAGCCGCGCTTTCAAGCATGTGAGTCCTTTGCTGTCAGCCCGGGCGGAACGCGGCAGGACAGCTGGGGTCAGCGGCACCGGGCATGCTCTCTTCTTCCCGCCCCCCCCCCCCCCCGCGGTCCGGAAGAGGAAGTGGAGAGCATCGGGTGCCTGCGCGGGAAGAAGAGACCACGCTAGTGTCCGACGGGAAGAAGACTGCAGCGCGGCTCGGAGGAAAATGGAGTTTCAACCGCGGCCGATGGGACTCCGCCTCCGCGAGGGCTGAAAATGAAGAGGTTAGCGTTGGGAGGAGGCTGCTGCTGCTGCTAGTTCCCGGGGTGGGGGAGAGAGATAGTGAATGAACGAGCAAGCATGTGTGTTTGAGATCCTGTTTGTGTGAGTGAGAGATTGCATGTATGTGAATGATTGAGAGCCTGTGTATGTGAAAGAGAGTATGTCTGTGATTGAGAGCCTGCCTGTGAGAGAGAGAGCATGAATGTAAGTTTACCATTGGGAACCTGTATGTGTAAGTTTGTGTGAAAGAGTATGTGTGTATGATTGAGATCCTTTGTGTGTGAGAGAAATCATGTGTATGTATGATTAAGAGCCTGTGTGTATAAGTAAGAGAGAGATCATGTGTGTCTGTGTCTGATTGACAGCTGGTTTAGGTGATGGAGCATGTGAGTATGTGATTGAGAGCATGTGTTTAAATGAGAGAGAGAGATCATGTGTGTCTGTGTGTGATTGAGAGCTGATTTAGGTGACGGAGCATGTGAGTATGTGATTGAGAGCCTGTGTGTAAATGAGAGAAAGAGAGGACATGTTTGTAAGCATGTGAATGAGAGTCTGTGTGTGAGAGAAAAAGACAGCATGTATTTATGTGATTGAAAGCCTGTGTGTGTGTGTAAGCGTGAAAAGATAGACAGCATGTGTGTAAATGTGTAATTAAGACCCTATATGAGAGAGAAAAAACATGTGTATATGTGAGTACTGAGAGCATGTGTGTATAGGTGTGTCATTGAGAGCCAGTGTGAGAGAGAGCGCTGGTATGTGACTGAGAGAGGAGAAAGTTCCAAGCAAACCACCCCACCTCCTGCTAATTCAGAACAATCTCAGGACACCTGGATATCAAATGTTCCCAGGTATGCAGAGCAAAAAAAATTTTGTATCCTTATTATTTTTCATTACTGGGTCTTTGGGTCTGCTATTTTTAAATATTTTGTTGGTATCTGGAAATGTTTTATATGAGTTTTTAATTATTGGATATTCCACTCATCAGCTGTTTCAAAATATGTTCTTTTTGTTAGTACAGTTTTACTGCTGATGATTTTATATTTCTTGATTTGTTTTATAAGGATGGGTGATGTTTCTTTTTTCCTTTGTTACACTGCATACAGAGACTCTGGCTTGTTGCAGTTTCCAATTCAGTTTTTTCTGCATGCTGCTTGTTATGCGTTTTGGTCTCTTTATTCTATGTTAGGTGAGGGACAGCACGTGATTCAGGTGAGGTTTTCTGCTGGCGTGTTGTTTCTGTGTAGGACTCTATAGCAGCCTGACTTGGTCCGTTTTCCTAATAGGAGATGTATTGGTGTCTTAAGGCCTGGTGTAATATTTTCAGAGACTTATTGTACTTTAAAAGTGTGATCTTACATAAAATGCACACATTTACTTGTATTTAGTTTTAAACATATTGTATGGCTCTCATGGAATTACATTTTAAAATATGTGGCGTTTATGGCTCTCTCAGCCAAAAAGGTTCCTGACCCCTGGTATAGAGCTTAGCCACTACTGCTGCTTCTGGTGTGTACTACAGCCTGCATGGAAGAAGAGTAAGAGAGCTGCTGGAGGGGGTAAGTAAAGATGGCTTTTTAAGTTCATTTTTCTTGATTGACTGCCATTTTAATTATTTAATATTATGTGATGTGTCTGCTTTTTTTGTTTGAGCAACAAGTATAGCTTTGGTTTATGTTTATTTTATATATTTTTATTTATTTATTTATAAAAGAGTTTCTATACCGTCGATAAGACAAATCATCTCAATGGTTTACATGGCATAAAAATGTCAAATAAGTGTTCTGTTATAAATACAGACTTCGTTATTTTCATTAATGCACAATGTAAGTTAAATGTGTGTGGAGGCGGGGGGGGGGGGGGGCGGCATAGCTGACGTTTCGCCTAGGGCGCCTAATACCCTTGCACCGGCCCTGCGCCTAAAGCAGGTCCCCAACCACCGGTCCGCGGACCAGTACCGGGCCGTTGGGGTTTTTTGCCGGTCCGTGGCGCCACGGCTGCTGTGGGGAGGCAGGGCGAAGCTGGCGACCTGCCTCCTCCAACCCCAAAAGAGAAGAGACATGGCCCAAAAAGGTAGCGCGTCGCAGTGACGCATGTTGCTGGAGCCGCGCAGGCAGGAAGGAGGTGTATCAGCCACTGCAGGTGCTCCTCCTACTGCCTTCCTGCCTGCCCTGCCCCGGAAGACAAATGTTGCCGGAGCCGCATGGGGAGAAAGGAGGAGGCGCGTCAGCCGCGTGGGTAGAAGAGGCGCTTCAGCCGCGTGCAGAAGAGGAGCAGCGGGGCCGGGAAGACTAGGGCCACTGCAGAGCCCATCCTGTGGCAACCCGTAAAGAAGAGGCCCAGAGGTGAGAGAGAGGTGTGTGCGAGTATGAGATGAGTTGAAAGACTGTGTGTGTTTGCAGAGACAGCATGTGAGAGCCTCTGTGTGTGTGAAAGAGACAGCATGTAAGAGTGAGAGCCTGTGCTTGAGCAAGGCAGCATGTGGGGGTGTGAGAGAGCCTGTGTGTGAGACTCAGATAGCCTGTGCCAGTGAGAGCCTGTGTATGTGTGTGTGAGAGAGAAATGCATGTGAGAATGAGAACCTGACTGTGTGTTTGAGGGAAGAAGACAGGTGGAGAGAAAGAAATAGAAAAAAAGGCAATATAAAAGGAAATGGCAAAAAATTAGAAAGGGAAGCAGATGTAAAAAAAAATACTTTTTACTGATTGGCACATGTAATCTTTGGGAATGTGCAAGAGTAGCACTTTCTCTATGGCGGATCTCACAATGTACGAGATCAACATGGAGGAAGTGGAAACCCACGGGGCCTGCACAGAGGAGGCAGCAGAATGGGCTTCAGTGCCAATAGCAGCAATCAGTGTCTCCCCAATAGCCACGTGGCAGCAGTGGCAGTAATTAGATTAATTGTTTGACTCAGCTGAAGGTGACAAAGTATGAAGTGGGATGTGAAATCAGCTTGATCTGGTGGAGAATTAGGATTGCTGTTACACATGAACTGTATTTGGCAAACATAAAGGGAGCCAGGATAATCAATTGATGCCTGCAGCTGAGGACTGATTCATTATGACTCATGTAGAAATTAGTGCATTTTCCAGATTAGTCTGCATAACACAATTCTCAACATTCAGCATTATTTCTGCTGCATAGAGTTTTATCTGAGAGGCTCTGAGGTTGTGAGGGAGCCAGTAAGAGTGAGAGCATGAGTGTGTATGAGAAAATCCAGGGGAGTAAGAGTGTGTGTGAGTGGGGGGGGGGGGGGGAGAGAGTGTCTTACACCCTGAGAGTGTGTCAGTGTCTGTGAGAGTGAGAGGTTATGGTGGGTATAAGAGCATGAATGTGTAAGTATGTGACAGTGTATGTGTGAGAGAGAATGGACATGTGAGTGTATATGTGAGAGAGGATAACCTCCTAATCCTCGACAATATCAGGGTGACTGGAAATCAAGAGCTCCCATGTATGGACAGCAGGGGCTTTTTAAAATCCTTATTAGTTTTAATTATTGTGTGTTATTTGATATATGTGCTGTTTTGAAATATTATTGGTGTGTGGGAAATTAAAAAATGTATATGATTTTAATTAATAGAAATTCTATTTATCAGTAATTTTAAAATATTCTTTTATTAGTATGGTTTTACTATTATAACTGATTCTTTATGTTTCTTAATTTTATTGTTTTATGAGGAATGGTGGTTCTGTTTATAAATGTCATAATAAATAAGTATGCACTAAAATCCAACCCCATCCATAACCCCGCCCCCATATGACCAAAGCCCCACCCTCACCCCGCCCTCGCCCTGTGAGGGCGGGGCAAGGGCGGGGCAAGGGGTCACCGCAACATGAGGAACTGTATTTCGGGGTCACGGCATTAGAAAGGTTGAGAACCACTGATCTACAGTCTCAGCCGGCCCAAGGGTCCACGACCGTAATAGTATGACTGTCCTAAAGTTAGCCAGCTTTAACTATAACTTATCTAGCTAAGTGGTAGCCACTGAACATCTGGCTTTAGCAGCTGCCACTTAATCGGATAAGTCACTTATCCAGCTAAGTAGATAACCAGATAGTCAATGGGTGGGGAATGGGCGGATTGAGGTGGCACTACTTATCTGGTTATCTTAACCGGATATGCACCTATAGTCAGTCTTATCTGGTTGAGTTAACTGAATAAGTTAGACCTGCTCAATAACAGGTCTAATGTTTTCCGGATATTACTTATCTGGATAACTAGAAGTTATTTGGTTATATTCAGAAGCAAAGCTGTATAGCTGAATATCCCTTCTAAGTTATCTGCCTAATTATATCTGGATAACTTAAATAACACCATTTAAAATCCCAGGGCAGACATCAGATCCTGTTCTTAAAAGGCCTACATTTTCATAACAATGATAGGAGAGTTTTTAGGATGTTGAAAAAAATAAGAGACCCATCAAAAGTTAGTATGGAAAACAAATGGAAAGTGAACCATTTTATGGGTAATAAAAAAGTTGTATTTTTATTTCCTTTTGCTTATTACAGTGTTTTCAATGTATTTGTTTTGCTCTTCAAGTGAGAAGAAAAATATCCCCTCCCTAGAACTCTTTATTAGGCCTTTGAAAAGGTGGGCTGAGTGATGTTATATTACATCATAGAACACACACACACACACATACCATCTTGTTAAAGCAAAACTCAGTTTACTAAATATAATAAAAATTTGGTATAAAATCAACAAATGAATATCAGTAATATGTGCACAGCATCACAATAAACATTATATAGATTAATCAAGCCAAATAGTTATTACAATAACAAAGATAGAAATAAAGAAAAGAGTCTGTACAGAAAAAAATTTCCTCATAGGCCTTCCTTTCTTTGAGATAGTATCTTCTTGAAAATGAAAGGTTATTATGAGCTTGGGAACCCCACAAACCAACTGCTCACTCTTTGTCTGTGGGCCATTCAAAGAAACCTGCCAAATGCAATTCCTTATATTTTCATTTTCTGGCAAGTGTTAAGTGTACTGACTTGTACTCATATCTCTGACAATAACTAGCTGTAGCTCGTTAAGCTATGGCCAATTAAAGAAGCTGGTACCTCCTGAATCTCAAAATGTTCAAACACATGCCTTTACCTTAATGAAACAAATATAGAAAGAACAAAGTATCCTGGCTTATCTTCAGCTCATTAGTCCAAGCAGAATGCTATAGTTTCAGGTCTCAATGATCCTTATGCTAAACTATATGCAATGTACATATATTGATACACATTTATCAATTATTGGGGATTATTTTCATCCATTCTCAACCCACCTTTACAAGCAATGATCTTCTAGGAATCTAATTACTAACTACCTAAAATAATTTTAATACAGGCCTGGACTTACTGACATTTCTCAACATTCACTAACACTCGTCTTCAAAGCAATCATTTCTCTGGGTATACGCCTGCTCCTTTTACAGGCGTTTCATCTCATGCTTCTGGAAGCTCCATTGACAAATTTTTAAAAAGCATATAAGGTTAAAAGTACCTGCAGAAATGTTTTCTAAAAAATTTCAGCTGATAGCTAAAACAAAAAAGGGCCTGATTCACTAATGACATTTTTTTAAGAAAAAACATGCCATACTGGGTCAGACCAAGGGTCCATCAAGCCCAGCATCCTGTTTCCAACAGTGGCCAATCCAGGCCATAAGAACCTGGCACGTACCCAAAAACTAAGTCTATTCCATGTTACCGTTGCTAGTAATAGTGGTGGTTATTATCTAAGTCAACTTAATTAATAGCAGGTAATGGACTTCTCCTCCAAGAACTTATCCAATCCTTTTTTAAACACAGGTCCGCTCATTCCCACAAGGATGAGGCCCAGGCCAAAGCCTTTTCCTCCAATAAAGAGAGGATATACGTTGTCTTAGTAGCCACGTCAGGAAAGTATGTGGGTTGTAAGGAAAAGTGCATGTTGCACTGATTCAGGAAGCCCCTACAGGACAAGGGGTCACCTGAAAACCTGAAAACCGAAGAGGTGCCGGCAGGGGCACAGGTGGCCATAATGGCGGCGTCTGAGGGGTAGCAATCAATTTAGCATATGTTGCAGTGGCATCCAGCTGGTTATTTAAAATATTTATGGTGCTACCCAAGTTCTCCAAAACTTTCTGCTGCTGGGCCAGGCCGGGGATGGCCTGGAGGGCCGAGTCCATGGACTTGGCAATCTGTTAGGATAAGTAAGTGAGTGAACCCTTTGGCCGAGGTGAGAGGTGGAATCACCCAGGGGGAGGAGTCCCTCTGGGTCTCACCATCGGGAGGTGGAGCCTCGGCTGTAAGATGGAGATACAGCAGACGTAGAGGAGGAGACATAGAGGGTGACCCCTGGAGGTGGGCCACGGAACGACAGCAATTGCTGACATCAGTCTTGCTTGAGACAAGAGTCAAAGGAGGAAGCGGCAATACCCGAGGAGCGGGTGTGCCGAGAATTACAGTCACTGTATCACACTGAATCAGTAGTGAAGAATGCAGGGAGGTTCCTTGGTGGAAGAACACAGTAGTGATCCGCAGAGCAGGGTACACCAGCGAGGATTTTGCAGATGATACACAGCACAGGTCCGTAGTGCAGGGGGAACCCGGAAGTGAGTCCTCACGGCAATGGTCCGCAGAGCGGGGTACACCAGCCAGGGTTCCTCAGATGATATCACCGATAGAGTCTGCTGAGCAGGAGGAAACCCAGAACGGAGTCCTCATGGCAATGATTCGCAGAGTGGGGTACACCAGCGGGAATACCCACATAGCAATCAAAGCAGAGATACAGAAGTGGTACTCACAGCGACAGGTAGTAAGCAGAGATCCCGTAGAAAGCCTTATAGGAAGGCAGGCTGGAAACCGCGTGATAGGTCGTCTGAGGAGTGGATAGCCAAGAGACAAAGGTGGCCCCTGAGGAGCGAGTACGGGTACCCAGTAGTCTCAAACCATGGAAGCAAACCGTAACAAGTAGAGCAGAAGCTGGAACAACAGCGAGTGAACTCGTTGCCAAGTTGCCGGCTGTCTGGGCAGGCCAGATTAAATATGAGAGCAGAGTGACGTCATCTGGTAGGGATGCCCCCGAGGTTCCCGCCATGACGTGGGTAAAGCTGGTCAGGAGGTGCACGTGCGCGCCTAAGGATCCCCATGGGTAAGATGGCGGTTGGGAGCTTCCATGCTGCTCGGATAGGCCCGGGAACGGAGGGCAGAAGGCCGGTGGTAGCTGGCCGAAGCCGCGAATTCACCCAACGGAGCCAAGGTTGTGAAAGGGGAGGTGAGCAATGGTGGCTGCAGCCGTCTGTGGCCGCGGAGCATAACATTAGTATAAGAACTATGAAAATCTAATAAATTATCTTCCTCTCCCATACCCCACCCCATCATTCTCCAAAAAGAAATAAAAGGGTATTTACAACATACTTATTTCAGATACATCCATTACCCATACCCACACTGTGCACATGTAATCATGTTCCTGCACTCATACCCTTCAATCGTACTCACATTCCAATAAACCTATCACAGAAGAAAGTAGAATATTCCAAAGTGACAAATATTGTGTAAACGCCGTTTGCGGCAGCAGTAAAAACTCTTTTAAAGAGGTGAGAAAGACTTCCAATATGGTACCTTTTGGGATCTTTGTCCTGATGCTTCTTTCTTAGTCCAGGGTAAATAGAATATGAAAGAGGTTAAGGACAGAAGGCAGTGTGACCTGATTCCTATTTTCTGGTATGGTAAGAATAGAAAGTACATTTCACAGTACATTTGACAGATTTCCTCCCATTGAAGTTAGTAGGAGCTCTGCAGAACAAACAGAACAGCCCAGATTTACTTCTGTCAATATATCTGGGCTGAAGCCTTCTGGGAGGTGAATGAAATGAACATACTTATATGAGTGAATAAAATCGTTGGTATATTCCCACCATTATCTCACTTCACAGAACTCAGCCCTAGGGATGTGAATCGTTTTTGAACGATTAAAATTATCGTCAGATAATTTTAAAATCGTCCAAAATCGTTAGAGTGCACGATACGGTTGCCCGTATGACATAGTGAGGGCAAAGGTAGCGCCGGCGCCATTTTGAAGATTGGCAATACGGCCTGCGTGCAGGAGGTCGCTCCCGGACCCCCGCTGGACTTTTGGCAAGTCTTGTGGGGGTCAGGAGCCCCCCCCAAGCTGGCCAAAAGTCCATGGGGGTCCAGCGGGGGTCCGGGGGCGATCTCCTGGACGCGTGATGTCGGGAACCAGGAACCAAAATGGCGCCGGCGCTACCTTTGCCCTGTCACATGATAAGGGCAAAGGGCCACCGGCGCCATTTCTCTCAACGCAGCCGTGGCCAGAGAGAGGGAGATCGCGTCAGGACCCTGCCACTGGACCCCAGGTAATTTAAAACATTTTGGGGGGGGTTCGGGAGGGTGGGGGATTTGTTTTAAAGGTTCGGGGTGGGTTTTAGGGTTTTTTGGTGTGCTGGTTTTCCCGCCCTCCCCCGATTTATGATTTTTAACGATTTAAAAAAAAACAAAACACGACGATAAGATTTCCCTCCCCCCCCCAGCCAAAATCGATCATTAAGACGATTGATCACACGATTCACACCCCTACTCAGCCCAACCCACGAAAGTTCTCTTTTTCATCTAAATCAAGGAACTTGATTACGGTGCCTCTAATTACAAGCTCTTTAATATTTGGACTCTCTTTTCTATCTCTTATGCTGATTAATGCCCAATCTTTGGTCAAAAAAAACTCTTGTACTATCGGATTTACTACTAGAAAAAAAAACCTGAAAAAAACCTGATATATGCGGGGTTACTGAAACTCGGTTTAAATCCTCAGACTCTGTTCTTATAAACCAACTGCCACAACAGCTTTATGATTGTCATCTTGTATTTAGATCCAACAAAAGAGGTGGAGATTTAATGATTCTGTCCAAAAAGGAATTACAATTGAGATATGAACAAATTACTGCCCCAAAGCATTTTGAACTTCTGCTACTCAAAGCTCCACAATTTCAAATGTGTTTAATTTACGCCCCACCTGGACTATTAGAGTCTAATATCTCCCCACTAATTGAATTTCTTGTCCAAAAATTAGAACCCGACTTGCCTACTATTATTTTTGGTGATTTTAATATGCACGTTGATGCAAATCTTTTAACATTTAATTGTGAAACTTTCCTTAATGCTATGTCTGCTTTAGGATTTCAGCAATTAGTGGATTGTCCAATACATCAGGCTGGGCATACACTGGATCTTATATTTTACAATTCATATATAGATCATATTTCAGCACCAGTAATCCCAACCCATTCCTTGATCTGATCATCGACTAATTTCAACCAATTTCAAAATTAAACAACTAAATAGTAAAACATCTACACACACAAAAAACGATAGAATATAGAAACCTTGAAAACTAGATGACTTAATTGAGCATTTTCCAAAGGCTTTAGAAAATTAAATTTAGAAAACACTGAATCTGCCATCCATACATGGTTTACCCTAAATAACGAAGTAGCCCTTATTTGTTGCCCCAACATTAAGAAAGAGATTGTAATTAATAATAAACAAAATCACCATGGTACACCCCAGAATTAAGCAGATGAAATGTACGCTGAGAAAAGCAGAAAAGAAATGGAGAAGAAATCCCTCCATCTCCTTACCAACTAAATATAGAATTATATTGCATAAATATAACTCTCTGACAAACAAAACAAAAAAAGATTATTTCGCCACAAAAATACATAATTATCAATATAATGCCAGAGCATTGTTTTCTTATGTAGCGGATCTGACAAGGCCAGTCGGTGATCTTATGTTTCAAGATTTGAATACTGAAAAATGCAATGATATGGCTATCTTCTTTAAGGACAACACCCTCAAGTTAGTTAATAATTTTGCTGTAAATAGACCTAGTCAAATAGTATTGCCCTCTAATTCTGAAACTGAATGGAAAATCTTCGAAACAGTTTCCTCAATTGAAATTGAAAAAATCCTCAAAATACTAAATCCTGCCATGCATCCCATCGATGCAGTTCCTACTAAATTATTAAAAACAATTCCTAGCATTATTTCAAAACCTATTGCTGATATTGTTAACCTTTCTTTAACAGAAGGCTTAGTCCCAAACCAACTTAAATGCGCAATAGTGAAACCAGTGTTAAAGAAACCCAATTTGGATCCTTCTGATTTTTCTAACCTCAGGCCTATATCTAATTTCCCATGCTTAGCTAAAATTATTGAAAAAGTGGTGAATAATCAACTCTCAGAACATCTAGAAATGAATAGTGTTAAGGCTTATTCTGTGCTTATGGCCAGGGACACAAGAACACTTAGACTCAGTAAAAAGTATAATGTATGTTTATTAGTCAATATAAGTGTTCTCGGGAGATGCTGGGTACCCTTCGTCTTACAATCTGACCAGCATCTCATCCTATACAGAAAGTGATCCTTGTTTTATAGATAACATTCAAATACAGGGTAGAAGGTTCTAGAGACTTGCATGACTGCCCAAAGGATCATTTACATAAGTTGTGATGTCAACTGCATGATTAAATCATCGCTAACTATCCTGATTGGCTTCCCAGGATGTGTAGCCCATTTCCCATGACTTTCTTTGTTCTGGTTAAACTCTTACTGGTCAAGACAATCAACACGTCTGTAACTGTGTGGATTACAAACTCCTGAGAATAGTGCCTGAAGTTCCCCTGTGGTGACTCTATGAATAGACATCACCTGTCTGGTGCCAGCTTGCCTCCTCAGATATCCAGGGACATTCTGTAAGTCACTCAGAGTCCATTCAGCTCAGGCAGGCCAAAGACACGCAGAGGCTTCTGGGATTTCCTTCTCCATGTTGGTATACTTCTCATTCGCCTGCTTTTTCCATCGCAACACGGCTTCAGAAGATTTTATAGTACCAAAACCTTACTGGGGCATTACATGATACCATTTTAAGAGGAACAGATAATAGCCAGACCTAATTTTTGATGATGCTGGATATTTCTTCAGCATTCAATACAGTAAACCATTCCACCTTGCTAGATAGACTGAATGAAATTGGACTACAAGAAATTACATTAGAAACATAGAAACATAGAAATGACGGCAGAAGAAGACCAAACGGCCCATCCAGTCTGCCCAGCAAGTTTCACACTCTCTTTTTTTTCATACTTATCTGTTTCTCATGGCTCTTAGTAACCTTTTGGTTCTATTACCCTTCCACCCCCACCATTAATGTAGAGAGCAGTGTTGGAGCTGCATCTAAATGAAATATCTAGCTTAATTAGTTAGGGGTAGTAACCGCTGCAATAAGCAAGCTACACCCATGCTTGTTTACTCCGACTATGTAATTCGATCCTTGTTGGTTGTCTGTATATAGATCCACTTTTCTTCATTCCCCCTGCCGTTGAAGCAGAGAGTTATGCTGGATATGCATTGAAAGTGAAGTGTCAGTCTTTCTCCCCTGCTGTTGAAGCAGAGAGCTATGCTGGATATGCTTGAAGACTTTCTCCCCTGCCGTTGAAGCAGAGAGCTATGCTGGATATGCTTGAAGACTTTCTCCCTTGCCGTTGAAGCAGAGAGCTATGCTGGATATGCTTGAAGTGAGCTATGCTGGATATGCTTGGTTTAAATCCTATTTGGAAAATAGATTGTTTAAAATTAATAACACCGAATCCGATAGTTTTAATCTTCTTTATGGTGTCCCCCAAGGATCTTCACTCTCTGCTACACTTTTTAATATTTATATGTTCCCTCTCTGTAAACTTTTATCTAGTCTTAATATTACTTATTTTATTTATGCTGATGATGTGCAGATTTTAATTCCCATTGAAAATTCTACTAGTTCTACTTTAAAAATATGGGATATTTATTTAGTCGCTATTTAAAAAAGTTTTATCTGAAATGAATTTAGCTCTGAATGACAAAAAAACAGAAATCTTGTACATCTGCCCAAAATGAAGTCCCTTGAAGGAACTTGAAATACTGGAAGCTGCAAAAGGTTATCCTATTACGCTGAATGCTCGAGATTTGGGAATAATATTAGATTGTGAAGATAGCCTGAAGAAATGGATAAATAAAACAGTTAAAGATGGATTTTTTTAAGTTGAATATTTTAAAGAGAGTAAAACACCTTTTATACCCCAACGATTTTAGGACAATTTTACAAGCATTGATTTTTACTAAATTAGACTATTGCAACCCCCTCTTACTGGGCCTTCCTGCTAGCACTATGCGACCACTGCAACTCTTGAAGAATTCTGCTGCAAGGGTATTGACTAACACTAAGAAATTTGAGCACATCACCCTGTTCTGAAAGAGCTTCCTTGACTCCCTATGGAATACAGACCAGAATACAAAGCACTTACATTAATACATAAATCTTTGTACAACGAGAAGGTTGTTTGGTTAAATAGAGCGCTACATGAATAACCAGATCTGCGAACACTGGGCTATTACCAATTCCGACAATAAAATCTGCTCATATGAACACTGTACAAGAAAGAGCAAATGCCGTTTCCAACCTTTGGAACTCTTTACCACCACAGCTGAGGATGGAAACGGATATCAGACTTTTTAAAAAAAGGAGTCAAAACCTGGCTTTTTAACCAAGCCTTTAACAACAAAGATTGATTTCTTTTACTTATAATTTTTAGTGATATACATTTTAATGTATCTCACACGGCACCGTCCCTGACTCACTCAAGCATGCAGTAGTCAAACCCCTCTTAAAGAAGCCCTCCCTAGACCCAAAAGATCCGTCCAACTTCCGCCCTATTTCTAACCTCCCCCTCATAGCCAAGCTAATGGAAAGGGTTGTCAATTCACAACTCATGGAGCATCTTGAAAATCATGAGATCCTCCATGCATCTCAGTTCGGCTTCCGTAAACATCTCAACACAGAATCAATACTCCTCACCCTATCAGACCACCTCCTCAGAGGCATGGGCCTTGGGCACAACTACCTTCTTGCCCTCCTAGACATATCCGCAGCCTTTGACACCATCAACCACAACCACCTCCTTGCCCGCCTTGAAAGCATAGGCATCACTGGCCTTGCTCTTGCTTGGTTCAAGTCCTACTTATCAAAAAGAAAGTTCTCTGTCAAAATAGGAGACTCCATATCCTCCTCTCACCCCTTGCAACAGGGAGTCCCACAGGGCTCATCACTCTCCTCCACCCTCTTCAACCTTTACCTTTCCCCACTATGCCAACTCCTCACTAATCTCAAACTAAAGTTCTTCCTTTACGCTGATGATGTTCAGATCATTATACCGATCCACAACTCATCTCTGATGCACTAAACCACTGGGAAAGCTGCCTAACAGCCATCAACACCCTGCTCACCAACCTCCAACTGGCTCTCAATACCAACAAAACCGAACTCCCCCTTATCTCCTCCCACTCCCTTCCCTCCCACCTACTCTCTAATGACCCCAAGTTCTGCATCGCCACAGCCCAATCCTCCATCAGGGATCTTGGTGTCATTCTCAATCAAGAGATACATTAGCTCAATACTCAAAGATGGCTTCTTTAAACTCAATGTTTTATTGAAACTGAAGCCTCTTTTATACACCCAAGACTTCCGCACAGTAATCCAAGCCACTATCGCTACCAAATTAGACTACTGTAACGCACTTTTCCTTGGGCTCCCTTACTCCACGATAAAGCAATTACAGATGCTACAAAATGCAACAGCACGATTACTCTCAAATACCCGCAAGGGTGACCACATCACGCCCATCCTCAAAGAGCTACACTGGCTCCCTATCCTCTCCCGCATCCACTACAAAACTCTGGCCATTGTATACAAATCCCTCCATGTCTACAACTCCAACTGGCTTGACCTGCCTTTTAACCCATACCAGTCCTCTAGACCCATCAGAACAGCCAAGAAAGGCACTCTAACTGTACCCCCGCTTAAAACAGCTCGCCTCTCGTCCACACGAGACCATGCTTTCTCAATTGCCGGTCCGTCCCTATGGAATGCCCTTCCCCCCACCCTGTGCCTCGAAACATGCTCCATCAAATTTAAAAAGAAGTTAAAAACCTGGTTATTTAAACGTGCCTACCCAGAATAGTAGCTGGACTCCCTGCGCCTCCAGGTTCTGCCTTTCCAAGATACCTTATCCTAAGGTACCACAGAGTTTTCTCTTGTTGTTTTAATCTATCCTTCTATGCTGTTCTCAAGTTTTCCCCCCGCCCAGTTATGCCCCCTTGCTATCATGTAATTTCGGTATGATGTCCCCACTAATACCGGTATATAAAAGCTGTTAAATAAATAAATAAATGTTACATTTTGTAATTTTAAGATGTGCTTGGATCCATAGTTTTTGTATTTTATCCTCCTTTTATTCGCAAATGTAGTAACCAACATATGATTCATGTTGTAAACCGACGTGATATGTATCATCATGAATGCTGGTATACAAAAACCATTAATTAATAATAAATAAATAATAAATAAATAAAATAAACCTGGCAAGTACCCAAACACCAAGAAGATCCCATGCTACTGATGCAATTAATAGCAGTGGCTATTCCCTAAGTAAACTTGATTAATAGCAATTAATGGACTTCTCCTCCAAGCACTTATCCAAACCTTTTTTGAACCCAGCTACACTAACTGCACTAACCACATCCTCCGGCAACAAATTCCAGAGTTTTATTGTAACAGAGTAATGGAGTAATGGTGATTGCAGGAAGATGAGGAGGAAGCAAAACCTACCTTGCAGCTGCACTGCACCCTGCACCATAGCTAGCAGAGACTTTTCCTAACTTTCCACTCATGTCCTGTGGACTTTTTTTCCCAGTTGAGGTTGGTCCTGAGGCTCCATATCTGGGAAGGCAGCAGCTACAGCTGAATGTTAATGAGCCAGCATGAGACTTGAGTCAGTGTTTGCTCCGTTCTCAGGCCCCACGGTGGGGCCTGAGAACGGCTTCTGCATGGCTTCTGCATGGGTTGTGGGATCTGAGAGTGGAGAACACACTGTCAGTCTCATGCTGGCTCATTCACATTCAGCTGCCATTGCTTTTCTCCCAGACATTACTCTCTGAGTCTGGCCCCTGGAAAAAAAAAGTCCATGGGGTGGGGGCATTCATTCATTTATTTATTTACATATGATATTCTGGGGGTTTTTTTCCAAAAATGGTCTCAATGTAGATTGCAATCATCTTAAACTAGACTGACAGATATATTAGTACATTATAGTGTTGTGTGCAGTCAGCCTTGCATAAATGTCCCAGCATATTGGATCTTAATACTTCGTTAATTAACAAACTGGGGAATGGCTTGGTTGAACAGCCAAGCTTTTGTTTTTGTCTTAGAAGTGAAGCAGCAAGGTTCAAGGTGAAGGGATAGTGGTAGTGGTACCTTATTACCGATCTTGGGGGTAGCGTTTCTAACTAGCAAGGAAAAGGGAGAGAGAGGAAGGGGTTTCTAACTGGCAAGGAAAAAGGAAGAGAGAGGAAGGGGTTTTTTATTTAATAATGAGCTGGTGGCTGTCTGAGTGAGTGGGGGAAAGACTGAGGGAAGTTTTTTTCAAAGATCAACTGGTTGCTGATGGGAGGGGGAGGGGGCGGGGGATGGAGGGTTTTTTTAAATTTTCCTTTTCCCCCAGGACAATACTGTTGGCTTGCTGGCAAGAGGGAGGAAGAGGGCTTTTTTTTTTTTTTTCTTTTCACAAGGGCAGCATTTTTGTTAGAAAATGTTCTTAAACTGGCTAGTAACTTTCTTAAAAGGACAGACCAGTTCCAGGGCTGACCATGAGATTAAAGACGCTGTAGGGGAGGGACTGCAACCTCCCTCCCCCCCCCCCACACACACACACACACACACACACAACACTGCTCATCAGTCCCTGCACCTGGTCCAGGTGGTTTTAAGGAAGGTAATTAGCCGGTTCCTGGCACAAAAAAGGGTGAGAAACACTGCTCTGCAGCGGGACAGCATCTTTACTTACGCTTTCCACTGGATGCCAGAGCCAGTCACAACTCTGACTGACACCTGCCCAGGCCCCAAGGAGCTTACAGTTGCTATGTGTCAGTTTTATGCATAAAAGGACATTCATTTTTCAGCAACTTCTGAATCGGAGGATATCTGCAACAATTGCACTTGGTTTCTAATAGTTCTTGCAAGTCTATTTAACAAGTGTTTATTTCAATGTTTTTAATCATGGTTTTTGGCTACAATTAATTATTGCCTCCTTGGCTCCTTCTGTATAAGAGCACAGTCAGATATCCGAGGAGGAAGACGTGTGCATCTCCACTAAGTTGGTAAAGCAGTTTTCATGACTCCTGTATGTAAAGGCGCTTTGCTGGATGACATACTGTCTTTCTGATAAATGAAAAACGGCAATGGGATTAATAGATACATTTCTTCGTGCAACAGACAGTATATCATAGCTTCCAGACAAAGATTTTAGCAGGAGGATTTATGCTGGAGCCACAGGCAGAGAAATACACCCACTTCTACTTTGTAAAAAAAACAAATATATATATATATGCTTTGGTTAGTCTGTATCAGGTAAGGATCTGCTAGAAAAAAAAAAAGCCTCTCTTAAGAGTTCCTTGCATATTTTTATTTCAAAGAGTACTTAGATTCACCATTCACAAATCAGTGGCTTAGTCCTTCACAGATGGAGAAATAAAACATGGAAAGCTTGACACAATGTGCTCCTTTTATTTCACATATGGAGGGTGTGGCTCAGAAAAGTAGGTGGGGTGATATCCAATAGCATGGAAGGGATGCCTACCAACTATTTGACAAGAGAACACAGAAAGATTACGGGGCCCTGTGTATTTAAACTATACTAAGAAAACGTTCAAGCATGCAAGCAGTAAAAAATGAACAATGCATGCTAAATAAGTGCCACTTACTGTGGAATGCCCTAAAATGTTGTGCACCCACTAAAAAGAAACCTCTTTAGTTGGTGTGCAAAAAGTGTAGCGTGCACACAGTGCATATCGAAGTCTCCCATTTACAATGGGGGATTTCATTCTCCACTCTCCCCCCCCCCCCCAACCCAAAGCAAGGATGGATTCCTCAAAAGTGGCAATGTATCCCTATATTGAATGGCAACATACTTCCTCCAATCAAGACCCATATTCCCCAGCCTATCTCCATCAAGTCCTGAACCCCTCAAGATTGACCCAATCCCTCCTCAAAGAATTACCACCCCCCCCTCCCCAGTACAGGCATTCTCCATCAAGGAAGACCCCATAGACTGGATTCTCCCTCTTCCTGATCCCCCTGCCACTCTTATGAAATAAAATGAACTTCTTTTTTCAACAAGAACTATTAGTCAAGATCCTAATTCAACAATCTCCTAGGCATGCACTCATATCCTCCCATGCATGTGATGCTTGTTACAAGAAGCAACACCAAGTGAATTCAGCCTTGACATTAAGACAGTGGTTCTAGACTCCAAAACAAGTCTGACTTTCAGGGTAACCAAATTAGACCGATGCATGTGAGTATATCTCATTCAATTCCTGAAAATGTGAGTATATCTCATTCAATTCCTGAAAATCCAGACCTGTGTGGGGGCCCTGGGGGCTAGAGTGGATAACCATAGCATTAGGGAACCATCCAAATATTATTTCACTGCTAAATGAAAGGGTTTGATAAAATCAAGAATTCTGCTCAAATCAAATGTCACACAGCTTGACTGAAAATATAAGAAATAGTTCTATTCATTAGAAATGGAAGATTGAGAAATAGTGTGATGAAGCCATGCATGCCGTCATGCAGAGCACAGCTAATTTGCATGAATATTTTGTATATTTTCAGCAGGGCCATTCAGTGCTCATACTTCCAAACCCAGAAGTGCAAATGGAAGGGAGTAAGTCCTATACAAGTTCAGTGCATGTCCCATTGAATCTTCTTTCTTTTACTTTAACTAAAATAACCTTAAGTATGTAGAAGCTACATTTTTTTTTTAATTAATGAGAGCTCAACATTTATTGCAAAATGATTTTCTTTTTTCAGAAAAGAACAATCACCCTCGCAGGAAGAATAGTCCAAAAGAGAGCACCATTAATCCTGCCTAGTGTTATATACAGAACCTCCCTGTCTATCTATCTATAATAGTGGGCTCTAGGATACAGTGTTACACTCACTGCATAGGCAAGAGGTAAAGGGCCACCACTCGTGGAAGGAAAGGTTCCAGTGCTCTGTTAAGTCCTCTTCATCACAGTAACAAAGTAGATGGTGGTAGATTATAATAATCTTGCCCATACAATCTGCCCGGTTTAGATTCCTCCTCCAGTTTTCTATCACCCTGGGTAGATGAGCATACAAATGCCCACAAGCACATCAACTCCAGCATCTCTCACCAGTGTCTTCCACATGACCTTTCAACCTCCCCTGGCCACTAATGCCTTTCATATCCATCCCAAGCATATCCAAAACCTGCAACAGCGCTGCCCTCCACTGTGTCTACCAGTGGACCATCACAAGGACTTGTTGTCATCCTCTTTGATTCTGACCAGGTCACTGCTTAATCCAACACCAAGGTGCCCTTCCATGTCTTCTTACCAAGTTTCGTAATTCCACAGCTACCAGAATCAATGAGGCTGTTCATAAGTGTGCAGTGAAGGCAAGAGCTGTGCCTTTACATTCCACTGCACACCATCATGAATATTGTTCATATCACAGTAACTATGATGTATTTTGAACAGTTCTGTGCCCAGTCAGCCTGCTAAATAAATAATGACTCTTCTTATAAATATGGTGTATTCAAATTTGAGCTCATTTTGGAAGACGTTCATTTTTTTCTGAACTGTTTGTAATAATATGCAATATGGGCAGTACTGAATGACATCAGAACATCAGGCATAATGGATAGTGAGAGGCTGTCAGTTGTGCATGAACTTCATATCGACAATAATATGAATATCTTCAAATCTCAACAGATCACATAAGAACATAAGAAATGCCATACTGGGTCAGACCAAGGATGCATCAAGCTCAGTATCCTGTTTCCACATTGACCAATCCAAGTCACAGATACCTGGCAAGTACCCAAACATTAGATAGGTCACAAGCTAATATTGCTTATTAATTACTGTAATAGCAGTTTATGGATTTAACCTCTAGGAACTTATCCAAACCTTTTTTAAACCCAGTAACACTAACTGCTGAAACCATATCCCCTGGCAATGAATTCCAGAGTTTAACTATGCGCTGAGTGAAAAAGAATTGTCTTCAATTTTCATGAGGAACGTGCATAAGAAAATCAAAATGAGAACATGAGGATAACTAATACAACAGACTAATGAAAACAACAGCAACAAGACAAATAAAAAAAAAACATAACAGACACAATTTAATATAAGTAGCTACATACTATCCAAAAGGACTTAGAAACCCAAAGCAATAACTCTAAATAGAGATCAAACAGGGAATGCCAGAGAAAAAATTAGAATATAAGCATTTTTCTGAAACAGAACAGATGATTCTCAGACCCAGCAATAGAACATTCAGGAGACATTGTGCCAGCAGAGAACTCTCTGCTACTGGCTAGCACTTAAGAATAGCTGGGTGACTACTAGGGGGGATAAATATATTATTGTATACACACACACACACACACAAGAGTGAGAAAGGGAGGTTTGAGAGAGAGAGAGAGAGAGAGAGAGAGAGAGAGAGTCAATAACAAATAGGAAAACATCTGCTATAGGAAATTGTGAGTCAAAGGTAGATTTCGCATGCCACTAATCAAAGTATTGATGTTTACCATTATTTTAAATGGTTGATTTAATTACTCCTATTATTATTTTCGGTGCTGTTATTATTGTTTCTCCTGGTCTATAGTTTTATATTTGTATGTGTTATTTTTGTAACCCACCTAGAACTTTGGATTGGTGGGTTAGAAATGTTTTAAATTAATAAATATTGATTTTCTATCCTTAGCTAGGGGAAGAGTTTACAAATTAAGGGGCGTACTTACTCAAAGTTTTTCCCCATTCTGTGTCTATGGGAAAAATGCTTAGTAAATGACCCCCCCCCCCCCAGGTATGCAATATAGTTACAACTTCCTTAGTTTAGGTTTCCTTACAATTGTGATAATCGAGCCCTCTCTCCCCCCAACATTTTAGCAGCATATAAAACAATGGCCAGGTCCTATAATGGTGTTCCAGCACCTCTAATTCTCATGCTACAACTCAATTGATGCTCTCACATTTTGCTGGAAGATATACACAAAGGGGCCGATGCAATACAGTGCACGCAGCCAAGCGCATTGTATAACCTGCAGTTGGACGCGGGTTGTAGAGGCACTAATCAATCCCCTAATGCAATAAGGGGATTAGCGCCTATTCAACGCACATCTGATGTGGAATGAAGCTAATAACGCTCATCACAAGCGTCCGTTTCCTGAAACCCTGGCGTTGGTTCTCCTAACCGGTGGATGGCCGAGTTAGGAAAACCAATTGGGTTCTCGTTAGCAAGGAGGCGCTAGGGGTGCACCCCAGTGCCTCCTTACTAACGCAACCCCCTAATTTAAATATTGCATGGCGCCCCCCCCCCCCCCCTTGGAGGTGCCTGGGGTGCTTTAAGAAAGCGGGTGTTGACTGTTCACCCGCTTTCTACACTAATTTATTGCATCGGCCCCAAAGAGAGTACCAGTCACCAAGGGGCCAATGTGTGGAGCTTTAGCAGCAGAGCAAAAGCTTTGCGCCATGTTATTGCCAGCGCTAGAATTGTTTGGAGATGTGACAACCGGAGACCAGGCAGTTGGATTCTGTCGCCATTTAATGCATGCGCTAAACAGCAACCGGCTTTGGAAGGATTTCCCCTGAGCCTTCGTTATACTATTTATAGGAAGACGGAATGCATGCAGAACAGCAAAAATGGGCATTTTCGTCACAAATAACTGCTTACTGGCATGTGGGAAACAACCCCGCGGAGGTCCAGATTTAGATCAGCGCTGGAAATTTACCGCTGCGGGGGGACACACTAGTTTGGCTTCCCTTTAAAACGGCTTCATCTGCTAGGAATGTTTCCCCCTCACAGACTGCCTGAGAAAATGTTTGTTGCACTGCCCGATTAACCTCCCCCTCGTCTCCCCATTGTTCCGCGCATTATTGGCGCTAATTGTAGCTCCAGCTACTTTTTTGGAAAGGTGTTTGAACGCCCACCAGGCCTCCCCGCTTTAGTTACGGATGATGCATTTATGGAAGGCTGAAATATTGATCGCAACCCCAGCGCGGCATTAAGTAGCCTTACTACTACTACTACTAGGTTCCCCTGTGCAGGGATAATACAAGATCCACGGGTGGGTTTTGCTGGAGAATATAGAAGACGAGATTGAAATCTTGGACATGGATAATTGTTGCTACCAGGTACGAAAAGAAGCATTGAGGAGAATGGAGTAGTGCTTGGAGAGTAGACAGATGTAGGAAATTCCTTTATGATGCCGCTGCTGGTGACAGTAATGACTGCTTCTGACTCCCTGGGACAATACAGGCTCCTAATGCACAGTCCAGAGTGTGCTCGAGCGTCAAAACACGATTTAGGAGAATGATTTACGTCACAAAAGATGAAATTAAAAGTAAGGACATTAAAGGGGGAAACTGACCAATACCTATATTTATTTATTTCAAATACTACTTTATATAAAATAGCAAAACGTCAGTTTTGTAAGTTTTTCCCCTTCTCGGGGTTTTTGCAGATGATTCTTCGGGAGTTTTCATTCATAAAGGTTTTCCTTCTATCTACGTTTCTGAGTTTGCTGTAATCTTTATGGGAGCTGGATAAAGATATGTCTCACTAACAGCTCGATCCAGTATCGTCCGCTCGAGGATTGCCCGTCTGTAACGTGCTCGTAGCGCACAATTCGGGCGCGCAAGGCAGTTCGGCGATACAGTGTCCAGTTTCACGCGTCCGTATCGCTTCTGAAAACAGACGCATAACCCTTTCCGCACCCGGCATGTAAATGAACGAAAAAGCTGTATAATGAAGGAATTAGCTATTCCCCTGCGATACTGTAACGGGCGCTGATATTATCTCCTCCGTAACCCGCTGTTCTGCCGCGGCCTTAACCTGCTAGTTTACCGCCTCCCCCTAGTAGGAGTTAGTGTAGTGTAGTGTAGGGTAAAAACATTGCTTACCCGCCCTGGTCCCGTCCGGTCTCCTGCAGCCCCGTCCGGACCGGACGGGGCTGCAGGAGGACCGGACGGGACCAGGGCAAAAAAAAACAAACGAAAAAGTAGCAAGGCTCGGGGCCTGCTATGGTAAGTGTAAAAAGTGTAAAAAACAAAAAACCTGGTGTGTTATATAAAAAAATAAAACAATTTTAAATACCTGTCGGAGGGCCGTGGGTCCAGGCGGCCGGTGGGCGGCGGGCAGCCATCAGCGGCATCCGGTAGTCCCTTCTCCCTTCCTCCCTCCCTCCCCTGCCTGGATGAGCGCCAAAATCGCACGGGCGGGTCGGGCAGCGGGGGGGGGGGGGGGGGGGGGGCGGCAGCAGGATCCGGGAGCGGCGGGTAGGCAGCAGCGGGGTCCGGGGGGTCCGGGGCAGCGGCAGCGGGGGGCGGCAGCAGGATCCGGGAGCGGCGGGTAGGCAGCAGCGGGGTCCTGGGGGTGGCAGCGAGATCCGGGGAGCCAGCAGCGGCAGCATGTTCGATCGCGCAGGCAGGTAGGTGGCAAAGTAAAGATGGCCGCCTGCACGGGAAAATCGTGCAATTGGCCGCTGAAGACGTGACGTCACGACGTACCTGTCATTTCAAATGTCATTTGAAATGACAGGTACCAGCGCACCCAGGTTACTGTATAGGCGCTGTTACAGCGCCTATACAGTAAAATGGGTTGCGCGGGCATAACCCTTCCCTAACGCTTCACAGCCGCGGCATGCATTTGCATGCGATTAGAGGAGAGTATCGGGGAGTTAGTGAAGAGAACTGTGCGTGCGGGGAGGAAGGGTGCGCCTGACACTACCTCACTGTTTTTACCGCGGCCTTACTGGATCGAGCCGTAATAAAGGAGCATCAGTGCTCAGTAAAGTTCAGATTCTTGAGCATAATATTTAAGAATACAGGGATTCGTTCATTGCTGAAAAGGTACAGCCTTGCGCTGACCTTTTTTGGCAATTTTCTAACCGGAGCTAAGTTAGCGCTGAGAGCACCACAAAGTGCCGCTAAGTGGCGAATGCTTGCCCTGCACCTTCCATTAATACATACCAGGCATAGGAAGGCGGGGCGAGCACTTAATGAATGCAGATCTGGGAAATGGAGCACAGCAAGCAGCACTGAGCTTTATGCAAAGTTTAGCGCTGCTAAGGAGCTGCAGATTTACTGCTGCTGCAAAGTATGAGCAGTGCGGTTCCCAGGGGATTTAAAAGACTTCTTCACGTTTATAAACTTTTTTTTTCAAACTGTGATGTCCATTTTTCAAAACTGTCTGCATTAGGACAGTTTTGTTGCTATCCTTTCTGCCTGGCTGCCTGCCTCCTTTTTTCCACCTTTATTATTTTAAAAGGGTGGAATCAGATGCATTTTTTTTAAATTAGAGCCAAGGCTCTAAATTAAAGTACAGTTGAAGTGCCCTATGCTTATTCATTTAGCGCCAGATAATAAATGTATCTCATGTTAAATTCCCCATGCCAATGCAGCAGCAGAGCAATTTAATGCTAGCACCACCCTGAATAGTCCCTACCTGATAAATAATCCCCAAAATGTTTAAATCACATCCCATGATATTCAGAATTTACAATAGCTCGAATTCTGTACATCACCTCAGCAGTGCTACAGCAATGTGAAACAATTACATTTTATACGGGCATAGCCCTATTCGATTAATATACTAATGGATGGCTGGAAGGTACTTTTTTTTAGAATTCTAGATAGAAATCCAAAATTAATACCACGGGAAGTCCAATAAGTACAAAACAGCCTAAACAACCGTAATACATTAATGAATACGGCTTATATTTTAGAACTATGAAGAATAAATACATGCGAAATGTAACAATTAAAGCTGGAGTAAATTCCTTGAGCAGGAGATTTATTGAAATCTGTTTGCAATATAATATAAACCTTAATTTAAGAAACTTGGACTTGTAAAATCTGTTTGCATTTGCCGTCCCTTCCAGTGTAGCGAGACTGCAGCAGCCTAGTGGAAAGACTTTATAACATTGTGTGTGACCTTGATAACACTACATTATAAAGGACAGCAAAAAAAAAACAAAACCCCAAAAAACCTGCCCAACATGGAGACTGTAGCAACTGCCACCCTTATCTGCCTGGCCTTAGCTCGCCAGCAATGTATAAAGTACATGAAGTTACATAAACACAGCATGGAAAAGAATGCCTTGCACCCCTTTACTACAAATAGCCACTACGGTGATGACCTTTCTTGCGTATTCCAAGAGTAACAGGAGCATGCATTCCTGCTCGCCTGTGGAAAAACTGCTTCTCACTTGGGAGAAAACAATAAACACACACGTGTATACTTGGTTTCCTCGAGGCATGCGGAAATGCATCAAGGGGGAAAATATAAAACATATAATGTATTTATTCAAGAACGATTGCTGGGTAAATGGTGTGCAGAATTGTATTGCTACACACACACACACACACACACACACACACACTCACACACATGCCGGCAAATAATTGGAATTTGCCAAACGGTCAAGCTTTTGTGATTGCATCCACTAAACCAAGGGAAACGTAGGAATATATTGTTCAAGACTACTTGGATGCACAGAAGGATTAAATAATCTACATACGATTAAATTCTAGTACTAAACCAGTTTCTCTGTAATCATTTATAAGTTAAAACGCTACATACAATATAGCTATATGGTATTTCAACAACGGTTTTACAAGAACAGCATCACAAATGTAAAACGTAACTTTTTCGTTCAATTTTCTGGTTTTTTTTTGTAAAAAGGGTGATATGTTTTGTTAAAAGAGTATAAAATAGTAGAAATTTGTAGGGTTAAAGGCACAATATTATCCTAATCCTCCCTTGTGTAGATATTGCACGATGAAAAAAAAAAGGAACTCAATGCATTCCAGGGAAAGGTCTAATTTGTTAATAAACAGATTTACCATTTGTAAATGAATTAACAGTCCTTATCCACTGACTTAAAAGAGTGAATAAATGTACAATTTTAATACTGCCAAATGAAATCGGTAATGAAAAAATTATTAGAATGCATTCACATACACATACACACACCACACAGAGACATATA